>NC_048566.1:95652794-95995294 GCF_013265735.2 Oncorhynchus mykiss
TGTTAAAACCAGCTGTTATTGGCAGAGAGGTTTGGAACTCGTTCTTATTGGTCTAACTAGGCAGGCCAAAACTCCATCCCACCAAAACAGGCTGAAATTTCAGGCAGCCTTTTCAAACAGATTTTACACTAAAAGGGCATTATCATAACTTTCACAATTTCATAGTATTATTTCAACCTCATACTGTGGAAATATATCATTAAAAAAACACTGCACTAGGCCTTTAATCAATGTATTCATAGTAATAGCTAGACTGCACCTGTATACGGTTCCCAGCTGTATGTAGTGAAAGGCATCTATCTTCATCAGCAAAGCCCTTTGGACATCATAGTGCAGTCCTCTGACAACAAAGTTAGGGATGTACTCGTACTCTCTCAAGCCCTCAGGGTACTAAGGCAGAAGAAAAAAAACATTTTATTTTTATTTAACTAGGCAAGTCAGTTAAGAACAACTTCGCATTTTCAATGACGGCCTAGGAACAGTGGGTTAACTGCCTGTTCAGGGGGCAGAACGACAGATTTGTACCATGTCAGCTCGGGGATTTGAACTTGCAACCTTCCGTATAGTCCAACGCTCTAACCACTAGACTACCCTGCCGCCCCATGAGAAACTGAGACGTTATCACTGAAGCTTGGAGCGGAACAGAAACAAGGATCTATGGTTTATCACCATTTATTGGAGATGGACATGTAAACTGTCTAAACTGAAGACACAGATTTTAAAACGCTCAGTCAAATCTTCGTTCTTTGAACATAGGCTTTGCAAAAAGTCCACTTATACCAATTCTCAGAGGAAGATCTTGAAAAGGCTGAATACTTAAAAAATAAAAAATAAACTACTTTAACTCATTTTTCTCCAATGATTTTCTCACCACTATTAGAAAATAATTTGTTAACTTTAACAGACAGACACTGACAGTATAAATAGAACCTCTCTCTATTTGGAAAAATATGGCAAGTGTTGAATGAAATGGGTGGGGGGGGGGGGGGGTTGTCAAGGTTACAAACAAAGACATGGCCTGTGCTTTGTCAAGTCCAACAGAATTACATAATATTCAGTTAATATGATTTGATGAATATGTATCTGGAGCAGAGTAGTCTTTCATGTGACAGTGAGTGCAGTCTTATGCCAGTGGTAGTTAGGCCTGCCAACGACCAAAGGATTTGGTTATACTGCACAAAACACGACCTGGGGCCGTATCCACAAGGCATCATAGAAAAGGTCCTAGGAATCACGTTAAAACATGTTTTAGGACAACAACAACAGCAACAAAAACTCTCAACGTAGGTTTTAAGATGACACAGCTGACAAACTGAGCCAGGAGTCGAATCACCTCATAAAACGTTTCGCTCATCAGGTAATCACAGGTAATCACAGGTAATCACAGGTAATCACAGGTAATCACAGGTAATCACAGGTAATCACAGGTAATCCCAGGTAATCCCAGGTAATCCCAGGTAATCACAGGTAATCACAGGTAATCACAGGTAATCACAGGTAATCACAGGTAATCTATTGCGCTCCAAAGGGAAAACTTTAAATAACATGATAATTTAATTAACCTAGCAAAAAGTTGATTTATTAGCCTAGTAGTTATTAATTATTTAGGCATATCATGTGAAAATGGGCCTTGTGAAATCCTTTTCAAAAGCATTCAAAAGCATTCAATGGCAAATTGGCATGCCAATGACCATAGGAGCTGTTTGTGCCATCATGACAACTCCTATGGTTGTTGTGATGTCAGACCATAGGAGTTTTGAGTGACAACGACCATAGGAGTTGGCTATTTATGTTTGTGCCTTCTTGCCAACTCCTATTGGCAAAACACGACAAACAGATCCGGGAAACCAGAATAGAACAACAGACTCTGGTCCCAGATCAGTTTTGTGCCGTCTTGCCAACTTCCTGTGGTCATTTTAATGCCAAACTTCCCCCCCGGCAAAGAATTGGCTATACAGCACAAACTTGGTATAAGCTTTTCCATCTAAACGGACACATGAGCACCAACATGTGAAGTTTATCAAATTGAGTGTCAAATGAAAATAAAGAGTCTATATTTTTGAGAAATTAAGTCATATAATTATTTCAAGCATTTTCCATTCTAAAAAATTTGCAGTAAGCAAAGGCTCAGATCATTTCTAATTTCTCTCCCTCATGTAACGAAGATAAAAGTTCACAAAAGTAACATGAAAAGGTAGATCTACTAATTAGTTACTGTGCGTTTACTGATATCAAGTTTAAGAATTATTACGTGATTAAAACTCATAATTCATTTACCAAATCGGTAGCGGATTTACCAAGAAAATAACAACAGAATTACTGTAATTGAGTCCGCTACAATGAGATATCAAAGCAGACACAAACCACAGTTGGGTCACCTGCTACTTCCGCTGGCATTCTGTTATGTTCAGCTCATAGTGTCTCCTGTTACTGTCCTCCCTTCCACTGGCATTCTGTTATGTTCAGCTCATAGTGTCTCCTGCTACTGTCCTCTCTTCTACTGACTGTTATGTTCAGCTCATAGTGTCTCCTGTTACTGTCCTCTCTTCCACTGACTGTTATGTTCAGCTCATAGTGTCTCCTGTTACTGTCCTCTCTTCCACTGACATTCTGTTATGTTCAGCTCATAGTGTCTCCTGTTACTGTCCTCTCTTCCACTGACTGTTATGTTCAGCTCATAGTGTCTCCTGTTACTGTCCTCTCTTCCACTGACATTCTGTTATGTTCAGCTCATAGTGTCTCCTGTTACTGTCCTCTCTTCCACTGACTGTTATGTTTAGCTCATAGTGTCTCCTGCTACTGTCCTCCCTTCCACTGACTGTTATGTTCAGCTCATAGTGTCTCCTGTTACTGTCCTCCCTTCCACTGACATATTATGATGTCTTCACTATTATTCTACAATGTAGAAAATAGTCAAAAATAAAGAAAAACCCTTGAATGAGTCGGAGTGTCCAAACTTTTGACTGGTAATGTGTATATATATATATTTTTTTTTAACACTGTTTGGACTTAGGCGACCTGAAAAAAATGCTTAGGCGGCTCGCCCAAGGATTACAATGGCAGACAAATCACTGGAATGGACAACAGTAGCCCTGTCAGAGAATCTCAGTCTGCATCCTGGCTCGTAGGGAGATACAATATCTGAGATATAGAATGGGGACTGTACTCTACTGTGATGGACTGTACTCTACTGTGATGGACTCTACTGTGACGGACTCTACTGTGATGTCATAGACGTCTACGATTGTTTCAGATTTTGTCTGGTCAGGAAAACAACCAAATGTGGACTTGTTTGGGGGCGGAGCTCATTAAAATAATAGCCCGTGTGTAGAATAATAAGGACAATAAAAATAAGAATAATAAAAATAAGGATATTGCATATTTCTACCTTTGTGTACCTATTTAGGATACATCACTATGAAGAGAATGATATTCGGATCCATAATCATGCATTTCTGTATAGTTACAGGTCAGGGACATGTCATTCTGTTACCATAATGCCATTAGCGGAGGTAAATCCACTTCACCTACTGTAATTCAATCGAGTCCAGGCTTTACTGAATGAACAAAGATGGAATGCAATATGACATTTGATTAAATAGTCTGTCGAATTGCCTCGTCTCAAGAGGGAAGATCCTAGGAGCCAGATTAGGTGATGGCAGATAGCCCCAATGCGGTACTGCTGGCATCAAAACAACCCCGTTGGGGTAAAGGAGTTCTGTTGACAGGCATTAAGGATATTATAGCTGGTGGTGGTAGGGAAGTGGATGGCAACAACTGCTGCAGAAAAACAGCAAGTGAGAAAACATGGGTAATTTAACATATAAATACATCCCAAGATTTACTACACCCCATTGGTTAAGAGAGAAGGGAGTGATCATTGTAAGAGTGAGCCCATAGGTTGAACAGCAAGCGTGAGGAATGTGCATTATCGTGCCGTGCTTATAGGCTATGAGGTCAACAGGTGAAGGACACTTCACACATGGCTAATAGGAAAGACGCTATGATGATACGTTAGTATTCATTCCCACTACGCCCGTAGAATATGAAACAGAGTGAATTATGTTCTACTTACTGAATTAAGTTAAACAAGCATTCAAACCAGCCTTCCTGATTGAACTTTCCTAAAACTCTATTTCAATCTAGTACATGTTTAACTGAGTGAACAAGAACGACAGAGGGAAGATCCTCGAAGCCAGGTAGGTAGGTAGCCCTACGCAGGAGCGCTGGCATCGGAGCACACCCCAAAATAATCAGTTACTTACCAGTGAGAAGGGACGCAACGAAGCAACAATTGAGAGGACGGACAATAGATTTGGGCCTAACATATAAGGTGTAGGCAGAGCATGAGGGTGAAGGTTGAATTATATCCTAACGTGGCTGCAGTTCTGAACGAGTGACCAGTGACCAGGTAAAATATAAGCCCAGCTGGCCATGCTGCTGCTTCAGTTTCAACTGTTATGCCTGTGGCTATGGAACCCTGACCTGTTCACCGTGTTACCTTGTCCCGGACCTGCAGTTTTCGACTCTCTCTCTACCGCACCTGCTGTCTCTAACTCTGAATGCTGGGCTATGAAAAGCCAACTGACATTTACTCCTTTTATTTTACCAGGTAAGTTGACTGAGAACACATTCTCATTTACAGCAACGACCTGGGGAATAGTTACAGGGGAGAGGGGGATGAAGGAGCCAATTATAAGCTGGGGATGATTAGGTGACCATGATGGTATGAAGTACAGCTTGGGAATTTAGCCAGGACACAGGGGTTAACACCCCTACTCTTACAATAAGTGCCATGGGATCTTTAATAACCTGAGAGTCAGGACACCCGTTTAACGTCCCATCCGAAAGACAGCACCCTACACAGGGCAATGTCCCCAATCACTGCCCTGGGGCATTGGGAAATTATTATTTCAGAGGAAAGAGTGCCTCCTACTGGCCCTCCAACACCACTTCCAGCAGCATGTGGTCTCCCATCCAGGTACTGACCAAGTACTGACCAGGACCAACCCTGATTAGCTTCAGAAGCAAGCCAGCAGTGGGATGCAGGGTGGTATGCTGCTGACTCCTGAGGTGCTGACCTGTTGCACCCTCTACAACCACTGTGATTATCATTATTTGACCCTGCTGGTCATCTATAAACGTTTGAACATCTTGGCCATGTACTGTTATAATCTCCACCCGGCACAGCCAGGAGAGGACTGGCCACCCCTCAGAGCATGGTTCCTCTCTAGGTTTCTTCCTAGGTTCTAGGGAGTTTTTCCTAGTCACCGTGCTTCTACACCTGCATTGCTTGCTGTTTGGTGTTTAAGGCTGGGTTTCTGTACAGCACTTTGTGACAACAGCTGATGTAAAAAGGGCTTTATAAATACATTTGATTGATTGATTGATCTGTAGGAGGAATGTATATGGTGGAGGCAATTAAGCTTGAAATGTATTGAGTAAAGTAAGAGTAACAACATGTGGCAGGCACTGATAAGGGTGGAGATATGTAGTTTAGTGAGGAAGGGGGCCGAGGTCAGGTCAGGTCACATTAAGTGCTACCACGAAACTCTCTGATGAAGAGGATATGCTGTAGCCTGGGATCAGAGGTATTGAAGACGGCTGGATAGCCGCCTGCACCGGGTCGTTGGTCACGGCAGTAGCTAGAGGGGCCCGGGTGGAGATGGCTGCAGCAGCAGAATAGGTAGCAGAGGGGCCTGGGTGGAGATGGCTGCAGAAGCTGAATAGGTAGCAGAGGGGCCTGGGTGGAGATGGCTGCAGCAGCAGAATAGGTAGCAGAGGGGCCTGGGTGGAGACGGCTGCAGCAGCAGAATAGGTAGCAGAGGGGCCTGGGTGGAGATGGCTGCAGAAGCTGAATAGGTAGCAGAGGGGCCCGGGTGGAGACGGCTGCATAAGCTGAATAGGTAGCACAGAGGCCCGGGTGGAGACGGCTGCAGCAGCAGAATAGAGAGCAGAGGGGCCTGGGTGGAGACGGCTGCAGAAGCTGAATAGGTAGCAGAGGGGCCTGGGTGGAGATGGCTGCAGAAGCTGAATAGAGAGCAGAGGGGCCCGGGTGGAGACGGCTGCATAAGCTGAATAGGGAGTACAGAGGGGCCTGGGTGGAGACGGCTGCAGAAGCTGAATAGGTAGCAGAGGGGCCCGGGTGGAGACGGCTGCAGAAGCTGAATAGGGAGCACAGAGGCCCGGGTGGAGACGGCTGCAGCAGCAGAATAGAGAGCAGAGGGGCCCGGGTGGAGACGGCTGCAGAAGCTGAATAGGTAGCAGAGGGGCCCGGGTGGAGACGGCTGCAGAAGCTGAATAGGTAGCAGAGGGGCCTGGGTGGAGATGGCTGCAGAAGCTGAATAGGTAGCAGAGGGGCCTGGGTGGAGACGGCTGCAGAAGCAGAATAGGTAGCAGAGGGGCCTGGGTGGAGATGGCTGCAGAAGCTGAATAGAGAGCAGAGGGGCCCGGGTGGAGACGGCTGCATAAGCTGAATAGGGAGCACAGACGGGCCTGGGTGGAGATGGCTGCAGAAGCTGAATAGGTAGCAGAGGGGCCTGGGTGGAGACGGCTGCAGAAGCTGAATAGGTAGCAGAGGGGCCTGGGTGGAGATGGCTGCAGAAGCAGAATAGGTAGCAGAGGGGCCCGGGTGGAGACGGCTGCAGAAGCAGAATAGGTAGCAGAGGGGCCTGGGTGGAGACGGCTGCAGAAGCAGAATAGGTAGCAGAGGGGCCTGGGTGGAGATGGCTGCAGAAGCTGAATAGAGAGCAGAGGGGCCCGGGTGGAGACGGCTGCAGAAGCTGAATAGGGAGCACAGAGGCCCGGGTGGAGGTAGCTGCAGCAGCTGAATAGGGAGCACAGAGGCCCGGGTGGAGGTAGCTGCAGAAGCTGAATGGGTAGCAGAGGGGCCCGGGTGGAGATAGCAGCAGAAGCTGAATGGGTAGCAGAGGGGCCCGGGTGGAGACGGCTGCAGAAGCAGAATAGGGAGCACAGAGGCCCGGGTGGAGGTAGCTGCAGCAGCTGAATTGGGAGCACAGAGGCCCGGGTTGAGGTAGCTGCAGAAGCTGAATGGGTAGCAGAGGGGCCCGGGTGGAGATGGCAGCAGAAGCTGAATGGGTAGCAGAGGGGCCTGGGTGGAGACGGCTGCAGAAGCAGAATAGGTAGCAGAGGGGCCTGGGTGGAGACGGCTGCAGAAGCAGAATAGGTAGCAGAGGGGCCTGGGTGGAGACGGCTGCAGCAGCAGAATAGGTAGCAGAGGGGCCTGGGTGGAGACGGCTGCAGAAGCAGAATAGGTAGCAGAGGGGCCCGGGTGGAGACGGCTGCAGAAGCAGAATGGGGAGCAGAGGGGCCCGGGTGGAGACGGCTGCAGAAGCAGAATGGGGAGCAGAGGGGCCTGGGTGGAGACGGCTGCAGAAGCAGAATGGGGAGCAGAGGGGCCCGGGTGGAGACGGCTGCAGAAGCAGAATGGGGAGCAGAGGGGCCCGGGTGGAGACGGCTGCAGAAGCTGAATAGGGAGCAGAGGAAGAAGGACCACAGCCTCGCATCTTAAAATGTTGGTTTTTGTTTGGCATACATTTTAAAGTGAACAAATCTGAGTCAAAGCATAATTCTGTTACCGTGGAATTTCCCATATGACAATTACCATAAGAGTTGTCAGCACTAACAGATCTGGGATCAGGCTACTGCTCCTCTGCTATGCCACTTCATCTCTGTCACATTAAAAGACCCTCTGCCACAGATCTGATCTAGGACCAGGCTAGAGGAACAGACATTACCCTGTGCTCCTGGATGAGGATGTCCCTGGCGATGTTAAAGATGAGGGTGTGGAGGTGTCTGGAGTAGAAGGCCAGAGTGTAGTCATAGTCAAACCCATAGATCTCGATGTCACCCAGACTCATCTCGTTGTTGGCAAAGATGGTGTCGGGGTTCACACTGTTCTTAGATATCACAGGGATCAGGGCTAAATGAGAAGGAAAAACAAGAGGTTGGAGAAGAAGAAGAATGGTGTGCATGTTTTACATTTCTTGTGTCAATGTTGGTAAAAAAAAAAAACTATTGCCCCTCTGCAAATGAATACAAGCCTCTGTCATGCTCTTGCTGATTAGTGACATGAATTATGATGCATTTGAAATCATTTGTCAACACTATCATATAGGTTTCTAGCTAAAGGAGATATGAAAACATCAGTGCACCCTGAAAGTCTGCAGATTTATTCATTTGTTAGATATTTTTTATTTTAGGTCTGCATATAAGGTAATGTGTACTGTAGGTATGTGTACTGTAGGTATGTGTACTGTAGGTATGTGTATTGTAGGTATGTGTACTGTAGGTATGTGTACTGTAGGTATGTGTACTGTAGGTATGTGCATATAAGGTCATGTGTATTGTAGGTATGTGTATTGTAGGTATGTGTATTGTAGGTATGTGTACTGTAGGTATGTGTACTGTAGGTATGTGTACTGTAGGTATGTGTATTGTAGGTATGTGTATTGTAGGTATGTGTACTGTAGGTATGTGTATTGTAGGTATGTGTACTGTAGGTATGTGTACTGTAGGTATGTGTATTGTAGGTAATGTGTACTGTAGGTATGTGTACTGTAGGTATGTGTACTGTAGGTATGTGTATTGTAGGTATGTGTACTGTAGGTATGTGTATTGTAGGTATGTGTACTGTAGGTATGTGTACTGTAGGTATGTGTATTGTAGGTATGTGTACTGTAGGTATGTGTACTGTAGGTATGTGTATTGTAGGTATGTGTACTGTAGGTATGTGTATTGTAGGTATGTGTACTGTAGGTATGTGTACTGTAGGTATGTGTATTGTAGGTATGTGTACTGTAGGTATGTGTATTGTAGGTATGTGTATTGTAGGTATGTGTACTGTAGGTATGTGTATTGTAGGTATGTGTACTGTAGGTATGTGCATATAAGGTCATGTGTATTGTAGGTATGTGTACTGTAGGTATGTGTATTGTAGGTATGTGTATTGTAGGTATGTGTACTGTAGGTATGTGTACTGTAGGTATGTGTATTGTAGGTATGTGTACTGTAGGTATGTGTACTGTAGGTATGTGTACTGTAGGTATGTGTACTGTAGGTATGTGTATTGTAGGTATGTGTACTGTAGGTATGTGTATTGTAGGTATGTGTATTGTAGGTATGTGTACTGTAGGTATGTGTATTGTAGGTATGTGTACTGTAGGTATGTGCATATAAGGTCATGTGTATTGTAGGTATGTGTACTGTAGGTATGTGTATTGTAGGTATGTGTATTGTAGGTATGTGTACTGTAGGTATGTGTATTGTAGGTATGTGTATTGTAGGTATGTGTACTGTAGGTATGTGTATTGTAGGTATGTGTACTGTAGGTATGTGTATTGTAGGTATGTGTACTGTAGGTATGTGTACTGTAGGTATGTGTACTGTAGGTATGTGTACTGTAGGTATGTGCATATAAGGTCATGTGTATTGTAGGTATGTGTACTGTAGGTATGTGTATTGTAGGTATGTGTACTGTAGGTATGTGCATATAAGGTCATGTGTACTGTAGGTATGTGTACTGTAGGTATGTGCATGTAAGGTAATGTGTATTGTAGGTATGTGTACTGGGGGGGCTTCGTAAGTAATCATTTCACTGTAAGGTCTACCTACACCTGTTGTATTCGGCATTTCACTGTAAGGTCTACTACACCTGTTGTATTCAGCATTTCACTGTCAGGTCTACTACACCTGTTGTATTCAGCATTTCACTGTAAGGTCTACTACACCTGTTGTATTCAGCATTTCACTGTAAGGTCTACTACACCTGTTGTATTCAGCATTTCACTGTCAGGTCTACTACACCTGTTGTATTCAACATTTCACTGTGAGGTCTACTACACCTGTTGTATTCAGCATTTCACTGTAGGGTCTACTACACCTGTTGTATTCAGCATTTCACTGTAAGGTCTACTACACCTGTTGTATTCAGCATTTCACTGTAAGGTCTACTACACCTGTTGTATTCAGCATTTCACTGTAAGGTCTACTACACCTGTTGTATTCAGCATTTCACTGTAAGGTCTACTACACCTATTGTATTCAGCATTTCACTGTAAGGTCTACTACACCTGTTGTATTCAGCATTTCACTGTAGGGTCTACTACACCTGTTGTATTCAGCATTTCACTGTAAGGTCTACTACACCTGTTGTATTCAGCATTTCACTGTAAGGTCTACTACACCTGTTGTATTCAGCATTTCACTGTAAGGTCTACTACACCTGTTGTATTCAGCATTTCACTGTAAGGTCTACTACACCTATTGTATTCAGCATTTCACTGTAAGGTCTACTACACCTGTTGTATTCAGCATTTCACTGTAAGGTTTACTACACCTGTTGTATTCAGCATTTCACTGTAAGGTCTACTACACCTGTTGTATTCAGCATTTCACTGTAAGGTCTACTACACCTGTTGTATTCAGCATTTCACTGAGGTCTACTACACCTGTTGTATTCAGCATTTCACTGTAAGGTCTACCTACACCTGTTGTATTCAGCATTTCACTGTAAGGTCTACTACACCTGTTGTATTCAGCATTTCACTGTAAGGTCTACCTACACCTGTTGTATTCAGCATTTCACTGTAAGGTCTACTACACCTGTTGTATTCAGCATTTCACTGTGAGGTCTACTACACCTGTTGTATTCAGCATTTCACTGTAAGGTCTACTACACCTGTTGTATTCAGCATTTCACTGTAAGGTCTACTACACCTGTTGTATTCAGCATTTCACTGAGGTCTACTACACCTGTTGTATTCAGCATTTCACTGTAAGGTCTACTACACCTGTTGTATTCAGCATTTCACTGTAAGGTCTACTACACCTGTTGTATTCAGCATTTCACTGTAAGGTCTACTACACCTGTTGTATTCTGCATTTCACTGTAAGGTCTACTACACCTGTTGTATTCAGCATTTCACTGTAAGGTCTACTACACCTGTTGTATTCAGCATTTCACTGTAAGGTCTACTACACCTGTTGTATTCAGCATTTCACTGTAAGGTCCTACACCTGTTGTATTCAGCATTTCACTGTAAGGTCTACTACACCTGTTGTATTCGGCGCATGTGACAAATACACTTTGATTTGAAGTACTGGTACTTGTAATTAACATGCCACCGCTGGTACAGTGAGTAACAAGTTGCGCCTAACTTCTTTCAAAGGAATACAAATAATTAGGGATTGGACATTATTATTGTTTAACATCCTCAACCATATGGATTCAACAGATGCATGTCCTACCTTCGGTCTGTTTTTTGGTTTCGTTGTAAATAGACCACAACCAGTTGGTCATGTCTTGGCCACTTGCAGAAGTGGTACACATAGTAGCTTCCTTCGCATAGATTTTGGCAAAGGGTTGTTTCGCCAACACTTGGCCGATGAACCTACTGTGGGACACCGCACTGAAATTCCGCTCCCATAACCGAGCCTTCTTCCACGGCGTTCGGTTTCTGAAGTACCGTGGTATGTCGTGCTGCGCGTGGAAGGCATTGTAGCAATTGAAACACTTCTGCAGAGAATCCTTATTCTTTAACAGACTCGAAAATGACAGTGACAAGGGCGTCATGGTCATGGATATCGTTCCCTTCGGGTTGTCGGTAGCTTCTGTCTACGTCGTGGGATTTGGGTAAATGCATGCGGCTACAGCGCTGTTATGTATATAAATACAGAAACAGAATGCGCTAGTGTTCCGCCAGCAGCACAAACGATGACGTCACTGTTGTATGATAATGTGAACGTTCAAAATAAAAGCCCGCATTTCAAAACATTTTAATGTGGATAACTAATTTCAAATATATAGAATTTTAATCAATGGCCACCTCTATTGTGACAGCAAGAAAATGCAATGAGTAATTTATGAAAACAAATCAATAATATGTTTTTAAAATATAGTTTTCTAATTGATCCTTTATTTAACTAAGCGAGTCGGTTAAGAACAAATTCTTACTTACAATTACGGCCTACCCCGGCCAATTGTGCGCCGCCCTATGGGACTCCCAATCACGGCCAGATGTGATGCAGTCTGGATTCTAACCAGGTACTGCAGTGATGCCTTCCTGCACTGAGGTGCAGTGTCCTAGACCACTGCGCCACTCGGGAGCCTAAAATAACAATAATGAAAAAATACAATTGTCTCTTGACAATATTGAGCTGTAGAGAGAACTTTTCTACCTGTCTCAGCTAAATTGGGGTGAAAAATGTAGGTATCTACTAACCAAATAGGTGGAGTTTTGGAGGAAAAAGCTTAATAGTGTCTCTACTAACCAAATAGGTGGAGTTTTGGAGAGTGTGTCATACATACCCATACACAGTAGCAACTTCGATCTTCAACGCCAGTTTAGGGCCCAATGCAATATACTGTAATAGACTGTACATGGGCATACCTGCAGGGAGTAGGGGTGCTGAGGGTGCTTTAATCTCGATAAAAACATATATTAATAAAAAAATATATTAAAAAATGTACTAGTCCTTTATTAGTGGACCCTTATAGACGTCTGTAGCGTGGGCAAAACATTTTTTCAGCATCTCAGCTTTAGCAAAAAAAAGGTAGTTGTATAATTAAGAGCAGTATCTTGCAGGGTTCAGTAGTTGGAATTGTAAGAGTTGTTGCCCTGACCCTTACATCAAAAGGTGCAAAGTTAGAGGCTCAACATCAAACATCAAACTTTGTTTTGGAAGGGGGCTGTGTTGCAAAGGCTGATGCTGGCTTTTCACTCCGCCCCCTCTATAGCGCCCAGTGTGACACAGGCCCCTCCATAGCGCCCAGTGTGACACAACCCCCTCCATAGCGCCCAATGTGACACAGCCCCCTCCATAGCGCCCAGTGTGACACAGCCCCCTCCATAGCGCCCAATGTGACACAGCCCCCTCCATAGCGCCCAATGTGACACAGCCCCCTCCATAGCGCCCAGTGTGACACAACCCCCTCCATAGCGCCCAGTGTGACACAGCCCTCTCCATAGCGCCCAGTGTGACACAACCCCCTCCATAGCGCCCAATGTGACACAGCCCTCTCCGTAGCGCCCAGTGTGACATAACCCCCTCCATAGCGCCCAGTGTGACACAGCCCTCTCCATAGCGCCCAGTGTGACACAACCCCCTCCATAGCGCCCAGTGTGACACAGCCCTCTCCATAGCGCCCAGTGTGACACAACCCCCTCTATAGCGCCCAGTGTGACACAACCCCCTCCATAGCGCCCAGTGTGACACAACCCCCTCCATAGCGCCCAGTGTGACACAGCCCTCTCCATAGTGCCCAATGTGACACAACCCCCTCCATAGCGCCCAGTGTGACACAACCCCCTCCATAGTGCCCAATGTGACACAACCCCCTCCATAGCGCCCAATGTGACACAGCCCCCTCTATAGCGCCCAGTGTGACACAACCCTCTCCATAGCGCCCAATGTGACACAACCCCCTCCATAGCGCCCAGTGTGACACAGCCCCCTCCATAGCGCCCAATGTGACACAGCCCCCTCCATAGCGTCCAGTGTGACACAGCCCTCTCCATAGCGCCCAATGTGACACAGCCCCCTCCATAGCGTCCAGTGTGACACAGCCCTCTCCATAGCGCCCAATGTGACACAACCCCCTCCATAGCGCCCAGTGTGACACAACCCCCTCCATAGCGTCCAGTGTGACACAGCCCTCTCCATAGCGTCCAGTGTGACACAGCCCTCTCCATAGCGTCCAGTGTGACACAGCCCTCTCCATAGCGCCCAATGTGACACAGCCCTCTCCATAGCGTCCAGTGTGACACAACCCCCTCCATAGCGCCCAATGTGACACAGCCCTCTCCATAGCGCCCAGTGTGACACAACCCCCTCCATAGCGCCCAGTGTGACACAACCCCCTCCATAGCGTCCAGTGTGACACAGCCCTCTCCATAGCGTCCAGTGTGACACAGCCCTCTCCATAGCGCCCAATGTGACACAGCCCTCTCCATAGCGCCCAATGTGACACAGCCCCCTCCATAGCGCCCAATGTGACACAGCCCCCTCCATAGCGCCCAATGTGACACAGCCCCCTCCATAGCGCCCAATGTGACACAGCCCTCTCCATAGCGCCCAATGTGACACAGCCCCCTCCATAGCGCCCAATGTGACACAGCCCCCTCCATAGCGCCCAATGTGACACAGCCCCCTCCAAAACTATCCATATCTGGTTAGTGGCGACCCTACTGAGTATTTCCCACCCCACTTTAGCTGAGACAGGTAGAGTAGAACAGTTTTCTCTCTACAAGCCAATAAGTATTTCCCATGTACCGCATATGGCGTTGGAATGGGTGGAGTAAGGAGTCCCCAGTACTCTGTATTAAACCTGTTGTCCAGCACAAGAGAACCATTTAAGTTTTATAATTTTATTTTTTATTTCACCTTTATTTAACCAGGTAGGCTAGTTGAGAACAAGTTCTCATTTACAACTGCGACCTGGCCAAGATAAAGCATAGGAAGTCGACACGTACAACAACACAGAGTTATACATGGAATAAACAAAACATACAGTCAGTAATACAGTAGAACAAAAGAAAACAAAAAATTAAAAGTGTATTTCTTTAAATACAACCTACACAATAGCTTTCAACGTACCAGTTTGGGTGTAAACTTTCAACAGAAATGCTAAATAATACAATATATTTTTGTTATTATTATTATTTAACTTTTATTTATGGAGGTAGGGTCACCATTGAGATCAGGGTCTCATTTGCAAGAGTACATGAACATACAGTGCCTTGCGAAAGTATTCGGCCCCCTTGAACTTTGCGACCTTTTGCCACATTTCAGGCTTCAAACATAAAGATATAAAACTGTATTTTTTTGCGAAGAATCAACAACAAGTGGGACACAATCATGAAGTGGAACGACATTTATTGGATATTTCAAACTTTTTTAACAAATCAAAAACTGAAAAATTGGGCGTGCAAAATTATTCAGCCCCCTTAAGTTAATACTTTGTAGCGCCACCTTTTGCTGCGATTACAGCTGTAAGTCGCTTGGGGTATGTCTCTATCAGTTTTGCACATCGAGAGACTGACATTTTTTCCCATTCCTCCTTGCAAAACAGCTCGAGCTCAGTGAGGTTGGATGGAGAGCATTTGTGAACAGCAGTTTTCAGTTCTTTCCACAGATTCTCGATTGGATTCAGGTCTGGACTTTGACTTGGCCATTCTAACACCTGGATATGTTTATTTTTGAACCATTCCATTGTAGATTTTGCTTTATGTTTTGGATCATTGTCTTGTTGGAAGACAAATCTCCGTCCCAGTCTCAGGTCTTTTGCAGACTCCATCAGGTTTTCTTCCAGAATGGTCCTGTATTTGGCTCCATCCATCTTCCCATCAATTTTAACCATCTTCCCTGTCCCTGCTGAAGAAAAGCAGGCCCAAACCATGATGCTGCCACCACCATGTTTGACAGTGGGGATGGTGTGTTCAGGCTGATGAGCTGTGTTGCTTTTATGCCAAACATAACGTTTTGCATTGTTGCCAAAAAGTTCAATTTTGGTTTCATCTGACCAGATTACCTTCTTCCACATGTTTGGTGTGTCTCCCAGGTGGCTTGTGGCAAACTATAAACGACACTTTTTATGGATATCTTTAAGAAATGGCTTTCTTCTTGCCACTCTTCCATAAAGGCCAGATTTGTGCAATATACAACTGATTGTTGTCCTATGGACAGAGTCTCCCACCTCAGCTGTAGATCTCTGCAGTTCATCCAGAGTGATCATGGGCCTCTTGGCTGCATCTCTGATCAGTCTTCTCCTTGTATGAGCTGAAAGTTTAGAGGGACGGCCAGGTCTTGGTAGATTTGCAGTGGTCTGATACTCCTTCCATTTCAATATTATCGCTTGCACAGTGCTCCTTTGGATGTTTAAAGCTTGGGAAATATTTTTGTATCCAAATCCAGCTTTAAACTTCTTCACAACAGTATCTCGGACCTGCCTGGTGTGTTCCTTGTTCTTCATGATGCTCTCTGCGCTTTTAACGGACCTCTGAGACTATCACAGTGCAGGTGCATTTATACGGAGACTTGATTACACACAGGTGGATTGTATTTATCATCATTAGTCATTTAGGTCAACATTGGATCATTCAGAGATCCTCACTGAACTTCTGGAGAGAGTTTGCTGCACTGAAAGTAAAGGGTCTGAATAATTTTGCACGCCCAATTTTTCAGTTTTTGATTTGTTAAAAAAGTTTGAAATATCCAATAAATGTCGTTCCACTTCATGATTGTGTCCCACTTGTTGTTGATTCTCCACAAAAAATATACAGTTTTATATCTTTATGTTTGAAGCCTGAAATGTGGCAAAAGGTCGCAAAGTTCAAGGGGGCCGAATACTTTCGCAAGGCACTGTACCATGATGAATAACATCAATATATAGTCAGAGACTCCCAGACAACAGAACAATCAATACAACATGCAGTGATGTGTACGAAAATTGTCCCCAGTGATACAACGCAATGCTGAATGATAGACTGAATGGAAAAGTTTTAAAGCAGAGGATGCCTCATGCATGTGGATTGTGTAAGGGATAATCAACGAGGGGCATCCCATGGATAATAATTAACTATGTGGAAAGTGTGTTAGACTAAACGCTAGCGGAGTGGAACTCACCTCCACTGACTGAGTTGCATTATTTTGCAGAGAACGCATAGAGCCCCGAGTTGTTTGTCCCTTTTATACCAACACTATAATTTAACACATTTGCATCTAAAAATGTGTTACAATTGTGTTTAACATCCACTGAAATAGGTATGAAAGTTTATTAGGTGTTCGTAAAGATTGCGCTCAGAGTGGCTCTTGGCATTCATAAATGCAGAGCGTTGTCAGATTGTCTGTTCTAAACTCCTAATTTTTCAGTCCTGAGTGCACACTGGACTCTCTGGTCGAGGAGTAGGGCTGATCCGAGTGTTCTGGCCTCACAACTGCAGACAACCCCCCAAGTTAACTGGCTAAAGTTGGATAAACTTGCAAGCTACTTATAGACACAAATTAGAGAACACCTCACTCTGACCATTTTACTCGCTGGTTAGACTGTTTTCATGTTGTCTAGGGCATCGGTGACTAACTGTGCTGCTGGCAACAATTTAATAAAATAAAATAAACATTTTGCAGCCAACATTTACTGACACCGGTCATATTCAACGGGTGTTGCGCGTTTGTAAATGCATCAGTTATTCTGCACTCAGACAAGAGTGCTCTGAAATCGGAGTAGAAAGCCACAGGGAACGCACCCACAGAGAGCTACGGTAGTTGCCTTGGTAACTAAACAAACAGACTTGATAGTTTAGCTAATCAATCCATCAGTCCTATCACAGATAGATCAATGACAGTTTAGTTATACACATTTTTGGGTCCTAGCTTGCTATTATGAAAATCGAATTCAACAATGACAATGTTTTCAACTCAACTTTTGCTTTCAAAAGCAGCTCAAACATAGAACATGTAAGAATGAACTATAGCCATTGAATTATTCCTTGATGATATACCTTGTGCATTAAAGGGAATTATAAACTGGGTTATAAACTAAGCGTCGTGCCTGAGGACAGCCCCTAGCCGTGGTGTATTGGCCATATACCACACATTATTGCTTAACTAATGCAATCTCTACAATGCCCATCAAGCCTATCAGAAATGAGTATTCAACAATGCCATGGTATAATTAAGTGATAATGCCCGAGAAGCTGGTGTTAGGAGGATATATTGGCATGGGTGTTGTTAGGCCGGAGACAAAGTCGAGGGCCGGTAAACCGTGCCAATATCTCCTCCAAACGCTGCCTTTGTGGGCATTATCACTTTTATAAACCTGGTTACCAACATATTCAAATAATGATTGACATATTTTCATTAACGTTGTTTTGATTAATTTATTCATACAACGTCATCCTTCTACAAGATATAGTCTCGACACAAATCTAAGGTTGCTACCCAAACCGGGGGTAACAACCGTAGCATTCAAGATTAGACCCACCCGTTGTATAAATTACCGTAATCAAGTAATGGGATTCAGGGAGAACAGTCTTCCTACTACTTTCCAAAGTGAGGCAGGATTTATTTCTATAAAAGAAACCAATCTTGATTTGGATTTTTTTTCTTCAGTTTTTCAAAGTGTGTTTTAAAAGACAGCTTATCACAGCCAATCCAAATACCCAAGTACTTATAATGGATAACTTGATCAATTTGGGCTCCCTTCAATGTGCAAATATGCAGGTCCCTCAGGATCAAAATGATGAGACCTAGAGGACAACATAAACTTGCTTTTATTAGCATTTAGCACTAGTTTAAGATCAGTAAGCGATATTAAAAATAAAATACATTCAATTATTCAGAGCGGGTTGCAATGCTGTGGAAAACTGTTGTAGTGCACTAGAGTGCAAAAGAAAATATAGATTCCCAAAGTTTAAAATGTCTTTACAGGGGGACTCTTATTTAAATAAATAAAGATCTGCGCTCGTGCTGCATAACATCCTGCTGCTAGGAGAACGGTAATACAGATTCCGTACCTCCTAGCTCGTCAGTGGCTACATGACTTCCACTCTGCCTGTCAACCAATGACTTTTTATATAAATGTGAACAGTCAAAATGACAGAGCCTATCAGTAAGAGGTTCATTATCTGTTCATGTTGAAGCCAAAGACAGTACAGTAGTTTTCGAAACTCCCCGTTGAATGACTGCAACTCTGGTAACGCTTTAGCTATTAGTTAATAGCCACAGGGAACGCACCCACTTCAGTTAACTGTAGTAGTACGACACGCACGCACACACCCCCACAGCACATGTGCGCCATTGCTGCTGCTGCCATTTTAAATCTTCGCCAAGCTTCTTATTATTTGATGTGCTTGCTGAAGGCAAAGAAGCACAACTCTATATTTCTTACATACTCTTATTAATATGATTTGTATTTATTTATTTAGCCTGTGTGAGAGAAAAATCACAAGATTGTTATAATACTGTTTAATGCATTGAATAGCTTTAAATGAGTACTTTCTCGTAAAATGTCTGTGTGAACCAAGAGAAGCCTAAAAAATAAAAAAAAATTGATAAAATGTGGTTGGAGTAACCAGTCAAAAGTGTTGGATTGACTAGTCTCATTATTTCAATGATTAATCGATATTAAATAAAGATGATTGTTTGAAGATGGCTGTCCAAGTCTCTCTCAGTATGAATTTCCACGACACCTGCTCTAGATCTTAAGCGATTTAAGCTATGAACACAAAACCAACTTTCAAATGTACAAGACTGCCCAAAATTAGACTGTTTGAGAAAATATTTTTCATAGTATTTATACTTTTTTTTTGTAGCACGAAAATATTTAAATTAGCTTCCAATGCATTTCAATTGGAAATAAAAGTGGCATAGACTTACATGATAAAAGTTTGGACCGTGACTGTTTAGGAAATGCCATTAAAACATGCACACCCGTCTGAAACCGTGCACTTGTCAAAGGCTTTTTGATACCATTGAATTATAACCATTTAAAATGTTCATAAACGCTCCATAGGTTTGAATGGGTAGTATTTTCATTCTTCACTGCTCTTACACCATTTAAACTATCAACACCAAACCAATCTTGACATGTTGAGACGGACCCTACTCAGATTGCTTGTCAAAAAAAAAACATTGATACTCTATATACACTTTTTGTTTGTTTGTTGCTATAACCATTAAACAGTTGCATAAATTAACATGGGTTTGAATGAGAACCATAGGAATACAGAGGTAGCTATTCAAAATGGCCAATTAAGCTACAAGACAAACTTTAAAACATTCAGGCTATCCTAACTTCAAATTCTTAAAAAATAAGGCTCAAAAACAGTAACTCTTGAACCGTTCAAGTTAGAGACACCAAACCAACTTTCTCATGTTTGGGCTATCCTATCTCGTCACATCCAATCATTCAATCAATCCATCAATCAATCTTTCCATCAACCTACTTTTTCAACTATTACCAGTCACCACCATTACTACTGCAGAGACTACCTGTCACGCTGGCTCCCACTCCCCTTCCCTGGCACTAGAGGGCGCCAGGCTGCCCATCATTACGCACACCTGTCACCTTTGTTACGCGCATCAGCGTTTCATTGAACTCACCTGTACTCCTTCACGTTATGATTGCCTTCCCTATATCTGTCTGTTCCTCTGTTTCATCCCCGTGTCAGCATGAATGTCCAGACGCTGTCCTGTTTCATGTCTGTTTATTAATTAAATGTTACCTCCCTTGCGTCTCGTCTCCAAGCGTCGGTCCTCACAGAATGCTGACACCACAATTTGAAGCATCAGGGAGTTTTTTTTCCCGAAGGTGACGTCAAGTCTGGGTGCCGCTGTCGATGGAGCCGGGGGTGCCTCAGCTGGCTCGTCGGGCTTCCACGCCTCAGCTGGCTCGTCGGGCTTCCACGCCTCAGCTGGCTCGTCGGGCTTCCACGCCTCAGCTGGCTCGTCGGGCTTCCACGCCTCAGCTGGCTCGAGAGGTTTCCTTGCCTCGGTTGGCTTGGCAGGCTCCCATCCCACGTCTGCCTGCGGCTAGGGAACCCTGACCTGTTCACCGCACCTGCTGTCTCGACATCGGAATGCTCGGCTATGAAAAGCCAACTGACATTTAATGCTGAGGTACTGACCTGTTGCACGCTCTACAACCACTGTGATTATTATTTGACCCTGCTGGTCATCTAGAAACATTTGAACATCTTGAAGAACAATCTGGCCTTAAATGGCCATTTACTCTTATAATCTCCACCCGGCACAGCCAGAAGAGGACTGGCCACCCCTCAGAGCCTGGTTCCTCTCTAGGTTTCTTCCTAGGATCCTGTCTTTCTAGGGAGTTGTTCCTAGCCACTGTGCTTCTACATCTGCATTGCTTGCTGTTTGGGGTTTTAGGCTGGGTTTCTGTATAGCACTTTGTGACATCTGCTGATGTAAAAAGGGCTTTATAAATATATTTGATTGATTGATTGTAAGCTATGCGTGAAAGCCAGGAAATGCTAAATGTGTTTATGTTAATTCACTGTCAATTACCTTGAGACCAGCAGTTATTTGCTT
The DNA here is from genome assembly GCF_013265735.2 of Oncorhynchus mykiss. Taxonomy (NCBI): domain Eukaryota; kingdom Metazoa; phylum Chordata; class Actinopteri; order Salmoniformes; family Salmonidae; genus Oncorhynchus; species Oncorhynchus mykiss. The sequence continues at coordinate 95,673,861 of NC_048566.1, forward strand.
GACAATCACCGGCTGACAACATTTCATGACCGCCACAGCTCTAGTTTGGCCCCATGATCCTTAGTGATGTGGACACAGTGATGTGGACACGGAAGAACTTGAAGCTCTCGACCTGCTTTAATACAACCCTGTCGATGTGAATGGAGGCGTGCTCAGCTCTCTGTTTCCTGTAGTCCACAATCATCTTCTTTGTCTTATTGACATTGAGGGAGAGGTTGTTGTCATTGCACCCAACTGCCAGGTCTCTGACCTCCTCCCTAACTTAATGATGGTGTTGGAGTCATGCTTGGCTACGCAGTTTGGGTGAACAGGAAGTACAGGAGTGGACTAAGTACGCACCCCTGACGGGCCCCCGTGTTGTGGGCCAGCGTGGCAGATGTGTTGTTGCTTACCCTCAGCACCTGGAGGCTGCCCATCAGAAAGTCCAGGATCCAGTTGCAGAGGGAGGTGTTCAGTCCCAGGGATCTTAGCTTAATGATGAGTTTTGATGGCACTATGGTGTTGAACGCTGAGCTGTTGTCAACGAACAGCATTCTCAAGTAGGTGTTCCTTTTGTCCAAGTGGGAAACGGCAGTGTGAAGTGCAATAGAGATTGCATCATCTGTGGATCTGTTGGGGTGGTATGCAAATTGGAGTGGGTTCAGGGTGTCTGGGATGATGATGTTAGCCATGACCAGCCCTTCAAAGCATTTCACAGCTAAAGGTGTGAGGTTAATGATCGCTGTTCTGATGTCCAGAAGCTATTTTCGGGTCATAGGAAAAGATGGCGAAAACATTATGTAAAAAAAAAAGAAGAGTTAAGATCAGCAGAAAACCCCCCACAAAATAGCATAATTGGCCAGGAGCCCACTATACATGCAACACAATTTTAAGCACACTACATTGTAAGCACACTACATTGTAAGCACACTACATTGTAAGCACACTACATTGTAAGCACACTACATTTTCTTTAGGAAATGTACTTCTCTAGTTATTATAATTTTGTATTTGGAAAGTTATTCCTCCTACATCGTTTAAACTAGAAAAATAATTTCCACGTTAACGTGCAGATTGGTGTGGAATAGTGTGCTTGTATACTTGTATATACAGTGCCTTTGGAAATTATTCAGACCCCATGACTTTTTCCACAATTTGTTATTTTACAGTCTTATTCTGAAATGTATTTTTTTAAATCACACAAATCTACACACACTACCCCATAATGACAAAGTGAAAACAGGTTTTTAGACATTTTTGCAAATGTATTACAAATAAAAAACAGAAATACCTTATTTTCATAAGTATTCAGACCCTATGAGACTCGAAATTGAGCTTGTGTGCATCCTGTTTCCATTGATTGTCCTTGAGATGTTTCTACAACTTGATATGAGTGCACCTGTGGTAAATTCAATTGATTGGACATGATTTGGAAAGGCACACAACCTGTGTGGTAAGGTCCCACAGTTGACAGTGCATGTCAGAGCAAATACCAAGCCATGAGGTCGAAGCAATTGTCCGTAGAGCTCTGATATAGGATTGTGTCGAGGCACAGATCTGTGGAAGGGTACCAAAACATTTCTGCAGCATTCAAGGTCCCCAAGAAGAGCTGTGTATCTTAACACCAGAGCCATGTACTGTATCTAAATACACGACTCTGGGACTACACTTTTCAAAGTAAGATGGCCCTGTTGCCTTTACTGACAGACAGTAAAGGCTGCCAGTTGCCACAAATCCGCATATTATTTTGCTTCTATGTAATATGATCGTTTTAATTACATATCCAGAGCTTATATTCTTCTTCCGAGTAGCCTACAAATGTTCCATGATCACTACAATGACTACTGACTTCCACCTTGTGGTTGGCTGTTGAACGTACACCAACAGTCTCTGTGTACTGAAGAAATAATTCCAATCATATTACATATTTCAGGTTATAACCCAATAACCTACATCCTGCTGACTGTTGTAAACATGATTGTACATGTCTGTTCCTGATCTTGCATATTCATAGACTTATTATAAAGAGGGTCTACATATATATACACACATATATACACATATGTTCTGAAACCTCTCTGCTTATTATGTGTCCCTATTATTACCTGTCCCTGTTATCGTATCCCTCACCAAATCTAAGGAAGTCTCTAGAATTTGCTCGCCTGAAGTAGAGTATCTTATGATAAACTGTAGACCACACTATTTGCCAAGAGAGTTTTCATATATAATTTTTGTGGTTGTTTATTTACCACCACAGAGAGATGCTGGCACTAAGACCGCACTCAGCTGTATAAGGAAATAAGCAAACAGGAAACCGCTTACCCTGAGGCGGCACTCCTAGTGGCCGGAGTCTTTAATGCAGGGAAACGTAAATCAGTTTTACCTCATTTCTATCAACATGTTGAATGCGCAACCAGAGGGAAAACAATTCTAGATCACCTGTCCTCCACACACAGACACATACAAAGGTCTCCCTCGCCTTCCATTTGGTAAATCTGACCACAATTCTATCCTCCTGATTCCTGCTTACAAGCAAAAATTAAAGCGGGAAGCACCAGTGACTCTGTCTATAAAAAAAAGTGGTCAGATGAAGCAGATGCTAAACTACAGGACTGTTTTGCTGTCACAGACTGGAATATGTTCCGGGATTCTTCCGATGACATTGAGGAATACACCACATCAGTCACTGGCTTTATCAATAAGTGCATCGAGGATGTGACTGTACGTACATAACCCAACCAGAAGCCGCGGATTACAGGCAACATTCGCACTGAGCTAAAGGGTTGAGCTACCGCTTTCAAGGTGCGGGACTCTAACCCGGAAGCTTACAAGAAATCCTGCTATGCCCTGTGACGAACCATAAAAAAGGCAAAGTGCTAATACAGGGCTAAGATTGAATCATACTAAACCGGCTCCGACGCTCGTCTCATGTGGCAGGGCTGGCACACTATTACAGACTACAAAGGGAAGCACAGCCACGAGCTGCCCAGTGACACGAGCCTACCAGACGAGCTAAATTACTTCTCTGCTCACTTCGAGGCAAGCAACGCTGAGGCATGCATCAGCTGTCAGCATCAGCTGTTCCGGACGACTGTGTGATCACGCTCTCCGTAGCCGACGTGTGTAAGACCTTTAAACAGGCCAACATTCACAAGGCCGCGGGGCCAGACGGATTACCAGGACGTGTGCTCCGGGCATGTGCTGACCAACTAGCAGGTGTCTTCACTGATATTTTCAACATGTCCCTGATTGAGTCTGTAATACCAACATGTTTCAAGCAGACCACCATAGTCCCTGTGCCCAAGAACACTAAGGCAACCTGCCTAAATGAGTACAGGCCCGTAGCACTCACGTTCGTAGCCATGAAGTGCTTAGAAAGGTTGGTAATGGCTCACATCAACACCATTATCCCAGAAACCCTAGACCCACTCCAATTTGAGTACCGACCAAACAGATCCACAGATGATGCAATCTCTATTGCACTCCACACTGCCATTTCCCACCTGGACAAAAGGAACACTTATGTGAGAATGCTATTCATTGACTACAGCTCAGCGTTCAACACCATAGTACCCTCAAAGCTCATCACTAAGCTAAGGATCCAGACTAAACATCTCCCTCTGCAACTGGATCCTGGACTTCCTGATGGGCCGCCCCCAGGTGGTGAGGGTAGGTAGCAACACATCTGCCACGCTGATCCTCAACACTGGAGCTCCTCAGGTGTGCGTGCTCAGTCCCCTCCTGTACTCCCTGTTCACCCACGACTACATGGCCAGACACGACTCCAACACCATCATTAAGTTTGCAGACGACACAACAGTGGTAGGCCTGATCACCGACAACGGCGAGACAGCCTATAGGGAGGAGGTCAGAGACCTGGTCGGGTGGTGCCAGAATAGCAACCTATCCCTCAACATAACCAAGACTAAGGAGATGATTGTGGACTACAGGAAAAGGAGGACCGAGCACATCCCCATTCTCATCGACGGGGCTGTAGTGGAGCAGGTTGAGAGCTTCACGTTCCTTGGTGTCCACGTCACTGAGGCCAAGCTTCCTGCCATCCAAGACCTATACACCAGGTGGTGTCAGAGGAAGGCCCTAAAAAATTGTCAAAGACTCCAGCCATCCAAGTCACAAAAAGGCTTCTCAACAGTTTTTACCCCCAAGCCATAACAGGTCATCAAATGCTACCCAGACTATTTGCATTATTTTACACTGCTGCTACTCTGTTTGTCATATATGCATAGTCACTTTAACTATACATACTACCTCAATTGGCCAGACCAACCAGTGCCCCTGTACATTGGCTAACCGGTTCTGTGTCCAGCCACCCACCAACCCCTATTTTACGCTACTGCTCCTCCCTGTTCATCATATATGCATAGTCACTTTAACCATATCTACATGTACATACTACCTCAATCAGCCTGACTAACCGGTGTCTGTATGTAGACTTGCAACTGAATATAGCCTCGCTACTGTTATTTTTCACTGTTGTTTTTTATTTCTTTATCTACCTATTGTTCACCTAATACCCTTTTTGCACTATTGGTTAGAGCCTGTAAGTAAGCATTTCACTGTATTCGGCGCACGTGACAAATTAACTTTGTTTTCTTATGCAGTATGAATGTCTATTGTGCATTATAGCCTATCGGACGACCTAAATTACATCTATGCTCACTTCGAGGCAAGCAACACCGATAGAAGCCTATCAGCTTCTAGAAACAAAACATTATCATTCTGGTGACCAAATAGAATATCGATAAATGATCATCACATCAATACAATTTAATATTTAAAACCCACTGATTAAACAAAACGCATAGACATTGCTTGTTGAGCAATCTTTTAGAGTAGTTGCCTCAAATATGTACCTCTAAGAAGAATTCTTTAGCCAATGGTTACAAGCCACGATTTTCATGTATTAAGTTTTACATGGAACACGTCTATTGGGAGAAAACGTCCTGTAGCTTGTGAAATGTCCTGCTGCTATTGGCTGTGTTTTGTGCGTGGTGCCCTATGATTGGTCCGTCTTGGGGGGGTTATTAAAAGGGGTGCTTTTGTTGGGGAGCTGGATCTTGTCATTCTTCCTTGTCAAGGCGGTTGTGTGTGCGCTTTTATACGGCTGAGGTATAGGTTGTTAACCCCACGTCTTTTGTCTGAAGATAATTGTAACAAAATGAAGCGGATTTGGTTTATTGGGCTGCTTTGTGCACTTTTAGCATTCGGTGAGTATCCGAGGATGTTTTTTTTATTTGATTAGCATCGCTATTAGCCGTGTCTATCCATACGAGCTAGCATTTGAACTTGATTTCCCTTTTCTTGCTAGCCAGCCATCTGAATCATGAGCTTGTATTTCACCTTTTTTTTTAAATAGTTAAATACGGAAACCACTAGGCTTTTTACATTTAAAAAAAAGAAAAAGCATTTGTTTTAGTAATTGCATTTGATTCTGGGAGATTTTCTTACAGCTTCACACGTTTCTGGAAGTTTCCTTGTAAGCTAAGCAAACATCCTGTCCCTAGTTAGCAACCACAGATCACAACGGCTAACGGTAACGTTAGCCTTGGCTTGCTCATCCCCTCTAGCGTAGCTAGTTTGTGATATCTGTATTTCCTGTCATTTTGGTTAACTAAGGAATACAGCTATATATATAGCCCGTGACTGAATTATACCATTTTGTTTCTGTCAGGTTGAATAGGCCACAACTCCTTTTTGATTTATTGTTTCAAATTCAATGTAGCTAACATCTTCAGTTTGTAACTCAACGGGGAAACTAAATTATTTCATTAGGCCGTTGTTGACAGTCCCAACGTGTTTTGTTTGTCAGCACTCAAGCTTTCAAGACGTGTAACACACAAAATACAGACAACCATCCCTGTATCGTGTATTTTACGTCGTGATGCCAAATGTATCAAACGGGATGATTTCAGTGTTGAGTTCCATCTTGAAAGATCCAAAAATGTTTTGTCAGCACTCAAGCAAAGTTCCACAACAGACTAAAAGTTTTTGGGTTGGAGTTTTCCATGAATTCACCTACTCTGCTAACTTGGGTGGTGTTTCTATGCAGCATCTGTGAGAGCAGAAGATGAGCTTGATATCGACGGCGCTGTGGAGGATGATCTGGGAAAGAGCAGAGATGGATCCAAGACGGATGACGAGGTGGTGCAGAGGTAGGTCAGAGGGAGAAACTTTAAAGAGAAACCAGACTCTTGAGGGGCGGTCCCAGCCTCCATTGCTGATGTGTGTTTGGTAGTTGCACAGATCCGACACAATTGTTTGGGAACCTTAAAGTAAAACATGACAGAAGTCGTCTACAGGGAAAAGAGAGGTGACGACCAGTTCGGTGTGACTGCAACTGACCTGTTGAATATAATTGATGTCTCTGTCCTCAGAGAGGAGGAGTCTATCCAGCTGGACGGGCTGAACGCAGCTCAGATCAAAGAGATTAGAGAGAAGTCAGAGAAACACGTCTTCCAGGCAGAGGTCAACCGCATGATGAAACTCATCATCAACTCGCTCTACAAGAACAAGGAGGTGAGTGGCGTTAGGGTTGCAGGATTCCCCGACACTTCCCTATCCTTTCCTTGTCCTCCTGTCTGCGTGTTGGCTCTTGAGACGGTTAATATTTTGACTCCAGATTGTATAGTCAGTAGAAGTTGAGTGGATCCAACCATAACCAACCCGGAGGTTTACGTTCACAGTAACCATCCTGTCCTCTTGTCTGTAGATCTTCTTGAGGGAGTTGATCTCCAACGCCTCTGATGCTTTGGATAAGATCCGACTGTTGTCTCTGACCAATGAGGATGCGCTGGCAGCCAACGAGGAGCTCACCATCAAGATCAAGGTGTGTTTCGTGGTCACGTCCTCAATCTCAATTCCTCGCGCTCTTCTCAATCGTACTGGAGATGGTTCAAGGTCCTTCCCCTTAGCCCTTCTCCAATGTGTTTTGAGGCTGTTAAGAGGACGGGAGGAGATTTTAATTGGAGGAAGGGTTAAGTCTGAAAGATATTTGACTGATCATTCTGCTTAGTAAGACAAGGATTTGATTAATAAAATACCATTAGGACGTCTGAGGTTGAGCTCACCTGTTCTCTTCGTGGTCTCCCTAGTCTGACAAGGAGAAGAACATGCTCCACATCACAGACACGGGTGTCGGCATGACAAAAGAAGACCTGATTAGAAACCTGGGTACTATCGCCAAGTCGGGCACCAGCGAGTTCCTGAACAAGATGACAGAGGTTGAAAGTGAGGGCCAGTCCACCTCGGAGCTGATTGGACAGTTCGGAGTGGGCTTCTACTCCGCCTTCCTGGTTGCTGACAAGGTGATTGTGTCTTCGAAGCACAACAACGGCACGCAGCACATCTGGGAGTCCGACTCCAATGAGTTCAGTGTGATCGAGGACCCCCGTGGAGACACCCTAGGAAGGGGCACCACCATCACGTGAGTCTCAGAGTGCATTTGTTATGGTTACATTTTATTCATTGAACAGATGGTTATCCAGAGTGACTTACAGCTAGGTGATACAACCACACATCAGTCATAGTAAGTACTTCATTTTTTTTGTACTTCCAAAAGTGAAAACTGCCATTCCTAGACAGCCACAAGCAAATGCTCCTCGTATTTAAAAGTTTTTGAATACCAGGCTATGGTTATTCATACAGTGGCCATGAATTAAATGAATTTGTGTAGCGTTATAAGATAATACAGGACAAAATCCCTCAATGAAATTCAAAACACGAACTACCATGACCCCGAGTCAAATCTATTTTGACTGACTCGTGTTTTGACACTGACGAGGTTCTATCCGGTTGTCTTTCTGATTGGTCCAGGTTGGTGATGAAGGAGGAGGCTACAGACTACCTGGAGCTGGAGACCATCAAGAACCTGGTCAGGAAGTACTCTCAGTTCATCAACTTCCCCATCTATGTCTGGTCCAGCAAGGTATTGGGAGTGGAACTATACTATTTTCCCTGTCCCCCTCCATCTGCACTGATGGCTAAATAATTTACAGGTTGAAACAATATGGTGGAATCGAGCTTATTATAGATAAAGGAGAGGAAGGGTTTGAGACCAGTTTGTCAAAGGAACAAACTATGGTGAACCATTGTAGCAGTGAGCTGTAGGAATAACATTTAGCCATTTTTCCCCTTCTCCTCCACCTGCCCAGACTGAGACTGTTGAGGAGCCCATTGATGAGGACACCGAGGCAGAGGAGAAAGATGCAACTGAGGATGAGGTAGAGGTGGAAGAAGAGGAGGATGAGAAGGAGGACAAGCCAAAGACAAAGAAGGTAAAAACAAACAGCTTGACTAGTTTTAGTTTCCCAAACTTCTCCTTCTGTACAGTTCCATTTATTTTATCTATTCAAATGCTAACACAACAAAATACAACTTAGTTATCAATTGGTGTCTTATTTTGGATGTTTTTGTTGAATTTTTATAAACCCAAAACCACTTCCATGCCTTTGGTCCAGGTTGAGAAGACTGTGTGGGACTGGGAGCTGATGAACGACATTAAGCCGATCTGGACGAGACCAGCCAAAGAAGTAGAGGAAGACGAGTACAAGGCTTTCTACAAGACCTTCTCCAAGGTATGCAGTCTGCGACCCAGACTTCCTTCCAGAGACTTCTTCCTCGCCGACGCATCCATTTTAGTTTGCTCTTCGGGGGCAAGACTGGGTTCATGTGAAACCCTTTGACAACTGTTGACATGACATGGGCTTTACAAATACCCTTTTTTGATTGGTGTTCTAATTTGATTTTTGTCGCTCCCCCCCCCACCAGGACACAGACGAGCCCCTGTCCCACATCCACTTCACAGCCGAGGGTGAGGTCACCTTCAAGTCCATCCTGTTTGTCCCCGCTGCCGCCCCCAGGGGCATGTTCGACGAGTACGGAACCAAGAAGAACGACTTCATCAAGCTGTTTGTCCGTAGAGTCTTCATCACCGATGACTTCAATGACATGATGCCCAAATACCTGAACTTTGTCAGGGGAGTGGTGAGTGAGCCTTACATAGCTTACATTATATAACTCATTTAAGACTTGGTACAGCAGGGTTTTTAAAAATGTATTCTGACTTGGAATTGACCCCTGACCCCGCTGTACAGTTAAAAGTGACTGTTTGTTCATTTTAATCATGTTATTACTTTCTCTAAGTGATTTATGATTGTTTTATTAGGTGGACTCTGATGACCTGCCCCTGAACGTGTCTAGAGAAACCCTGCAGCAACACAAGCTGCTCAAGGTGAGCTTCTCCAATTAGACACGTTACCTGTTTCGGGTCAGTTTGGTGCCTAATGAAGATACGATTTGAACAGAATGACTTGGTTAATAACCATCGTAGAGAATGATGTGAGCTTTAGTAACTCAACGTTCCTCCATCCAGGTGATCCGTAAGAAGCTGGTGCGTAAGACCCTGGACATGATCAAGAAGATCGCCGAAGAGCAGTACAACGACAAGTTCTGGAAGGAGTTTGGCACCAACATCAAGCTGGGTGTGATCGAGGACCACTCCAACAGGACCCGTCTGGCTAAGCTGCTGCGTTTCCAGACCTCCAACAGCGACACGGTGCTGGCCAGCCTGGAGCAGTACGTGGAGAGGATGAAGGACAAGCAGGACAAGATCTACTTCATGGCCGGGACCAGCCGCAAGGAGGTGGGTAGTGGTACACTGTATAGGCCACATAGGCTGCCGCGGTGGCCTGGCGTTGGCGGCGGCCATTCATAGAGATGGAGAAGCAGTACCAGATATACTTCATGTCTGGAACTAGCTAAAAGGAGGTGGGACTAGTTGACCGTAAACTCGGTTCATTTAAACGCTATCCTTTTCTGGGTTTTCCCTTGACTTTCCCTCCGTTTCTTATCTTTAACTGTTTTCCAAATGACGTTAAGTTAACCTCTGAATGTAACCACGCAGCGGGTTCCAATCTGCTCACTACCCCCTTCCCCTGAGATGTTTGCAGACCTGTAAGGTGTAAGCAATCTAGTGTAATTTTAGGTTAATGTTCCTCCTAACATTAAGTCTTCCCTTGTGTAATGTCCTCATTCCCCTCAGGCGGAGTCTTCTCCCTTCGTAGAGAGTCTGTTGAAGAAGGGTTATGAGGTCATCTACCTGACCGAGCCAGTAGATGAGTACTGTGTCCAGGCTCTGCCAGAGTTCGATGGCAAGCGCTTCCAGAACGTGGCCAAAGAGGGCATCAAGTTTGACGAGAGTGACAAGGCCAAGGAGACAAGGGAGGCCCTGGAGAAGGAGTATGAACCTCTCACCACCTGGATGAAGGACAGCGCCCTAAAGGACAAGGTAACATTTTATTTTTTTAATTTCACCTTTATTTAACCAGGTAGGCTAGTTGAAAACAAGTTCTCATTTACAACTGCGACCTGGCCAAGATAAGGCATAGCAGTGTGAACAGACAACACAGTTACACATGGAGTAAACAATTAACAAGTCAATAACACAGTAGAAAAAAAAACATTTAAAAAGTCTATACATTGTGTGCAAAAGGCATGAGGAGGTAGGCGAATAATTACAATTTTGCAGATTAACACTGGAGTGATAAATGATCAGATGGTCATGTACAGGTAGAGATATTGGTGTGCAAAAGAGCAGAAAAGTAAATAAATAAAAACAGTATGGGGATGAGGTAGGTGAAAATGGGTGGGCTATTTACCGATAGACTATGTACAGCTGCAGCGATCGGTTAGCTGCTCAACATACTGAACATGAAGGAAAAAGGTCCCAACTTCAGCCCACTCGAGAGAAATAAAAAAAACATTCTCAGATGAGAATCCGACCCTCCAATGTTTTTGGACTAAATGATATTGTGTGAAAACCTTTTATCTATTTAAACAATGTGTCCTTTTGTTCTCTTGTAGATTGAGAAGGCCATCCTGTCCCAGAGGCTGACCAAGTCCCCCTGTGCTCTTGTAGCCAGCCAGTACGGCTGGTCTGGTAACATGGAGAGGATTATGAAGGCTCAGGCCTACCAGACCGGGAAAGACATCTCCACAAAGTAATTAAGTCATCAAGGCTTCTGTTTGAGTACCTCGAACACTTCCTCATTCCTACTTTGTGAAAGGATCCAAATGTTATCATCGATATTTTTGATTTCAAGATCCTACTTGTGCTTCAGGTTTCCTAATTCTCTCGCTCTGTTTCCAGTTATTATGCTAGCCAGAAGAAGACATTGGAAATCAACCCGAAGCACCCTCTCATCAAGGAGATGTTGAAACGTGTTTCTGTAAGTATTCACATAACCTATAATACATAAACCTTGTGACATTTCTGTCATATTTGATTCTCGGGGGGGCAGCCAATGAGGATCAAGCTAGAGGATGTTCTCTGTCAGTTGAATGATGTCTGTGCTCCTCTGCAGTGCTGCTTGTGGTAACGTCATATCGCTGAGTGTTCGATTCTCATCCCTTCTATTTCTCTCACCGGCAGACGGATGGCGAGGACCAGACTGCCTCAGACCTGGCCATGGTGCTGTTTGAGACAGCCACGCTGCGCTCGGGCTACCAGCTCCAAGACACCAAGGCCTACGGGGACCGGATTGAGCGCATGCTGCGGCTCAGTATGAATGTGGACCTCACCGAACAGGCATGTCACAGCCTTGCAAAATACACTTGATCAACTCCTAAATTCTGTACCGGAGTGGTGCTGTAGCCAAGCGTTTCCCTCCAGTACAGTGATTTAAGCCCTTGCCAAGCACACCTGACTCAATCATCAAGCCCTCAATGACTTGAATTTGTCTTTTGTCTGGGGCTACATGTGCTGTGGGGGGGACTGGATGACCGGAGACAGGGAAGGTGCTGCTCGGGGCTTATCCCACCTGTTTGAAAAAGAAATGCAGTGGTATTCTGATTTTACATGCTGAGGAAACTACATCTAATCCTGTTTTGCCCCTTGCAGGTTGAGGAAGAGCCAGAGGAGGAGCCGGAGGAGGAGCCTGAAGAGCCAGCAGAGGATGAAGCGACTGAGGAAGAGGAGGAAATTCCAGATGAAGAAGCGGTGAGTCTCACAGATCGCATGTTTTGGTTGACCAGTGTTGGTAAATTATGGTCATTCATGGTTTTTATAGTTCCGATAGCTTCATTCCCAGACACAAACACCCAAATGTTTGGTGGACCAACATGTCAAACTTGGCTTTGGTTAGCCGAGACCTTGATCACTCCCACTAAGGCCAACTTTGAATGATTGATATACCAGGCTTATATGCGCTGTGCACCAGAGGTGGCTGATAGGAGGAGCTATTGGAGAGCAAGCTCATTGTCATAGCCGGAACGGTATCAAACGTATGGAAACCACATGTTTGACTCTGCCATTACAATGAGCCCATCCTCCTGTAGCTCCTCCCTGCAGCCTCATCTGCTGTGCCCAATAGGCTGGGGAAGAGGTTCTAATTTGAATATTCATAGTTTCAATCGATGCCTTGTTTTTGCATGGATTTAGTTAATGACGGTGAAACTACAACCAACCTCTCTCTCTCTCTCTGGCCAACAGGCAACTGACAAAGATGAGTTATAAAGCACTGTAAATGAGGAAGGGTGTCATGATGGACCTATCCTGGAGCTGAGCCACAACAAAGGCCCAAGTCCTACCTGGAAACCCAGACAGAATGACACTTCTGTTCATGTTTGTTTCTACTCCATTATCTGTGTTAAGTGAAAACAATGGTGAAATGTCGGTGTGATTCGGTCTGTCTAGCCAAGACCACCTGCTGGCTAGGATACCCAACAGCCACCAATCAAGACTAGCCCGGTCCCACATCCGTTTGTGTGCTCTTGCCCAACGGATCTGGGACCAGGCTAAGTCGAGGCCATCGGCCACACTTTACTCACTCTGTGGAGGGTCCTGAAGGGATGAGATTCTTTTTGAAAGGCTGGTGTGTTTTTGTTTCTGTTTTTGTTACATTCCTCATGATTGTAAATTTGTTAATATTTAACTGAGCTGGAAAAGATGTGATCGACACTGTCCCTTGATCCCATTGAATAAATATTTCCTTGAAAAAGGGGGCTACTGTCTATGTGATGAATATAGTTGGACTCTTGGTACGGGTGAAGTTACACATCAACTAAATACTACTTATCGAATAAAGCGACATGTCTACAAATAAGACAGAACATACTGTTGAGGCGTTCCCATTTTAAAGATGGGCTCGGCGATTTAGACGCACAAAATTAACTGCTTTAGTGGGTCAATTAATCCGCTGTTTTGCTCCATCCTGTTGCTACCATGCGGTCCGTGGGCTAATATAGTAGGCTACAGGGAGTGTATTAAAAGCCATGTGGGGTGTTTAAAAAAAAAAAAAAAAATTATTAAAAAGCTCAATGCTTTAGTTCTGAATGTTCAGTGGTGTAGTGCATTTCAGTTTTAAAAGCCTGTATTCTACCAAAATGCAATGAATAGGGCAACGTCATGGTTTCTCTCAGCGTCCATGCCTGCTATCTAAGTGGAGTCGCTGTACACGTCTGTTTGTAGCTGAATCGGCTCAAGAACGGCGGTGAATCCACACTTTGGAGTCTATGGTGCTTTTATGCACACTTGGTATGGTTATAGTTGAGAGTAAATTACGTCCGCAATCTTAAGTTTAGTCAGTCAATTTGTTGGGTGTTTTATAGTTCTAACTTTTCTGCACATTTAAGACTTTGTTCAAAAGGTGTAAATGGTCTCAAAAAGCTGCAGACAAACACACACTTCAGACCGGTCTGCACATTTAAAGTGGCTTCTAGCTTTTCAAGGCTGAAGACTAGTTCTTCAACGTAAATGTAGTAGTGACTGGGATTTCTTATTCAAGTCTATGGCACCTGAAATGCATAGGGATTTATGCAAATATGGGGGGGGGGGTTATATTGGAAGGTTGTTCCTTCTAGTCATTGACCAGTGGTGTTATTCCACTCTAGTGGCCTAGCCCTAGATACCAAACTAACTCGCAGTATCTAAGGAATCCGATCACGTTTATTAATTACTGTGTTCAGCTGTAAACAAAGGACTTTTCAGAGATTCTCTGATCAATATTCCATTTTAGTGAATCAAATTTTACATTTTGCAGAAAAATTTTGCAGATATCCCCTAAAAGACATCCTCTTTGTGAACAGTGGACACTCCTCTCCTCTAACATGGTCTTTGTTGTATACACAGGGACTAGTTCAGAGTCAGATCACAATCAGCTCTGTTTAAATATGTTGGAGAATTCAGCCCTCCATCTGAGTTTAACATAAGGTAGAGGAAATGGCTCGTACTTACAGTTGGTGTGACTCCCATATCAAAAGGTAAAGACAAACTCCTGTATCTACCAACACAACAGGACTCTAGCAACACCGCCTACAGTAGAGTAGAAAGTCTAGCCTTCCAGTAAACCAAACTGCAATAGTCCCAAGTAGAGAGTACACACTCAAACTTACTTTGGCATAGCATAAGGCTTTTGAGAGGATACTTGACGAGAGAAATGGACAAGGATTTCAAACTCCTACTGAGCCTGACCCTGGGCATGTGGCTGATACGAGGTGAGACCACTACATCCAGACTGTCCTCTGTCAAAGTGTTTTCTTTACACTGTACTTTCGAGCTGCTCATTTTGAATATAGGTTTTGTATGACTTTCCTGGGTCATGTTCATTAAGGCACACCGTAGTAAAGCGTTTTGCAATGAAAAACAAACAAGCATTTTTTTTAATTTTTTTTGACACTTTCAGAATCAGACATCACTTCCTTGTTTTAAATGTTATTTAGTGCCATTTTATTCTGTTTGGTGCCTACTGACCACTGCCTCGGTCTCATTAACTGGTGTTCATTTCCTCTGCGGATCCTTTCAGGCTCGGCTCCAGAGGTTTCGTTGATAGGCCTGCCAGGCACAGCTAGACTGGCAGAGAACAGCAAGGCTGGCACTGTGACCTACAGCTTCCAGGTGGCTCTGTCCCCAGGTGTCAGCTTGGCATCGGGATACCCCAGGATACTCAACTCTGACCCACTCACCAACCAATTCACTGTGTCTATGATCAACACTAACAAAGCACAGGTGAGACATTGCTCAATACTACCCTAGCAAGGCCTCATATGTACCAGATCATCAAATACTTTGAGCATTTCTTTCAGCCTGTCTATTTGGATGGGGTTTGTGCTTTTGAGACTTATTTAAAAACAATTTCAAATTATGTTTAAACCCAGGTCTGATACAGCCCCTCCCAGAAGAAACGCCATGTCTTGCAAAGTAAGAGTGAAGGTGGATGACTTCATGATACATTTTCTGTTCTGAATACAGGTGACAGTAACAGGTACTACCAACCTGGATTTTGAGACGTCACCCAACAACTTTGTCCTTCAAATCCTCGCTGTGGACAGTACGAAGGACCTGGCTCTCCAGAGACTCACAGTCATCCTAACTGATGTCAACGAACCCCCTGTATTCCTAGATGAAGGTACTGTGTGTGTGTGTGTGTGTGTGTGTGTGTGTGTGTGTGTGTGTGTGTGTGTGTGTGTGTGTGTGTGTGTGTGTGTGATGGTTATTATGACTTACACAGCCCATTTTAACCTCCTGTGTGTTCCTGTATCCTCTCAAGAGTATGTCCTGTATGTTCTGGAGAAATCCCCACCAGGAACGATCTACAGGCCAACAGTCTCTGATCCGGAGAACCAGCCTGTGACTGTATGACTTCCTATCTCTCTCTCTCTCTCTCATACCAGGTGTTGGGTAAATGTCAATTCAGTTAGGAAGTAAATTGAAATTCACCATATTGAAGTTTAATTTACTGTGCAACCCTGACACATATACTGTCTGTTTATTAGTTGAAATATCTGACTTACATGTTGTTGTGTATTTTAGTTTACACTGGCCCCGTCAAACACAGAGTTTCGTATTGACGTTGGCTCAGGATTCCTGACTACAACTAAACAGTTCAACTACCTGACTGACCCCAGAAGGTAGAGATGTGTCTCCTGCACACAGACATCACATTATAATATTCTATACCAGAGGATTGGGTACTGTGCCGTTGAAAATGTCTCTCCACCGATGTCGCTAACAGCATACCACAGCATTATGTCAGTGTGTAGTGATGTCTTGTAAATGTTACATTCTAATTCTTATGTGTCGTGCATTCTGTGTCGTGCATTCTGTGTCGTGCATTCTGTGTCGTGCATTCTGTGTCGTGCATTCTGTGTCGTGCATTCTGTGCCCTGCATTCTGTGTCGTGCATTCTGTGTCGTGCATTCTGTGTCGTGCATTCTGTGTCGTGCATTCTGTGTCCTGCAGCTATGCCTTCAACCTGACAGTGAGTGATGGAAACAACAGCGTATCCAGAACACTGGTCATCAACATCGTCAACAGGAACGATGATAAACCTCAGTTCCTAAAGTCAGTATTACTGTTGATGACTTTAGTAACACTTAACTTTAGAAAATACTCATATACATCGTTTATAAAAGTGAATTCGTTTATAGTTTAAAAAAAATATCTGTCATAAACGGTTGTAATTAGCACACTGGTTGAAATTGTGCTTTTCTCATTTAGCTGTTTCGATTCCTGTATGACCGTACCCATTTTTGTTGTTGTTGTTTTGCTGTATATCTGTGTGTGTTTTATGTCCTATGCAGTACAATCACAGACTTCACAGTCTCTGAGGAGCTGAGTCCAGGGTTTATCGTGACTAACATCACAGCAGTGGTGCCCGATGAGTCCTTGTACATCATCTACAGCATCGGCACCAACAACTACCTGGCTATACACAGATGTGAGTTCACTGCTCAGTCATCCTCTACATGCTTACCGTACTTCAACAAAATATCGATAATTGACAAGAACTAAAAAGGAATTTGTTCTGCGATCAATTAGTGAAGATTGTAATTTTCAGTTTTAACAAACAGTCCCCACTACACTTAGAAAAACATGGACTGTGGACATACAGTATGAGTTCAGCTTCACAGCCTGATTGATTTTTTTTCTTAAACAATCAACAATATTTAGATTTTTTTGTAAATGCTCACTGTGCGTGTTTGTGTGTGTGTGTGCGCGCGCACCCCTGTGTTTTGGCCTGTCCCATGTCTCAGACACCGGCCTGGTGACTATAGCCAACAGGATGGACCGTGACTCAGCTCCTCTCAGGGAGGACCCCGTAATAACGGTCCTTGTGACAGCCACCTCCAGCCCTTCTGCTCCTCCCTCCAACACCATCACTCTGACCAACACCATCACTCTGACCATCACCGTCACGGACATTAACGACAACCCTCCCGTCTGCTCCCCAGACGCACACAGGTCATATTTTTATACTGTTGTTTATCCTTTTTTTTCAGTATTGTATCCAACAGATAGACACAGTTAAGTAGGAAAGGAGTGTGTGTCAGAAGAGATGTGGCTTGGATTTGAACCCATGCTGACACTAGTATGTGCACGAAGGCAGCAGCCATTATTGCTATGTATCCATTGCATAATTTCCTTTGACTGGATCCAGGGTGGCAGTATCTGAGACGGAAAAACCTGGGGCCCTGATCACCACGGTAACGTGTACAGATAATGACGTTGACACGGCCTTCAGAGAGTTCCTGTTCACTGGCCTGTCCTGTCTGGGCTGCGCTAACCGCTTTGCTCTGGAACCCACGGGATCCAATCAGATCGTGGTAAGCAGAATATTCATATTTAAAGGGACAGGAGTTTTTTCCTGACCAGTGACATGAAAGTATAAAATTACTGAATGAATCCCATTCATACAGAGTCACAAACGTATACTTTACATGAGGTTGTTTACAATTCTGTCCCCGTACAGCTCAAAGGAAACCTAGACCTTGAGGATCCCAGTAACCTGCCTGATGGTAATGAATACAGCCTGTTGGCTGTGGCTGAGGATAAGGATGAGTCCAACCTAAAAGGTAGGTGACTGACTGTTTATTTGCTGGTTTGCTTGGTTTTTTTTTATTATTAGGTGACTGACTGACTAGACTGAACACAATTGTATATCACAAAGTAGAGTAGTGTGATTTCCCCCCCCCCTCCCACTCAGACTCATTTTGAATTCTGATTCCCATGGTGCTTTGCAGGTAGTGCATACATCTATGTGACGGTGACACCTGTGAATGAGTTTCCCCCTGTGTTTAGCCCTCCATCGTATTTCTACAGAATCTCTGAGCTTCTTGGACGTAAGTTACTACAACTATAATAACTACACTACAACGATAACTACACTACAGCAACAATACAACTATAATAACTACACTAAAACAATAACAACTACACTACAGCAACAACACTACAACAATAACAGCTACACAACTATACAACTACAAATATAATAACTAAACTAAAACAATAATACACTAAAACAATAACAACTACAACTATAACAACTACACTAAAACTATAACAACAACACTACAGCAACTACACTACAACTATAACTGCAACAACTATAACATTGTCTGGTCCCAGATTTGACACAATGCAATCTGGGACCAGGTACAGCCAAAGTAATGATACTGATGACTGCTTGCCACCTTTGCTGCAGGTGTACACCACACCTATACCAACTACACTACAACAATAACAACTACACCTATACCAACTACACTACAACAATAACAACTACACTACAACAATAACAACTACACTACAACAATAACAACTACACTACAACAATAACAACTACACTACACCACACCTATACCAACTACACTACAACAATAACAACTACACTACACCTATACCAACTACACTACAACAATACCAACTACACTACAACAATAACAACTACACTACACCTATACCAACTACACTACAACAATAACAACTACACTACACCACACCTATACCAACTACACTTCAACAATACCAACTACACTACAACAATAACAACTACACCTATACCAACTACACTACACCTATACCAACTACACTACAACAATAACAACTACACTACAACAATAACAACTACACTACACCACACCTATACCAACTACACTACAACAATAACAACTACACCTCACCTATACCAACTACACTACAACAATAACAACTACACTACACCACACCTATACCAACTACACTACAACAATAACAACTACACTACACCACACCTATACCAACTACACTACAACAATAACAACTACACCTAATAACAACTACACTACAACAATAACAACTACACTACACCACACCTATACCAACTACACTACAACAATAACAACTACACCTCACCTATACCAACTACACTACAACAAACCAACTACACCACACCTATGCCAACTACACTACAACAATACCAACTACACCACACCTATACCAACTACACTACACCAACTACACTACAACAATAACAACTACACTACAACAATAACAACTACACCACACCTATACCAACTACACTACAACAATAAGAACTACACTACACCACACCTATACCAACTACAACACACCTATACCAACTACACTACAACAATAACTACACTACACCACATCTATACCGACTACACTACAACAATAACAACTACACTACACCACACCTATACCAACTACACTACAACAATAACAACTACACTACAGCTATACCAACTACACTAGAACAATAACTACACTACACCACACCTATACCAACTACACTACAACAATAACAACTACACTACACCACACCTATTCCAACTACACTACAACAATAACAACTACACTACACCACACCAAGCTCATTGATATGTTTGGGCCTCTCCCACCAGGTGGGACGGTGATAGGATCAGTGAAAGCTACGGACAGAGACCTCCCTGCCACCTGTGTCCGTTACTCCCTGATCTCTGGTGGAGGAACTAGTGGCCTGTCTA
This sequence comes from Oncorhynchus mykiss, assembly GCF_013265735.2. Taxonomy (NCBI): domain Eukaryota; kingdom Metazoa; phylum Chordata; class Actinopteri; order Salmoniformes; family Salmonidae; genus Oncorhynchus; species Oncorhynchus mykiss. The sequence goes on from NC_048566.1 coordinate 95,693,643, forward strand.
ACATCTTCTCCCTGGACCCCAAGCTGGGGAGTCTCGCCCTACTGACCCGGCCAGACTACGAGACCACCCAGACCTACAGCCTGGTCATCAGAGCTGAGGATGGGGACCCCATCAGTCCGCTCATTGCCACCACTACGGTACCACGGCCTGGTGACCTTTATATTGACATAACAAGACATTATTCCTAATGATGTAAACACAGTCCAGTGCCTGTTTTATCCAATCACTTTTTTTTTTCGCCTTCCAGGTTGCCCTAGCAACAGGAGTATTTATCTTCAATGGTTCTTACCTGGTAATTAAAAATAAATATGCATGTAATGGTGATTTGTGCGTTTTGTTTAGGTCACTATCAACATCACAGAGGCCAATGACGAGCCTCCACTGTGTGGCCCCAACCAGACACATCTAATAGTCCCCAAGGACCTGAGGACAGGCTCCAACATCCAGGGCTTCATCATGACCTGCTCAGACAGGGACTCCCCTTCAGCCTCCTTCATCTACTCTATCTCGGGTACTGCCGGCCTCCAGGCCCGTATTCAGAAAGCATTTCAGTACGAATGCTGATCTAGGATCAGGTTCCTCCGTCTAAATGATCTAATATGACACAAAAGTCTAAACTGAATTTGAGATGACTTGGTCTGTTGTGGCTCAGTTGGTAGAGCATGGCGTTGTGGGTTCGATTCCCACAGGGAGACCAGTATGAAAATGTATGCACTGTCTAAGAGCGTTTGCTAAATGACGTACAGTGCATTAGGGAAAGTATTCAGACCCCTTGACTTTCCACATTTTTGTTACCTTACAGCCTTATTCTAAAATAGATTAAATCCTTTTTTCCCCTCATGACACAATACCTTATAATGACAAAGCAAAAACTGGTTTTTAGACATTTTTGCAAATGTAAAAAAAATGTTTTTAAATGAAATATTACATTTACATAATTATTCAGACCCTTTACTCAGTACTTTGTTGAGGCACCTTTGGCAGATATTAGAGCCTTGAGCCTTCTTGGGTATGACGCTACAAGATTACAATGTAATCCATTTTAGAATAAGGCTGTAACGTAAACAAAATGTGGAAAAAGTCAAAGGGTTTGAATAGTTTCCGAATTTAATTGAACCAGAACAAATTCTTATTTTCAATGACGGCCTAGGAACTGCCTGTTCAGGGGCAGAACGACAGATTTGTACCTTGTCAGCTCGGGGGTTTGAACTTGCAACCTTCCAGTTACTAGTCCAACGCTCTAACCACTAGGCTACCTTGCCGCCCCAATGCCCTGTAGATGTAATTAGCTACTCCTACTCTAAGCTTTATAAATACCAGCTCTGAGCTAACTGAGAAACCTCTAGATATGATCCTAGAAGACTGGTCTGACATACTTAACTTTTATAAATATATAAGATATCATAAGCTTGATATTTCCCCAAAAATGTTTCCCTATAGGGGCCAGCAACCTGAACAACCATTTTGTGTTCTCACCTTCCTCTGGCACCAACGTCACCAGACTCTTCCTGAAGGAACCCTTTCACTATGAGAGTGGCCTGGACCGGGTCTGGTACTACAGGTCAGATATGCTAACTACTATTGGTGCTCTTATCAGTCTGAACAACTATCAGTCTGACAAACAGATACTGTACAATGCACTCTGAACTGAGAAACTATCTGACCGTAATGGTCACATGTAGTCTTACCTTGTAACTTTATATGGTTGAATGGTTGGTGGATACAGCCTGACTGTGCTGGTTTCTGATGGGAACCTGCGGTCTGCAGGGTCTGTGCCGAGAGGTCTGACCCAGACCGGCACAGTCATCATCAATATCCTAGTAGTGGACCCTGACCTCACCACCGTCACCACTACAACTATAGTAAGCCTTATCTCTATACTTTAATGAACCTAGCGTAAAGTCAGATCACCACTCCCCCAGGGGCATTTCTTTCTTAAAGCAGTGGTTACGGTTGCTGCCTTTGGTCACGGAGACCCGAGCTGTGCTCAGGGACCTCCTACACTCCAACCACTATTCGGACTCCTAACCAATTGTGCTATTTAGGTTTTTTGTACAAATTACACGACTAACCTGAACCCCAGCACATTATACGGTATCCTGTATATAGCCTCATTATTGTTATTTTAATATGTAATAAACACTTTTAAAAGTTTTACTTTAGTTTATGTAGTAAATATTTTCTTATCTCTATTTTCTTAAAACTGCATTGTTGGATTTAAGGGGCTTGTAAGTGAGCATTTCACTATTGTATTCGCCGCATGTGACAAATAACATTTTGATTTGAATAAGGACATTAGTAGTGTTACCATAACAACTATTTCCCTCTTTTCTACATCTACTCTGAACAACAAATGTTGATGTGAATTTTCTCACAGCACAGACTAGCGCCACCACAGTTAACCTTTCCTTTGCAGCCTCGTGTAACATACATCACCGTCACAGAGAACACGTACAGCATTGACGACTGGTATATATGGTTTGTCATTGCTCTGGGGACCATGCTACTGCTTGGTTTACTCTCATACCTGCTGTATCACCTCTGTGGGAAGCTCTACAGGGCTCTTAAGCACAGTGACTGCTCCTGCTGCGAACCCAGGCCCCGGGAAGACCAGGAAGTACTGTGAGTATTAACTGAAATACTACATCTCCCAGTAGGCAAAGCTGGTTGAAATGTTGTTGATGTCCTTTCAACCAGTTTTGCCTGCTGAGCCAAGCTGTCGTTACATGGCCGTGGGGGGGAATCGTTACATGGCCGTGGGGGGGAATCGTTACATTGCCGTGGGGGGAATCGTTACATGGCCGTGGGGGGGAATCGTTACATGGCCGTGGGGGGTAATCGTTACATGGCCGTGGGGGGGAATCGTTACATGGCCGCGGGGGGGAATCGTTACATTGTTGATAACAGAAATGTATATTTCATGTATTACTAATGATATATTTTATTTTTTCTGTCACATAGGATCCCAGAACCAACACCTCCAAAGAGGGAAATATTAATGGTAAGAGTCTACCTACAGTCTGGCTACAGTCTGTTAAAGTGCCACTATGTTCTAGGACCTCTATTCAATTGTTGGTGACTGTCCTCTCTATATACACGCTCTCTCTATTCCAGGAAGTGATCAAGATCAACACGTTATTTGATGGAGAGGAAGTTGATCCTGGTAAGTTTCTCTCATTTCCTGTTATCTGTTCTGAGATGATATAAAAACCTAATTCTGACCTTTAGCAATTTTTTATATATATATATATATATATATATATATATATATTTTTTTTTACATTTTTCAGTCACAGGGAGGGTGTACGAGTACAACAGTAAGTCTGGAGCCAGACGCTGGAAGGACGTTACCACTGTGTGAGTCTGTCCCTATGATACAGCCAGAGAGCAGCAGCATGGTCATTCCTCATGGTCAGCATGGTCATTCTGCCCAATCACAGGCTAGGAGTGGGAGGGCTAGCACTGGCCAATCAAAAATGAGGAGTGAGGGAGTAGGCAGGGCCACAGAGGATAGAGGATCTCCCTGGTCCAGTCAGAGCAGACAAACGTCAGGGCAGTCTGCAAGGTCTGCTCGGTTTGCTCTTTCAGAAGGAGGCGTAAAGTTAGATATGGTACCCATGACAACTAGGGGAAGGCCCAACATGTCTGAAGTCTGATTCCTCACTGACATATAATACATTACTTGTGTGTTTCGAAATCTTTCAAATCATTATAGTCAAGCATAGGATTTTTGATTTGGGAAAAATGTTTAGCCTTTACAACAGTTGTGTAAACGTTTGTGAAGATAACGTACGTGCAGAGATACTCAAATACGTTGTACATTAGTACAAGCCGGGTCGGGGTCATAAAATGACCTGGTAACAGCTTTGTAAATCAAGATAACAGACAAATAAATATAACCTGTCAACGCTTCTCTAGATTAAAACTGCTCTGGCGTTGCTATGTTACACAGACCGTTGCCGTCATTCACCAAAGTCAAGTGTAACCAACTGTCCTACTGAAGATACACTAATCCCGCCACCCTTCTTTCTACCATAACTGTGTCTTTTGGTATGTTTTGAAATGCTCAGAGAGAAAAAAAGTATAATCACACAGAAAATAATCAAATAACATTTTCAGAATCGCAAAGAAAGTTGCTATAATCTACTTTTTCAATGTTAAAAGACCGGTCCTCCACAGGACATCAACTAACAGTTGGGCACTACAGTCAGACCCTTCGTCATTGGTCAGGCCCTTTTCACGCATGGAAGTTCTCAGCAGTCATACGAATGACACAGTTGTTCTTCAGACACTCCTGGGAAGAGAAGCATCCGTGATCATTTCAATCGCAGGGAGTAGACAAGCAAACAACACCATCCACATTGCAGCCAAATTTGAAGTCGAGTCAAGACTGACTGATCTACAAATAAATCACCTTGTATCATAAATATCTACTCAATATTTTTTTTTTTTAGATTAGGTCAGTCACAATTTACCCATAATACATCACGATTTTGAAGCAATTTAACCACCACCCTGTGACTGAGTACTGGGTTGCTGTGTGTGGTAGAGGGGAGATAGCCTGGCCCCACATTTGTTTGCGCTGTCAGTAAAGGACCATATGAGTTGATAAAACAGCACAAACAAATCTGGAACCAGGCTAGAGGACAGAGCAAAACATGTTAACGTGGTTTAATTTATAGGGTGTTGAAATTGAGCATTTATAACATATGTGTTTGAGAGAAGTGATTTGACTGAATTCAACACACAGCCTGTCTCCTTACTACTGTAACCAGCCTGATGTGGCTCTATTATAGCCTAAAAAGGAATTGAATCGGGGTCCAGTCTCAATTAGCTTAAATATTCACAAGAATACACCAAAGACGTCACAGACTTCATCAAGGCAATTCATTGTCTGGGATTGTCCTGAGAGAGATACAAATACAATAATAATATCTAATACATTCAGTATTGTACATGAAAGAATATTCCAAGTGACCAAAGATTCCAAGTGACCAAAGATTCCAAGTGACCAAAGCATATTACATGTCAGTGGACGGACAGAAAGCAACATTGTGATTAAAAAGCTAAAGGTTGAAGGAAACAGATACAGTAATAGAATAATAACTGTTTACAGACACAAAACAAAAAGTTAATGTGACAAGAGAAACGCAGAGGAAGTAAAAAATAAAAAAAAGTTTGTCCCTGCAAGGGCTCCATACCACCTCTCCTCTGCGGGCACTGTTGCTGATGAGGGCATCAGTGGATGGCGAAGGGGGGCTCATATAAGGCCCCCCATATGACCTGTGCTCAATCCCTAGGCTCTGGTGCAGGGCAGTCTGTCTCTGTCGTGCCATGGGGTCTCTTTATTGGGGACCCAGGTGTTGCCCACCCACAGAACCACGTTCAGGGAACCACAGATCTGAGAGAGCGAGAGAGAGGACTGTTAGGCTTTTTCTCAATTTCTTAGAAATCTGTCTTCTCCTTGGCTCTGCCTCCATCTGCACTGACCCGGAAAAGATTGACATGTGAAAACAATATGGTGGAAGCTCATCATTAGGCTGGTTTTCACTCGATCAGTTTATTTTTTAGATCAGTGGGGAAATAGAGAGAGAGAAAAAAAACATGGACTGAGAAAAGACATTCTCTCACCACAGACACGTTGAGACCATGCCCTGTCCTCGGCACTGTGCCAGGGTACACTCTGTAGACCCCTGGCCCATGACGACACACTCTTCAACCACAGGATGGCAAAGAGCACGATCACCACAATGTTCTGCCAGAATGGAAGGAAGGAGACACACACACACACGGAGAGGCTGGGGGACGACAACATGTAAGAGTCAGGGTCCCTCTAGTGGCCTGAAGCCAGCCCTGGCCTGCTGTTTATGTGTCTTAAATATAAATACTCAGAAAGCTTAACCATCAGCTGACCATGCAGTAGCCTGATTCCAATATGTATTACCAGTGTGACAACGATATGCACACAATGACTAGTACTATCTAGTGTGGTTGACTCACCTACCTTAGTAAAATGCACTGACTATAAGTCTCTGGATAAGTGTCTGCTAAATGACCACAATGTATTAACGTGATGCTATTATTCACTGTTTCGTCCCAGAGTGGTGTGTTCATGTAACTCACATAGACCAGCAGTCCCCATACGATACGGTACAGTCCCCATACAATACGGTACAGTCCCCATACGATACGGTACAGTCCCCATACGATACAGTCCCCATACGATACAGTCCCCATACGATACAGTACAGTCCCCATACGATACGCTACAGTCCCCATACGATACAGTACAGTCCCCATACGATACAGTACAGTCCCCATACGATACAGTACAGTCCCCATACGATACGGTCCCCATACGGTACGGTCCCCATACGATACGGTCCCCATACGATACGCTACAGTCCCCATACGATACAGTCCCCATACGGTACAGTCCCCATACGGTACGGTCCCCATACGGTACGGTACAGTCCCCATACGATACGGTCCCCATACGATACGGTACAGTCCCCATACGGTACATGAAGGCCATGATGGTGATGCTCACAATGAACTCAGCTGAGAAGGCAAAGGCCCCCAATCAGGTGAGTCTCTGGTATAGTACGATTACACCAGTAGCACCTTAACCAGGGGGGGAACAGGACAGGTGACGATAGAATAGAAGTCCTCAAAGGGCTATTCAAATGCACAATCATTACTGGAAAACTAAAACAAATGTATACAAATGCATTAGAGGACATTAACAGTATTGTTCAAACAAGCCTACAGCAGGTTGAGACTAAGCATTTACCAAAGGATTTTGGTCTAAACCCATTAACCTGATGAGCTTGGTCCCAGATCTGTTTGTGCCGTCTTTCCAGCTCCTCTTTATTGTGCAAGTTGGCAAGACAGCACAAACTATGGTGAGGCTACTAGCTACCCTCTGTCAGGGATATTAATATAACACACAGATAGGCTATTTGCTACCCTCTGTCGGGGACATTACTAGAACATACAGACAGGCTACTAGCTACCCTCTGTCAGGGACATTACTAGAACATATGTAACGGATGTGAAACGCTAGCTTAGTTAGCGGTGCTGGTGGTAACGGATGTGAAACGGCTAGCTTAGTTAGCGGTGGTGCGCACTAAATAGCGTTTCAATCGGTGACGTCACTTGCTCTGAGACCATGAAATAGTGGTTCCCCTTGCTCTGCAAGGACCGCGGCTTTGGTGGAGCGATGGGTAATGATGCTTCGAGGGTGACTGTTGTTGATGTGTGCAGAGGGTCCCTGGTTCGCGTTATACTGTTACACATACAGACAGGTTACTAGCTACCCTCTGTCAGGGACATTACTAGAACATACAGACAGGTTACTAGCTACCCTCGGTCAGGGACATTACTAGAACATACAGACAGGCTACTAGCTACCCTCTGTCAGGGATATTACTAGAACATACAGACAGGCTACTAGCTACCCTTTGTCAGGGCCATTACTAGAACATACAGACAGGTTACTAGCTACATTACTAGAACATACAGACCGGTTACTAGCTACCCTCTGTCAGGGTCATTACTAGAACATACAGACAGGCTACTAGCTACCATCTGTCAGGGACATTACTAGAACATGCAGACAGGTTACTAGCTACCATCTGTCAGGGACATTACTAGAACATGCAGACAGGTTACTAGCTACATTACTAGAACATACAGACCGGTTACTAGCTACCCTCTGTCAGGGACATTACTAGAACATACAGACAGGTTACTAGCTACCCTCTGTCAGGGATATTAATATAACATGCAGACAGGTTACTAGCTACCATCTGTCAGGGACATTACTAGAACATGCAGACAGGTTACTAGCTACCCTCTGTCAGGGACATTACTAGAACATGCAGACAGGTTACTAGCTACCCTCTGTCAGGGACATTACTAGAACATACAGACAGGTTACTAGCTACCCTCTGTCAGGGATATTAATATAACATGCAGACAGGTTACTAGCTACCATCTGTCAGGGACATTACTAGAATATGCAGACAGGTTACTAGCTACATTACTAGAACATACAGACAGGCTACTAGCTACCCTCTGTCAGGGACATTACTATAACAGATAGCTTTATCCCTTCAGGTATATAACCTTCGATCAAAGTTTATCTTGTTTCCTCCCCGCAAGAAATGGACACAATATTTATTCCACAGTAACGTCAGCCACTACAGCTCCCAAAAGCGAAAGCCGTGGTTAAAACTTAAATTCAGATGACAAAACGTGAAACACTCGGTTTGCTATTCAGTCAATATGATCGATAATAACAAAATATTCTAAAGATTCCAAGAATTTGATGAAGACAATCGGTTCTCTAATTAACAAGTGCAAAATCTATTCGAGGTTGGGGCATCATTACCCTTCCTGCTGCTAGACCGAACCAAAGACGCTACCTGCCAGCGCTAGTCAGTGTTGCCACCTCCTCAGTAAGGAAAGCAGCTATTGGCTGTCTTTTTTGTAATTCTTTTTGGCTGTCCTAAAAGTCCCCGAATGACGTCATCGCCTAATTTGCATAATTGGCCATGTGCATGTAATTGTGATGGACTCTGTAGGAGAGAGGAATAACGTCGTGGGAGAGACAAAAAAGTGAGTTTAAAAAAAACCCACCCTAAATATGTTTAGAACTACAAATTAACTTTCTTCTGTCGATTCTTTTTTTTTTTTATGTCACAATTCCAAACCTCCTTTATCCGGGCTTGGGACCGGCTAAAGTGACCCAAAAGAGACACACTGGCGGAGTAACTTAGTTTTATTTATTTATTTATTTCTTAATTTGGTTAGGTTTTTAACCTTATGGTCCACTTAGGAGCCTACAACAAGTCACAGTAAAACATTAACATTTTTAACCATAACTTTTTAAACATTGTTTTTGTATACAATCTACATTAACAATCTAAATGGACCAAAAAGAGACAATAGAAACATCTGCCAATGGCAATGTGAGAAAATGATGGTAACTAGTCTGGCCCTAGTTCAGGTTTAAATTATATATTTTTTATTTAAATGTAAGCCAGGGCGGGATCAGCCAGCGGCGGCTTCCCGCATGCGCGATTCATTTGCAGTCTGGACGTGGAGGGGTGAACATCTCCTGCTCTGACTGCAGCTGGGAGGGACTGCTGTGCGAGGACTGGGCCGCCTGTGAGTGCTTTGGGATGGGGGCCCACGGCAGCACCAGCTGCTCGTTGAGAAGCGCAAGAACGATGCGTGCTTTCACGTCAGTCTCCAACAGTCTCCAATAACACCAGAAAAAGTCGCTAGATTTGTCGCTAGTCGCTTTTTTGTTGGCTACACTGCTGCTAGTATGTTCAAGTAACGTAACTTTATACCTGAAAAGAGTGAGCTGCAGCCCTCACAGACCGTTAGGTACTTTGAAGACCATGTGGCCTGTTACATTTGATAACACACACTATCCCCTTTTAAACTGGCTCATTTAAATCTAGATGGAAAAGTCATTTAGTTGTTTATCCATAACATTTTAAATGAATCTGCCTGATGTTTTTTCTGGATCATTTTGTCCATCTTCAATGAACGGTTGTTTAGTTCTTACAAATTATTTTTGAGAATGTGAAGAATATCCTGGACATATGGCTTCGTGAACACAGAAGCCTGCCTTCCCCGACTTCAAACCAGAGACAGAGACGATATGAAATGAGATTTCATAAAAATAAAAATATACATAATAAAATCAAAATATTCAAGTTTAATTTGTCTCAATAAAATGTTATTTTTATATAATTTCTCAATCATACATGTACATGATCCTACATGTCGAAAATACATAGTTTCTTAGTTTATATATTTGTACCGTTGTGCTAATTAAGTCTCTCTCTCTCTCTCTCTCTCAGGACAATGTTGAGTGTTGTTTATTATCATCCTTGGTGGTCAGTGCTGTACAGGGAGGTAGAAGGGATCCAGTCCTTTCTGCGTAGTGTGTTGGAGCATGTACAGGCCTCAGTCTACAGACTCTTCCAGATCACAGTCCCTGATCTTAGCGTTGTCTCTGACCTCATCAAATGTATACGTCTTCAGTATCACTCCGTTTCTGAAAACGGTGTGAAGCAGATCCTGGGGAAAGAAGAGCGGGAGAAAACTTTACCTTTTAAAATATATATATATATATATTTAACCAGGCGAATCAGTTAATTAAGAACTTTACAATGACAGCCTACTAGGGAACAGTGGGTAAAACTGCCTTGTTCAGAGGGCAGAACAATAGATTATGTTACTGGCCCAACGCTCTAACCACTATTGCTGCCCCAATATGACTTTTAAAAGAACTCCATATTAGTCCCAATATTTATTTCTGTTCAAGCCTCAGAGAGTAATAAAAATACTTATATCTATGGTTTTAGGACTACTACTTGTTTAAATGACTTACTGGACCGTTTTCCTCCAGGCTCCCCTTCCCTTCTTCCAGTGTCACAAAGTCTCCTGTTGGTGTTCTGTGGAGCGACAGACGACCCTTCTTTGATCTTTTGTTAGGGTCAGCAACAGGGTCCTTGAACACATTCAGCTGTAATCAAAATAACATAAATACAACAGTGGTCACCAGATCACTTCCCGAGTCCAGATCACTTCCCGAGTCCAGATCACTTCCCGAGTCCAGATCACTTTCTCAGTCCAGAGTCAAAATGTCGAGATCTACCTTTCAGATTTTTCTTCTTCTATCTAGTCATGGTTTTAAAAGTTTACAAATTTCACAGTATTAAGTTTGCTGTAGGTTTCTTTTACGCCTGCTACGTTACTGCTGACACGGTCATCTGAGCCATCCGATCTGTTGTGATTACATCATGTAGGTCTGATATCTGATCTGATCTGTCTGTCTGTCAAGGTCTCTCTCTCTCTCTCCTGTGAAAAATGGGCCATGGCACAAGCCAGGGTTTCTTCATTTCTCTCCCACTGACCATGTTTAGAATAATGCCTTGTAATGCTTTGTAACATAACTTAATTTTACAACGTGAATGATAACAGTGAATGATATTTTATTAAATACACTTGTATATAGAATTCCATTCTTATGACCATTCACTGACCTTAGTCAGCTAAATGTATAATACATGATTTAAGGCTAGTGTTCTTGCATGTTGCTATTTATCTTATGGAGTCAGATCGTTCATATTGATAGTCTAATTGCTTAGTGTTTATTACAGATCGCCATGTGATGTGTATATATAACATGCTTACATATAAGATATTGCCCACTACAATAGTAATAATTATTCGCCTACCTCCTCATGCATTTTGCACACAATGTATATAGACTCTCTTTTTTTTCTACTGTGTTATTGACTTGTTAATTGTTTACTCCATGTGTAACTCTGTGTTGTCTGTTCACACTGCTATGCTTTATCTTGGCCAGGTCGCAGTGGTAAATGAGAACTTGTTCTCAACTAGCCTACTTGGTTAAATAAAGGTGAAATAAAAATAAAATAATGAATTACAGTGTTATTACACAGGGATTAGAGCAGCTTTATATAAAGTATTAACAGACTTGGGCTCTTTCCTAATTCATCTTTCCTCTCCTCCTCTCCTACTCTCTCCTAGCCTCCTCGAAAAAGTATTGGATGAGAAGGACCGAGTGGAGGGACCCTGGATCCTCTCCTCCAATGCTTTTCCAGAAGGAAGCAAGGAGAGAGGAAACAAGGAATTGAGAACAGATGAATTGAGAAAGAGACATGAATTCACAACAATGTCCTCTCATGAAAATGACTGGATGTTCACTGACTCACCCCCAGTCCGTTGGTCACCACAAAGCTACACTTGAAGCAGCAGCTGAGCAGGTCCCGGGTCAGTTTTTGGAGTAGAGCACCGCCCGACCCAAAGCCCACGTTCTCTATACTCCACCTGTGTTTCTTCATCCCCGCCACGATCTGAAAACGACAGAACACCCGAGGGGTGAGTTCCAAGGTCATTTTACTGAACCAAGCCTTACTAATGCTGTTCATTTAAGAGCAGTGGATGGAATCCATTCCAATCTTAGCCGGAAAAACCTGGAGTGGTTCAAAGCTTCCATCAAGTGAGTCACACAACGGATTCAACTAATCCTAGTCTCTCCAGTCAAGACTTTGATTAGTTGAATCAAGTGTGTGGCTGACTGGTTACAATGAGACTGGTTACAATGAGACAGGTTACAATGAGACTGGTTACAATGATTGCAATGAGACTGGTTACAATGAGACTGGTTACATTGAGACTGGTTACAATGATTGCAATGAGACTGGTTACAATGAGACTGGTTACAATGAGACTGTTTACAATAAAACCTTGGAACAACAGGTAAGATTGGACACCAGTGGGTAAGAAGTTAAGAAGGTAGGAGGATCAGGTAGGTGGGTGAGTACAGTGAACCTACCTCCTGCAGAGTGTTGATGTCCACACCATCCCCCTGAATGACTCGGATGTAAGGGGGTAGCACCTTGTATCCTCTGCTGTTCTCTGTGGTGCAGAACTTCCTCCCTAAAATCTCCAACACCTTGGAATCGGCAAGATGGTGGTAGACATGTTCACAGTCCTACTCTCTCTTTAAAAGATTTGAATGTATTTATAATGAGCTGTAGTCAGAAGACTAAAACATCATACTGGTCCTACACAGTGTCAGTGATACTGCCAGTGAGACTCATCCCCTTTCTCCATTAGAACCAGGGGAAAACAACGAGGCCAAAAAGTGCACTAAACAGAACCATGACCGATGGTTCATCAATGTGTTTCCACCACCAATGGACTGTTGTAAAACTACTAACGCTAGGTGATGATTTATCTATCCTTCTTTACCTTGAGGACAGTATCTAATGGGTCTCCTGAGTCTGGCCTGATGACCAAGGGTGCGTCAGCGCTGCGGGACTCAATGAGGCTCCTGAGGTCCTCTCCCCATATCTTCTCACAGGCGTTGTAGATATCGTAGCTGTCGCTGACGATGGACACGGGCACGTTGGGGAACTGCCTCACAATGTGCTCAAAGGCATCTTTCTCGTGGTCCTTACCCCAGGCGGTGATGGTGCTGGTAATAATATATTTATTCGTAGGTAAGCAATACAGTGTATTTGGTAGAGCAAGAAATCACAAAAACCAAAAGCATGACTTAAATGGGTTTGAGATAAACACAGAGGAACAGTAGTACAATACAAAACCCAGAAGAGGGAGCTAGATATCGTGCTTTGAAAATGATAGTGAGAGTAGATGAATGAATTAATTAAAAAGTTAAACTGACTTGTTGACGGCCATGTACATACAAAATCAGTCAATTTTCTACAGTGTGATTGCTTGCTTTAGCTCTAATCTGTGCTCAATGTGCTCTACCCGCCGTGTCTACCTGTGTGTCTGTGTTACCTGTGCTCTGCGGCTGGCACAGAGAAGCCGGGCACAGGGTCTTTGGTGCCGTAGTACTTCTTAATGACACAGATACCAGCTACCGTGTCTGTGCCTTTAAAGTTCACCAGGTGGGCAGATGCTCCGATGCCAGCAGTCTGAAACCAGACAAAAACCATCACGTGACGGGAACAACTACATAGTACGGCTGTGTACTAGTGGTGTATGTATGTATAGAAGATGAGAAACTGAACAGGTTTTTTGATTACAAAGGGCGTGTTTGTAAATTCACTATGGAGTGGCAGAGTGTGCTTAGAGTGCGCTCTGGGCGTTCGTAAACTCAAGAGTGTTGTCAGATTGTCTATTAGTAAATTCAGAGCGTTTTGCTTTCGGAGCGTTCAGAGCACCCACTGGACGCTCTGGTCGAGGAGTAGGGTTGATCCGAGCGTTCTGAACTCACAACGGCAGTCAAGCACCCAAGCTAACTGGCTAACGTTGGCTAGCTTTCTAGCTACTTCCAGACACATAATGAGAGAACACCTCACTCTGACCATTTTACTCTCCCTAGCAGAGCTGGTTAGGCTGTTCATGTTGTCTCGTGCGTTGGTGACTGTAACTGTGCTGCTGGCAACAATTTAATCATATTTTTGACAGGGTAACACCGGTCATATTCAATGGGTGTTGCGCGTTCAAAAATGTATCTGTTATTTTGGGGTGGCAGATAGCCTAGTGGTTAGAGCGGTGGGCCAGTAACCGAAAGGTTGCTGTGATCGAATCCCCGAGCTGATGAGGTAAAAATATGTTGTTCTGCCCCTGAACAAGGCAATTAACCCACTGTTCCCCAGTAGGCCGTCATTGTAAATAGGAATTTGTTCTTAACTGACTTGCCTAGTTAAATAAAGGTTATATTTAAAATAAAATATAATTCTGCAATTTTGAAATGGGAGTAGATAGCGAGAGGGTATTTATGAACGCACCCAAAGAGTTGTTGAGAAGAGGAAGGTTTCCTAAACTGGGTCCCGGGTGAACTTTTTTTTTTTCACCCTTAGGTGAACTTTTTTTTTTTTTTTTTCCCCAAACACTACACAGCTGATACAAATAATCAAAGCCCAGGTCTAAGTTTGGGAAACCTTGGCATAGAGTAGTGTTTCTCAAACTTTTACTCTGGGACCCCGAGACATTTTACAATTTTTGTTTTAGCCCTGAATTATCCCACCTGACGTACCTAGTCAAGAGCTTGATGAATAGATCAAATACATGGACAGGTTTGGGAAAGGGGCCTTTGTTCGACCCCAGGTTGACCTGTTGCACTAAGCAACATGTATGTTGTATGCACAGTATGATGAATCCAACACTATTATCATAATTATCGTCCATTACAGTAAGTACCTCTTGAGATGAGACTCCCCTGTAGCCAAAGTCATGCAGCTTATACTCCAGTTTGTCCTGGTTCCCTGATGTCTCCAGTAGATACCTGGCTAGGATCTTCTTCTGCTCTCTGGAGTTAGTAGCTACTGTGATGGGGTACCAGATCTGCACCAGGATTGTCTGTTAGGAAGAAGAAGAGAGGTTAGCGGTGTAAACGATCTGATAGAGAAGAAGAAGAAGAGAGGAGGTTAGTGGTGTAAACAATCTGGTAAAGAAGGAGAAAGGGGCGGCACCTTGTGGTTAGAGTGTTGGACTAGTAACCGAAAGGTTGCAAGTTCAAATCCCCGAGCTGACAAGGTACAAATCTGTCGTTCTGCCCCTGAACAGGCAGTTAACCCACTGTTCCTAGGCTGTCATTGAAAATAAGATTTTGTTCTTAACTGACTTGCCTAGTTAAATAAAGAAGAGGAGAAGAGAGGTTAGCAGTGTAAACGGTCTGGTAGAGAGGAGCCGGTTAGTACCAGCATGGTCTGAGAGAGGAAGTGAGGAAGTGAGGAAAGCGTTAGTGATGCTGGGTCTCTTTAGTACATCATGGACATGAATCAGCGCTACCTACGATACAACAAGTAAACGATGTGGACCATACTTGCGGATTTAAGCAAGAATTTAAAATGAAACAAGTTCACACGCACAAAATGCATATCAGCTAATTAAAATTGTTGATTTATTTGCATGTGACATAAATTGACATTTTAGCTGGTCCCATCAGATAAAATGGCACGGTAGGCCTTTGCTAACCTCACCGGCTGGCAGTGATTACATCCTGATACAACTTCTGCAGCCAATTAAAATTGTTGGACGTAGTTGGACGCGTCCTTAACATACCTCAGTCCAACAGCACGTTCTGATCATCAGAGCAACGTGTATTTGACTGACTGGTCAAATTGTTCCCTTTGTGAAGTTCATAGACCATGTAATTGTCACAGATTGTGGCAAGGGTTCGAATCTCAGATGAGCCCCCCCACCCCAACCTTTGAAATGTAGAAATGTGTGTGTTGGAAAGGGACGTAGCCTACAGCCAACAGCTTGAAAACGAAAAAGGAATTGAATTACATCCTTGCACACAAACACACTGCTATTGCCTGCATTATTATAATAATCCACTTTCTCACATGCGTTTTGAATCGAGCATCAAGGACCGGCATTAAACAGTTTTTTCCTCAACAAAAGAAGCTTGATACAAGGTGGGCTCGAAATCACGGTTAAAAAACACTATATACACTATATAGGTTCAGAAATGTTGTGAAATAGCACAGTTACAAATAGAAATCAAACTGGATGGACATCAGATATAGAGGAAGGAATAAAAACAAACTAAATATAACTATTGTAAAATAGACTGTCTGTAAAATGTGTATAAGATGTATAAACTGATGGTAGAAGCCTAAGTGTTATTGTTTATTAGTTTACTCCAATTGGGGGAGGGGTGGGTCTGCGGGGAATAATAATGTTTTTATTTCATTTTAAAGTGTGTATATATGTACACTACCGTTGAAAAGTTTGGGGTCACTTAGAAATGTCCTTGTTTTTGAAAGAAAATCACATTTTTGGCCATTAAAATAACATCAAATTCATCAGAAATACAGTGTAGACATTGTTAATGTTGTCAATGACTATTGTAGCTGGAAACGGCTGATTTTCAATGGAATATCTACATAGGGCGTACAGAGGCCCATTATCAGCAACCCTCACTCCTGTGTTCCAATGGCACGTTGTGTTAGCTTATCCAAGTGTATCATTTTAAAAGACTAATTGATCATTAGAAAACCATTTTGCAATTATGTTAGCACAACTGAAAACTGTTGTGCTGATTAAAGAAGCAATTTAGACTAGTTGAGTATCTGGAGCATCAGCATTTGTGGGTTCAATTACAGGCTCAAAATGGCCAGAAACAAGACCTTTTTTTAAAAACTCGTCAGTCTAGTCTTGTTCTGAGAAATGAAGGCCATTCCGTGTGAGAAATTGCCAAGAAACTGAAGATCTCGTACAACGCTGTGTACTACTCCCTTCACAAACAGACGCCTCACAAGTCCTCAACTAGCAGCTTTATTAAATAGTACCCGCAAAACACCAGGTGACTCTGGGATGCTGGCCTTCTAGGCAAGAGTTCCTCTGTCCAGTGTCTGTTTGCCCATCTTAATCTTTTCTTTTTATTGGCCAGTCTGAGATATGTATTTTTCTTTGCAACTCTGCCTAGAAGGCCAGCGTGTGTGTATGTGTGTGTGTGTGTGTGTGTGTGTGTGTGTGTGTATTTACCCCAAAAATATATGGGGGATTGGAAATGGAGGTCGGTAGGCCTTGTGAATGTTGACCTGTTTAAAGGTCTTACATCGGCTGCGGAGAGCGTGATCACACAGTCTTCCGGAACAGCTGGTGCTCTCATGCATGTTTCAGTGTTATTTGCCTTGAAGCGAGCATAGAAGTAGTTTCGCTTGTCTGGTAGGCTCGTGTCACTGGGAAGCTCTCGGCTGTGCTTCCCTTTGTAGTCTGTAGTAGTTTGCAAGCCCTGCCATATCCGACGAGCATCAGAGCCGGTGTAGTAGGATTCAATCTTAGCCCTGTATTAACGCTTTGCCCGTTTGTTGGTTCGTCGGAGGGCATAGTGGGATTTCTTATAAACTCTAGCCTTTAGCTCAGTGCGGATGATGCCTGTTATCCATGGCTTCTGGTTGGAGTATGTACGTGCGGTCACTGTGGGGACGACGTCATCGATGCACTTATTGATGAAGCCTATGACTGATGTGGTGTACTCCTCAATGCCATCAGAGGAATCCCGGAACATGTTCCAGTCTGTGCTAGCAAAACAGTCCTGTTGTTTAGCATCTGCTTCCTCTGACCACTTTTTTTTTATTGATCTGGTCACTGGTGCTTCCTGCTTCAAGTAGCCTAGTAAATTATGCATCAGTGCAATATTGCCACACAACATTTTGTTACAGACCCAATGGTAAAACCTTGAATTTGTAGGTTACAAATATTTTAAGAAATGCCATTGGTTGGTGGATTGAAAATCCATTATCTTTGATAGGCTGAAGCAGATGTTGTGCCAGGATGTAATCACTGTCACTTGGTGAGGTTACATGCAAGTGAATCGTCTATTTTAAATTGGTGGATACTTTAAATGCGTGCTTATGTTTGAAGTATGGCCCCAGGCTCTTTTAGAAACCATGCATCTTATTGTTGTTGTTATTAAGGAGCCTCTGCCCTGACACTTTCTACCACGAGCAAGATATAAATAGACAACAATGCGCAAAGCATCTGTTCAAATGACGTTTGTATCCTAAGGACATGTGGCAGATATAATAACAGTGCTGAAGCATGACTCAACGATGCTATGGTAATGTCATAGTGAAAAGGGGGTTTAGGCACCGACTAGAGGCCTGATCCCAGATCTGTTTGCGCCCTCTTGCCAACTCCTATGGTCACTGTCGCATGAGGAGTTGGCAAGACAGCAAAGATAGATCTGAGACCAGCCATATAAAATTAAATTCAAGGGGCTTTAACGGCATGGGAAACATATGTTAACATTGCCAAAGCAAGTGAAATAGATAATAAACAAAAGTGAAATAAACAATCAAACATTTCTAACTAACCTCTACCCAGTTGGTGAGCCAGTAGCATTCTGGGTCAGTACTCTCCACGGTGAAGAGGACATTACCTCTGGGGATCACACTACCCTCGGGAACAGCCTTGATTTCAATGGGCAGGTGGCCGTCATACTTCTGAAACACAAAAACTCAGGGATCCGTACTGTAGCATGATTAGACCACAGAATAATGAGATGGTTTTGGGTTATGATAGAGTACGAACATTTATAAGCAGAGTCCTTAAAAAAAAAAAAACTGGAAATCTAAACTATTAACAAAAATATTACATGTAGCTCCTTTAACATTAACAAAAATATGACATCTAGCTCCTTTAAAATGCAATACACACAAAAAAACCCTCTGCTGCCCTTATACCTCCAGTATGTACTCCCAGCCCTTTTCGTTGAACACATCATCCTGAAAGTGTTCACGGTAAACTTCCTTTGCTTCTGTGATCTTCTGTGGAGTCACCACTTTCCCTGGGAAGGTGAGAGATGACAGATATGGGAGGTCGACACATGAAGGATGTGGGAAAGATGGAAAACGTGGAATTGTGCGTGGAAGCTGGGACCCCAAAAAATGTAAGTTAATAATAAGACATTATAAATTGTAAAAGTGATGTACTAGGTGTTGTACTAGGTGTGTACTAGTGTTGTACTAGGTGTGTACTAGGTGTATATTAGTGTTGTACTAGGTGTGTAGTAGTGGCGTTCTAGCGACGTTCTAATGGCGTTCTAGTTTCGTTCTAGTGGCGTTCTAGTTTCGTTCTAGTGGCGTTCTAATGGCGTTCTAGTGGCGTTCTAGTTTCGTTCTAATGATGTTCTAGTGGCGTTCTAATGGCGTTCTAGTGGCATTCTAGTTTCGTTCTAATGATCTAATGGCGTTCTAGTTTTGTTCTAGTGGCGTTCTAATGGCGTTCTAGTGGCATTCTAGTGGCATTCTAATGGCGTTCTAGTGATGTTCTAATGGCGTTCTAGTTTCGTTCTAGTGGCGTTCTAGTGGCATTCTAATGGCGTTCTAGTGGCGTTCTAATGGCGTTCTAGTGATGTTCTAATGGCGTTCTAGTGGCGTTCTAATGGCGTTCTAGGTGCTGCTCTTTTTCATGGTCCTTCGAGCCAAATGGTCAATTTAGTAATAATAAAAATGATATTTGTCATACCTTTCAGATACTTATGAAGGATATACTGAAGTCCATAAAATACAGTTTTATCATATTTCACTTTCTGAATCTTAGTGGATTCAGTTTTCTTTGCCCGACACTCAAAGTAGGAGTAAACCTTGGTGGTGTTGGGAGGGTACTGCTTGTAATGTGTGACCTGAAATGAGATTATACAAATACAGTTAATGACAATTATAAACGGGTGGTTGGAGCCCTGAATGCTGATTGGCTGACAGACGTGGTATTCCAGACCGTGTACCACATATATGACAAAACACTGCTCTAATTACGTTGGTAACCAGTTTATAATAGCAATAAGGCACCTCTGGGGGTTTGTAGTATATGGCCAATATACCATGGCCATGGGCTGTATCCAGGCACTCCACGTTGCGTTGTGCGTAAGGACCCTTAGCCGTGGCATTTTGGCCACATAACACACCCCCTCGGGCCTTATTGCTTAATTATACCACAGCGTTGTTGAATACTAATTTCTGATTGGCTAGAAAAGCATTCTAGAATGGACATTAAAACCAGATAACAGAACAGTTGGAAAAATATATCGGGACACCTTGCAATCATGACGCAATATGCACCTACACATGCAGACCATACTTGCTACAAAGTTACAGAAAGCTAAACCAACAACCACACAAACTGAAATAGGATACATTGTAAACACAGGTCCAATGATGAAGAATGGGGCTCCCGAGTGGCACAGCGGTCTAAGACACTGCATCTCAGTGCTAGAGGCGTCATTGCAGTCCCTGGTTCGAATCCAGACTGCATCACATCCAGCTGTGATATACAGTCCCATAGGATAGCACACAATTGGCTGGGGTAGGCCGTCATTATAAATAATCATTTGTTTTTAACTGACTTGCCTAGTTAAATTAAATAGAACGACTGGTGATGAAAAGTATGATTTAGCTTATAAAAAAATACAAAAATGTTTTCTTTGGTAACTGTGGTATAAGCGGGATAAACATTCTGTACATTACCTTGGAAATATGTACTCTGCAAAAGGACGAGGCGGACGTCGTCCGTTATTTCCAAGGTAATTTGACAATACTGAAACTTCATGGTCTCACACCCATTTAACATCAAGTGTCCCTACAATCTGCTTTACATTCTGTAGAAATGTACAATCAGAAGAAGACATGCAGATATCTGTACAGGTGTATAATAAACAGGAAGCGGATAAGTCATATTTGCTACTGAGATTGTTTGGGGTCTTGTCATCAAAAATCTGCAGTTTCCAGAAAAATAACTTTACTGTTGGTTAAATAAACTGGTAAAGATGATGTTATGATATTTGTTTTATTAAATAACCCATCCCACTCTTCCTCTGCATGCTCTGTGCTCGTGACCTTTGATATCACTGGCACCAACTGTCCTATCCTTCTCTTCACCCTGACGAATTTAAACTCTAAATGTCACCCAGTTTACACCCGGTCTCTGACCTACTCTGACCTACTCTGCTTCTGCTCTGACTGAGTACTGTCAAAACAAATGCATTAAACAAACGCAAGACAGGAACTAAAAATTATTGACAACATGACAACATTCTTGTTGGTGAAGTCTATGTGATAGAACAGATGTAGGATCTTAATTTGATCACCCAGTTGTTGCAGGAAATTTGGAAATGAAAACTTCTAGTGTATATTCAATGTTTATAAAAAAAAGGCTTCTAAAGGCTTGTAATTTCCACTTGAAAAATTCAGACTTGATTTGCCCTAATTAAAAATGTATCGACCCCTACTAAATTGTCCATTAACTATAATCTACACAATAATTCACATTTCCTGTTGCTGCATGATTATTTTCCTGCTGTGAGAAAATTATTAATAACAAACTGTCTGCGCGCTATTTATAATATATATAGTCAGAGATGTTCTCTCCAAAACTAATTGTTTCTGACCAGCAGCTCCAAAAGCAACAGCATTTATTGTAAATGAGGTGAACTGTGGAGACCATTGTGTTCACTTCTTAAAGGAGAAGTTTCCTTTTATACATGTTTTTTTTCTTATAGAAAGGCCCAGACACCTTTTTTGTGATTTGAAATGTTTTTAAGAAACTTACAACCAAACAGCAAATCACTTCCTCATCCTTGTTGTGTAGTGTGGGGACCCCACGAAAAAAACATGCTCCAAAACACCCAAATACGTCCTTTTAGCAAATCACTTCCTCATCCTTGTTGTGTAGTGTGGGGACCCCACGAAAAAAACATGCTCCAAAACACCCAAATACGTCCTTTTAGCAAATCACTTCCTCATCCTTGTTGTGTAGTGTGGGGACCCCACGGAAAACACTCCAAAACACCCAAATACGTCCTATAAACAAGGGCAAGGTCTTCAGATGTTGTACACATGGAACTTTATCCGCAATGTTATATTCCCTTTTGCCCAACATGTTTCCCCTATCCAGCTGTTCCATACACAGTGTAGCCTGCTGCTACAGGTAACTGCCAAAATAACGGAAACAACTACATAAAGTGTCTTAATAGAACGTTGGGCCACCACCACAAGCCGCCAGAACAGCTTCAATGTGCTTCCTGTGTGAAAGCACTCCATTCTTTCAATATACTCTGTATTCTTCATTTACTCCAGTGTTTCCTTTATTTCGGCAGAAATATAAAAGAAGAATGGACGGGGAGAGGTAATTCGCTCGTGTCTAAACAAAAATGGAATATAACGTTGCGGATCAAGTTGGGAAGGACAAAATGGATCGCAATACTGAGAGCTTTGTCTGTTCTAAAATGACGTTGTTTTTGGAGCCTTTTTTCATGTTTTTTTTTTTTTGCGGCGGCTTCAATAGTACACAACGAGGATGAGGAATTGATTTGCTGTCTGGACACGTCTCCTTTAATCCTTTCAAAAAAGTACAAGAGCTTCTTTCAGGAGTCACAGTAGTCTGAGTAGTTTATATTAATAAGTCTGTTGCCAAGCCAACTTCTATCTGACGGGCATCAATAAAAAGTGTTTGTTTTGGAAATAAACTTCTCATTAAGGCACTCCCAGTTTCCTGTCTGGCAGCTCTAAAACAGTACCGTCAGCATATCAGGCCTTGAAATCCAAGGGCTGATTAAATCCTTGTACTCAAATGGCAACAAGTCTAAACGGATATTGAATAATCTATCTGAGCATATGGTTCATCAACTATAACAATTATAGCCAACATCAGGTCATACCAATTAGAGGTCGACCGATTATGATTTTTCAACGCCGATAGCGATTTATTGGAGGACCCAAAAAAAAGCCGATAGCGATTATTGGAGGACCCAAAAAAAAGCCGATACCGATTATTGGAGGACCCAAAAAAAAGCCGATACCGATTTATTGGAGGACCCAAAAAAAAGCCGATAGCGATTATTGGAGGACCCAAAAAAAAGCCGATACCGATTTATTGGAGGACCCAAAAAAAAGCCGATAGCGATTATTGGAGGACCCAAAAAAAAGCCGATACCGATTATTGGAGGACCCAAAAAAAAGCTGATACCGATTATTGGAGGACCCAAAAAAAAGCCGATAGCGATTATTGGAGGACCCAAAAAAAAGCCGATAGCGATTATTGGAGGACCCAAAAAAAAGCCGATAGCGATTATTGGAGGACCCAAAAAAAAGCCGATAGCGATTATTGGAGGACCCAAAAAAAAGCCGATAGCGATTATTGGAGGACCCAAAAAAAAGCCGATAGCGATTATTGGAGGACCCAAAAAAAAGCCGATAGCGATTATTGGAGGACCCAAAAAAAAGCCGATAGCGATTATTGGAGGACCCAAAAAAAAGCCGATAGCGATTATTGGAGGACCCAAAAAAAAGCCGATAGCGATTATTGGAGGACCCAAAAAAAAGCCGATAGCGATTATTGGAGGACCCAAAAAAAAGCCGATACCGATTATTGGAGGACCCAAAAAAAAGCCGATAGCGATTATTGGAGGACCCCAAAAAAAGCCGATAGCGATTATTGGAGGACCCAAAAAAAAGCCGATAGCGATTATTGGAGGACCCAAAAAAAAGCCGATAGCGATTATTGGAGGACCCAAAAAAAAGCCGATAGCGATTATTGGCTGATTTGTTTTATGTATTTGTAATAATGACAATTACAACAATACTGAATGAACACTTATTTTAACTTAATATATATTACATAAATAAAATCAATTTAGCCTCAAATAAATAATGAAACATGTTCAATTTGGTTTAAATAATACAAAAACAAAGTGTTGGAGAAGAAAGTAAAAGTACAATATGTGCCATGTAAGAAAGCTTTTCCGTTTAAGTTCCTTGCTCAGAACATGAGAACATATGAGAACATATGAAAGCTGGTGGTTCCTTTTAACATGAGTCTTCAATATTCCCAGGTAAGAAGTTTTAGGTTGTAGTTATTATAGGAATTATAGGACTATTTATCTCTATAACATTTGTATTTCATATACCTTTGACTATTGGATGTTCTTATAGGCACTTTAGTATTGCCAGTGTAACAGTATAGCTTCCGTCGCTCTCCTCGCTCCTCCCTGGGCTCGAACCAGGAAGACATCGACAACAGCCACCCTCGAAGCAGCGTTACCCATGCAGAGCAAGGGGAACAACCACTCTAAGTCTCAGAGCGAGTGACGTTTGAAACGCTATTAGCGCGTACCCCGCTAACTAGCTAGCCATTTCACATCGGTTACACCAGCCTAATCTTGGGAGTTGATAGGCTTGAAGTCATAAACAGCTGCTGGCAAACGCACGAAAGTGCTGTTTGAATGAATGTGTCACGTTCTGACCATCGTTTGTGTGTGTTTTCCTTGTTTTAGTGTTGGTCAGGACGTGAACTGGGTGGGCATTCTATGTTGGATGTCTTGTTTGTCTATTTCTATGTCTGGCCTGATATGGTTCTCAATCAGAGGCAGGTGTTAGTCATTGTCTCTGATTGGGAACCATATTTAGGTAGCCTGGGTTTCACTGTGTGTTTGTGGGTGATTGTTCCTGTCTATGTGTTTTTCACCAGATAGGCTGTTTTAGGTTTTCGTTACGTTCATCACGTTCTTTATTTTGTAGTGTTTGCATTGATTCGTGTTTTACGTTTGTTCATTAAAACATGGATCGCAATCTACACGCTGCATTTTGGTCCGACTCTCCTTCACATACAGAAAACCGTTACAGAATGCTTACGAGCCTGCTGGTGCCTACCATCGCTCGGTCAGACTACTCTATCAAATCATAGACTAAATTATAACATGATAACACACAGAAATATGAGCCTTAGGTCATTAATATGGTCGAATCCGGAAACTATCTTCTCGAAAACAAAATGTTTATTCTTTCAGTGAAATACGGAACCGTTCCGTATTTTATCTAACGGGTGGCATCCATAAATCTAAATATTCCTGTTACATTGCACAACCTTCAATGTTATGTCATAATTACGTAAAATTCTGGCAAATTAGGCGGCCCAAACTGTTGCACATACACTGACTCTGCGTGCAATGAACGCAAGAGAAGTGACACAATTTCACCTGGTTAATATTGCCTGCTAACCTGGATTTCTTTTAGCTAACTATGCAGGTTTAAAAATATATACTTCTGTGTATTGATTTTAAGAAAGGCATTGATGTTTATGGTTAGGTACACATTGGAGCAACGATACGCACCACATCGATTATATGCAACGCAGGACACGCTAGATAAACTAGTAATATCATCAACCATGTGTAGTTAACTAGTGATTATGATTGATTGATTGTTTTTTATAAGATAAGTTTAATGCTAGCTAGCAACTTACCTTGGCTTACTGCATTCGCGTAACAGGCAGTCTCCTCGTGGAGTGCAATGTAATCAGGTGGTTAGAGCGTTGGACTAGTTAACTGTAAGGTTGCAAGATTGAATCCCCCGAGCTGACAAGGTAAAAATCTGTCGTTCTGCCCCTGAACGAGGCAGTCATTGAAATTAAGAATGTGTTCTTTAACTGCCTGGTTAAACAAAGATGAAATAAAGGTGTCCAAAAATACAGATTTCTGATTGTTATGAAAACTTGAAAACCGGCCATTCCGATTAATCGGTCGACCTCTAATACTAATACCAATGTATCCCCATATCTATAAGCTATGTGGCTGGGTGTGGTTCCTGCTTACAGTTAACTAGTCCAACGCTCTAACCACCTGATTACATTGCACTCCACGAGGAGACTGCCTGTAATGCAGTAAGCCAAGGTAAGTTGCTAGCTAGCATTAAACTTATCTTATAAAAAACAATCAATCAATCATAATCACTAGTTAACTACACATGGTTGATGATATTACTAGTTTATCTAGCGTGTCCTGTGTTACAATACACTGGTGCATCTGCAGCCGGATCCTTTTACTTTTTATTTATTTGACCTTTATTTTACATAGGCAAGTCAGTTAAGAACAAATTCGTATTTTCAATGACAGCCTAGGAACAGTGGGTGTTGGCTGTGGCTGCCTGTTCAGGGGCAGAACGACAGATTTGTACCTTGTCAGCTCGGGGATTTGAACTTGTAACCTTCCGGTCACTAGTCCAACGCTCTAACCACTAGGCTACCCTGCCGCCCCACAACATACAGTTGTGTAAAGTACTTCAGTAAAAATACTTGAAAGTACTATTTAGGTGTTTTGGGGGGGGGGTACTTTACTGTACTTTGTACTTTACTTTACTTTACTATTTATATTTTTTGACAACTTTTACATTTACTTCACTACATTCCTAAAGGAAATGATGTACTTTTTACTCCATACATTTTCCCCCGACACTCAGAAGTATGCGTTACATTTTGAATGCTTATAGCAGGACAGGAAAATGGTCTAATTCACACACTTATCAAGAGAACATCCCTGGTCGTCCCTACTGCCTCTGATCTGGCGGACTCACTAAACACATGATTCATTTGTAAATAATGTCTAAGTGCCTGCCCCTGGCTATCCGTAAAAAAAAGAAACATGTAATATAAGGAATTTGACATTATTTATACTTTTCCTTTTGATACTTAAGTATATTTTAGCAATAACATTTACTTTTGATAATTAAGTATATTTAAAACCAAATACTTATAGAATTTTACTCAAGTAGTAATTCACTGGGTGCCTTTCACTTTTACTTGAGTCATTTTCTATTAAGGTGTCTTTACCTTTACTTTCCACCACGGATGACATTAATTAAACGTACTAATTCCACTATGTTAAAAGACATGGCAAGAAAAACACTAAAGAATATATTTTTTTTTAAACACACAGATAAAATGTTGATCTGAGCTGGGTTCAATGACTCATTGCGGCTTGAAATGTTCATGTTTCACTGTAAACAGAAAGCTATAGGAATTACTTTCATTTTCATTTCTGATGAAGAGATACCATTATTTTAAACTTTCAATATAATGGGCTCCAATAATATTATTCAGACTTCAGGTGACCATAGAAGGCGACCATAGAACTCAGATATAATACCGTAGCTATTGTAACGTAATAGCAAGAAAGTGTATGTTTATCATAGACGATTTGGCTTAGCTGGCTGTTCTTGCATTATACCTTCAAATATATTACAATCAATTAGAACCACCACACACTTAAAACATAATTTCACGAAACATAATCCTAGGTACTGTCGCTAACTAGTGCGTAAACCCAGTGTATAATGTCACTCACCTTGTATGAATCGGTAGCCAGCAGGAAATTGAAGTCTCCGTGCTCCATGTTCCCCTCGTGATTGTAAAATCTGATTGCTGAAGGGCGGGGACACTAAGCCACGCGCTGTCGAATCTAAAGTACAAACAGAGATGAAGAGGCGAAGCGAGAGGGTTGACTCCGCCTAAAATCTGTCCGCTCGAAAATAAACATTAAGCATACCAAGTGAGGAGTTATTGTATTGGGGGCAATGAGATATAGTCGAATTTGGTCAAACTAAAAGTGGATTTCTAGTTTGATACGTGAGGCTTAATTTGATCGAATATGAACTCCATAACGCCTAGGTTTCGAATGTACTGAGTTGTGACCCGTTGTTCACATGCGTATCTGCCCTCTCATTGGCAAAACATTTCCCACCTGATCTCGTCTCCTCCCGCCTTCCTTTTGCCTTTGCAGATATGCGTTTCCATTGTTAGAGCGGTCCGTCGACCATCTTGTCAATATAATAGATACTCTTTGGTACAAATACATGGAGGTAGACTATGTACTTAGGAATGTTGGGGACACACGTTACAAGGATTCTTGCCTATTATCCAGGCTGGCCTCAGAGCTAAGATATTGTACTTATTGTGTCCCTTTGTTTTTCTCACATAATGCTCCCTTTGTTTTTCTCACATAAAGGACATACAGTGGCAACCCATCATTCAGCGCAGGTGGGGCAGAGCTAGATATATATACATATATTCGGGAGTGTTTCCTGTTTTGCATGATATTTTGACATTACTATGTGTCACATATCAGTTTGCAAACAATGTAAAAAAAAAAAAAAATTGCATTAATAAATCTGCATACAAACGTAGTCTCTTTTTTGCTTTCTTGAGTAAGGCAACTACAAAATGCAGGTGTTTCAGCCTAGCTCGGTGCTTTCTGTGTTGCTGGGGCAGCCAGCGGAAAATAAATATTGTCATATGAAGTACTCATCGACTATTGGACATAAACATTACACAACAAGTTAGAAATCACAAATTCAACAATAGGTGGCTAACTGCAAGCATTGCAATGCAATCACTAGCCTGCTATTCAGTGGAGTGGATGTGTGGTCCCAAGTCTGGGTTTAAGGGTCTCTTTT
Source organism: Oncorhynchus mykiss (assembly GCF_013265735.2). Taxonomy (NCBI): domain Eukaryota; kingdom Metazoa; phylum Chordata; class Actinopteri; order Salmoniformes; family Salmonidae; genus Oncorhynchus; species Oncorhynchus mykiss. The sequence continues at coordinate 95,721,908 of NC_048566.1, forward strand.
CCAAGCTTAAAAGGATAAACATTCAACATTTGCCATGATGTCAATCCAGCATGACTTCTGCCGTCCTCAAAACAACTGGGAACTCAGAACTGGAAAATCTGACTTCAGTGAGTTCAAGACAACTGGGAACTTGGAAAAAAAAACTAGCGCCGACTGGGAAAATACGTTTTGAACGGTCATCCAACTCGAAATTGCAAGTAGGGAACTCAGGCCTCTTTTCTCGGCTATGTTTGTTTCCCCCAAGTTCCCAGTTGTCTTGAAAACACCATAAATCCTGAGAATGCCAGACTATGATGACAAAGTACAAAGTTTGATGACAAAATTTACCCACAAAGGACCGCCGTGCAGCACAAGCAAAACATGGCTAGTCCAGAATGTAATATGCCAGGGAGATATGAATACTGTAGCCAAGAAAGTAATATTAAGTGTTGTTAATGTTGTGTAATAAGCTGTTAGTAGCCCATGTGCCTCACCCTAATAATTAGGTCCCTTTTCCGTTCTTAATTTCGACTACTGTTCTGACTTGGTGGTGCACATGTAGCCTATAGCCTGTGTTAAGGAAATGTAATCAAATATTGTAAGAGCTTTCATTGTCTATATGCCCCCTTTACTTATCCTGCAGTTCTGACTTGGTGTACAGGGAGAATACTGTAAGAACGGTCCATGTTCTGAATTCTGTCGCTGTACATTTCAAAAAGTGCTGAACAAATAGTTATATTGACTGCTGTACGGCCGTCCTAGCTCACTCATTAATGTCTTAATCAAAATGATGGATTGCCTCTCATCCACTCATTGTCCCATTCTGCCATAGTTTGTACATCTCAATTGTCAGTAGAAACCACATTTGTTTAAGCAAGTCAGCCATATCAGCTATGTGTTTTTAAAGGCAGTAAATGAGCCTGAATTAACTGTTTCACTGCCAGACAAAGCTCTGCTGATAACCAGGAGTAGCAGTGGTAAGGTTTTAGGACTGATGTGTTTGGACTCTGCTGTTGGGACAGCTTTATGTAGGTGTAACCAATGTGAAATAGCTATCTAGTTAGCGGTGGTGCTCGCTAATAACGAGGACCTGAGCCCTAGGACCATGCCTCAGGACTACCTGGCATGATGACTCCTTGCTGTCCCCAGTTCACCTGGCCGTGCTAATGCTCCAGTTTCAATTGTCCTGCCTGCGGCTATGGAACCCTGACCTGTTCACCGGACGTGCTACCTGTCCCAGACCTGCTGTTTTCAACTCTCTAGAGACATTAGGAGCGGTAGAGATACTCTTAATGATCGGCTATGAAAAGCTAAATGACATTTACTCCCAATGTGCTGACTTGTTGCACCCTCGACAACTACTGTGATTATTACTATTTGACCAGTCATTTATGGTCATCTATGAACATTTGAACATCTTGGCCATGTTCTGTTCTAATGTTGGTCATCTATGAACATTTGAACATCTTGGCCATGTTCTGTTATAATCTCCACCCGGCACAGCCAGAAGAGGACTGGCCACCCCTCATAGCCTGGTTCCTCTCTAGGTTTCTTCCTAGGTTTTGGCCTTTCTAGGGAGTTTTTCCTAGCCACCGTGCTTCTACACCTGCAATGCTTGCTGTTTGGGGTTTTCGGTTCAGCACTTTGAGATATCAGCTGATGTAAGAAGGGCTATATAAATAAATTGGATTTGATTTGATCAGTATAGGGAGCAAACAGAGACCAGGGCAGTACAGGGAGCAAACACTAGTGTAAACCTAGCTGAAGGAACAGTGGAAGTTACTGTATTTGAGCCCGTTAAGGGTGTCTAAGTGAGCTCAGGACAATATTTATTTGTAACTTTTATTTAACTAGGCAAGTCAGTTAAGAACAAATTCGTATTTACAATGACGGCCTACCAGAAGGCAAAAGGCCTCCTGCTGGTACAGGGGCTGGGATTACATTTACAAATACAAATATAGGACAAAGCACACATCACAACAAGAGAGGACAGTCAGTCACTTCACCACCACCTAAATGGTAAATATTTTCTTAACTCTTCTTGAACTGCACTGTTGGTTAAGGGCTTGTAAAGGAAGCATTTCACGGTAAAGTCTACACTTGTTGTATTCGGCGCATGTGATAAATAGTTTGATTTGAGAGCGACCATAACACTACATAAAGAGAGACCTAAGACAACATAGCATGGTAGCAACACAACATGACAACATAGAATGGTAGCAACACCACATGACAACAACATGGTAGCAACACAACATGGTAGCAGCACAAAACATGGTACAAATATTATTGGGCACAGACAACAGCACAAAGGGCAAGAAGGTAGAGACAACAATACAGCATGAGAAGCAGCCACAACTGTCAGTAAGAGCGTGTCCATGATTGAGTCTTTGAATGAAGAGATGGAGATAAAACTGTCCCGTTTGAGTGTTTGTTGCAGCTCGTTCCAGTCTCTAGCTGCAGCCTCTGAAAAGAGGAGCGACCGAGAGATGTGTGTGCTTTGGGGACCTTTAACAGAATGTGACTGGCAGAACGGGTGTTGTATGTGGAGGATGAGAGCTGTAGTAGGTATCTCAGATAGGGGGGAGTGAGGCCTAAGAGGGTTTTATAAATAAGCATCAACCAGTGGGTCTTGCGCCGGGTATACAGAGATGACCAGTTTACAGAGGAGTATAGAGTGCAGTGATGTGTCCTATAAGGAGCATCGGTGGCTAATCTAATGGCCGAATGGTAAAGAACATCTAGCCGCTCGAGAGCACCCTTACCTGCAGATCTATAAATTACGTCTCCGTAATCTAGCAAAAACCTCAGACAAGATACACACACACATTTACATTTCTGTCGAGTACGAAATCATTTTAGAAACACTGTCTACATCCACAGTTTCATTACCTTGCATTTTTGACACACAAAGATATGTTGCATAAATAAACAAACACAATATATTACTAATTTTAAAAGTTTCAGTGTCATTATTAGAAAATTAAGTTAAAAGCTTACAGAACAAGTTGTACAGAGTATCAGTTAAATCAAGAACATCAGACATTAATTCCTGCCAATCATCAGCTGTACTCCCTCTCACAAACTACAGATATACCACTGAGCGCATCCTGTCGGGCTGTAATCAATGCCTGGTATGGCAATTGCACTGTCCACAACCAAAGGGCTCTCTAGAGGGTGGTGTGGTCAGCCCAACGCATCACCAGCGGGCACACTTCCTGCTCGCCAGGACATCTACAGCACCTGTTGTCACAGGAAGGCCAAGAAGATCATCAAGGACCTCAGCCACCCGAGCTGTTCACCCTGCTATCATCTAGAAGATCATCAAGGACCTCAGCCACCCGAGCCACACCCCGCTACCATCTAGAAGGCGGAGACAGCACAGGTATATCAAAGCTGAGACACAGAATATGTTTTCCAGACTCTATCTCCAGGCCATCAGACTGTTAAATAGTCACCACTAGCCGGCCTCCGCCCAGTACCCTGCCCTGAACCTTAGTCACTGTTACTAGCGGCGACCACAGAGTACTCTAGACTGCTGCCCTATGTACATAGTCATTGAATACTGGTCCCTTTAATAATGTTTACATATGGGTTTAACCCACTTTATATGTATATACTGTATTCTAGGTCATGGCTCATCCACTATAACTACTGCTGTACACCTTTTCTATTCATATACTGTCTATACAAACCATTATATACATATAGGTGTGTTTTTCCAGGGCTACAACACACATGTGTACTGTTGGGGGTACTGGAGGATCAGGGTTGGGAACCACTGGTGTAGCACACAGACAGAGCAATAGCACCAACAGCAACCAAAAAAAGTACATAAATACCTTTAGGTATGAGTCAGGATAGCAGGTCCTTGCATTGTCATCTAAGGCCTCACAACGCCAAGTCACTATATCCTTGAGACATTCTCTTCAAAGCGATGGTGTCAGTTTGTCTATTCCATGTCCCCCTTTTTTAAAATCATTGATCCGGGATGTTCCGAGGCGGGGCCCGTTCCATTCGTGCCACGCCCCCGCAGTCTTTTAATTCATCTTCGTCACCCGGCGGTAACAACTCTCTTCCAATGCCATCATACTGTTTTGATGTTTCTCCATGTTGTTGAAGAATACACGGCTAACTCTTCATTGGCTTCTCGGGTACCCCCCAAAATCACTGTGTCTTCAACATTCAACTGGATCCTCTTGGCGACGCCCACATATTGCTAGATTTCACTGGTCTGTCAAGCTCCATGGCAGTTGTTTGACTGGGTTTACCTGGTTCTACTCAACAAGCCTGAACAAACTGCCTGGTTTTTGGACAAGTTAATTAGTTGACCTGCCATAAAAACACGTGGGGGTGTCTTGACTCATAGATTAGAAGAAACAAACAGATAAAACATCCACAGATCAAACATCCACAGATCCACAGATAAAACATCCACACATCCACAGATAAAACATCCACACATCCACAGATAAAACATCCACACATCCACAGATCAAACATCCACACATCCACAGATCAAACATCCACAGATCCACAGATCAAACATCCACATATCAAAGATCCACAGATCAAAGATCCACAGATCAAACATCCACAGATCAAAGATCCACAGATAAAACATCCACAGATCCACATATCAAAGATCCACAGATCCACATATCAAAGATCCACAGATCCACATATCAAAGATCCACATATAAAACATCCACAGATCCACAGATCAAACATCCACATATCAAAGATCCACAGATCAAACATCCACAGATCAAACATCCACAGATCCACAGATCAAACATCCACAGATCAAAGATCCACAGATAAAACATCCACAGATCCACAGATCAAACATCCACACATCCACAGATCAAACATCCACAGATCAAACATCCACAGATCAAACATCCACAGATCAAAGATCCACAGATCAAAGATCCACATATCCACAGATCAAAGATCCACAGATAAAACATCCACAGATCCACAGATCAAACATCCACATATCAAAGATCCACAGATCAAACATCCACAGATCCACAGATCAAACATCCACAGATAAAACATCCACAGATCCACATATCAAAGATCCACAGATAAAACATCCACAGATCCACAGATCCACAGATCAAAGCTGTTCTAGATAAACTACATGGACCCTGGTGATGCTCCCACACTAAACGGGGCTGTGAGAACCTGAGCTGTTTCTACTCTCTCTGTAAGATTTACACATCTCAAATCGTCCTGTTCGCTTAACTCAAAGATGTTATTTTGTGATACACTGTATGTTCATTTGACATGACTGTACATGTATAGCCTACATTGTTTGCTAGCTTTTTCTTCCATAATGCTGTATAAAACAACGTGTACTTAGTTTGTGCTTCTTCAATAAATCATTGAACCATAGATCAAAGCCCTGTTGTTACTGATGTCAGACCTGTTCTCTCATGACTCTATAGCTAGCCCTAACTTTGAAATGTAAACTGTCCAAACTTTCAACAATGTCTGCTTCTGCAATCTGCTCCTCGTCTGTCCCCGTTGTTCAACTGCCTTCTTGTGCTCATTTGAAAATGCACAAAGCAGAAACAACCTTAAGACTCCCAACTACACACACTGCCCCAGTGCCCAACTACCCACATTTACTACTACCCACACTGCCATACTACCCACACGGCCACTACCCACACTGCCCCACTACCCACACTGTCCTACTACCCACACAGCCACTACCCACACTGTCTTACTACCCACACTGCCCTACTACCCACACTGCCACTACCCACACTGCCCTACTACCCACACATCCACTACCCACACTGTCCTACTACCCACACAGCCACTACCCACACTGCTCCACTACTCCTACTGCCCGCTACCCACACAGCCACTACCCACACTGCTCCACTACTCCTACTGCCCGCTACCCACACTGCAACACTACCCACACTGCCACACTACCCACTGCCACACTACCCACTAACCACTGCCACACTACCCACTGCCACACTACCCACTGCCACACTACCCACTAACCACTGCCACACTACCCACTGCCACACTACCCACTGCCACACTGCTACACTGCCCCACTGCCACACTACCCACACTGCCACACTACCCACACTGCCACACTACCCACTGCCACACTACCCACTAACCACTGCCACACTACCCACTGCCACACTACCCACTGCCACACTGCTACACTGCCCCACTGCCACACTACCCACTGCCACACTGCCCACACTACCCACTGCCCCACTGCCCACTGCCCCACTACCCACACTACCCACTGCCCCACTACCCACACTGCCCCACTGCCCACTCTACCCACTGCCACACTACCCACACTACCCACTGCCACACTACCCACACTACCCACAGCCACACTACCCACACTACCCACTGCCACACTGCCCACTGCCCCACTGCCCACACTACCCACACCACCCATGGCATGCCCTGCTGTCAGACCATGTGACATCATGATTCATCCTTTCACCCAGTATTGTGCAGACTATAGAGAATATAATGTAGCCCACTGGCCCTGTATGTTCAGAATACAGCCAAATACAATAGACTATATTTGACTAAAATAGAGTAAAACAGTACAGAATAGAATAAAATAAAATAACTTATTTCAATGTTTTTTGGCTTGAATGAGTGATGTTGTGGGAGTGGTAGCAGCTGATGAGCAGCAGTGCCTGTGTTGTGCTCCATGAGACTGTTCTGTTCTCTCGCTCTGCTCCATGCCTCACCTGAGCAGGAACACACATCCACAAGATATATTGGCCAGCCACAGAAGGGGGAGGGGTCTACAATAGGGTCCCGAGCCTGGCAGGCAGCACAGAGCAGAGGCACAGAGGTGGTGTTGATGGGGTGGTTGTTATGGTGGTGTTGATGGGGTGGTTGTTATGGTGGTGTTGATGGGGTGGTTGTTATGGTGGTGTTGATGGTGGTGGTGTTGGTGGTGATGATGGATGTGGTTGTGGTGGTGTTGGTGTTGTGTAGACTGCTGTATAGTGAGGGTATCAGGGAGTAAGCCTACAGGAAAACACACAGGTGGGTTCTTTTGTTAGTGTTTTCTTATAACTATAATGTCTCTCGATCTGTTAGGAAACAGGAAACAGAATACTATCTCAAAACCCTCCAGTCTGAAATGCTCTAGTACTATTGTGTCCACATTGTATTACATTTTAAATCAAACTGTTGTAATACTGTGTCAAAACACATATATGTCTCCCTCCCTATGTTTTACACACCTGGAGTTGGTTGGTATCAAATGTTCTCACACTGATATTCCACTAATACCACATTCTTCCATCCAAATCTACTGGGGAAAAGACTGGATGGCTGCTGCCAACCACAAGGCCAGGAGGGCACAGTCAGTCACATCTGCAACAGTTTGGGAACACTGCCTTGCTGGGATTACAACAATACATCATGGTTTGAATGACATACAAACTATTGTTTGTTACTTGAATACTACATATGAAAATTGACTGTGTGGTGTTGATGGTGGGGATGGTGGTGTTGATGGTTGTGTTGATGGTGTTGATGGTGGGGATGGTGGTGTTGATGGTGGGGATAGTGGTGTTGATGGTGGGGATGGTGGTGTTGATGGTGGGGATGGTGGTGTTGATGGTGGGGATGGTGGTGTTGATGGTGGGGATGTTGGTGTTGATGGTGGGGATGGTGGTGTTGATGGTGGTGTTGATGGTGGGGATGGTGGTGTTGATGGTGGGGATGGTGGTGTTGATGGTGGGGATGTTGGTGTTGATGGTGGGGATGGTGGTGTTGATGGTGGTGTTGATGGTGGGGATGGTGGGGATGGTGGTGTTGATGGTGGTGTTGATGGTGGGGATGGTGGGGATGGTGGTGTTGATGGTGGGGATGGTGGTGTTGATGGTGGGGATGGTGGTGTTGATGGTGGGGATGGTGGTGTTGATGGTGGGGATGATGGTGTTGATGGTGGGGATGGTGGTGTTGATGGTGGTGTTGATGGTTGTGTTGATGGTAGTGTTGATGGTAGTGTTGATGGTGGGGATGGTGGTGTTGATGGTTGTGTTGATGGTGGTGTTGATGGTTGGGATGGTGGTGTTGATGGTGGGGATGGTGGTGTTGATGGTGGGGATGGTGGTGTTGATGGTGGGGATGGTGGTGTTGATGGTGGGGATGGTGGTGTTGATGGTGTTGATGGTTGTGTTGATGGTGTTGATGGTTGTGTTGATGGTAGTGTTGATGTTTGGGATGGTGGTGTTGATGGTGGGGATGGTGGTGTTGATGGTGGGGATGGTGGTGTTGATGGTGGGGATGGTGGTGTTGATGGTTGGGATGGTGGTGTTGATGGTGGTGTTGATGGTGGGGATGGTGGTGTTGATGGTGGGGATGGTGGTGTTGATGGTGGGGATGGTGGTGTTGATGGTGGGGATGTTGATGGTGGGGATGTTGATGGTTGTGGTGTTGATGCTGGGGATGCTGATGATGGTGGTGATTATGGTGTTGATGGTGGTAATGATGATGGTTGGGATAGTGTTGATGGTTGGGGTGGTGTTGGTGATGATGGTGTTGGTGTTGTGTAGACTGCTGTATAGTGTGGGTATCAGGGAGTAAGCCTACAGGAAAACACACAGGTGGGTTCCCTTGTTAGTGTTTTCTTATAACTGTAATGTCTCTCGATCTGTTAATAAACAGGAAACAGAATACTCTCTCAAAACCCTCCAGTCTGAAATGCTCTAGTACTATTGTGTCCACATTGTATTACATTTTAAATCAAACTGTTGTAATACTGTGTCAAAACACATATATGTCTCCCTCCCTATGTTTTACACACCTAGAGTTGGTTGGTATCAAATGTTCTCACACTGATATTCCACTAATACCACATTCTTCCATCCAAATCTGCCGAGGAAAAGACTGGATGGCTGCTGCCAACCACAAGGCCAGGAGGGCACAGTCAGTCACATCTGCAACAGTTTGGGAACACTGCCTTGCTGGGATTACAACAATACATCATGGTTTGAATTACATACAAACTATTGTTTGTTACTTGAATACTACATATGAAAATTGACTGTGTGAGGATGATGGACACACACACAGAATGTATATTAAGAGGGAAAACTCCATGCATTTGTGTGACTGGTCCCAGATCTGTTTGCAGCATTTTACCAACCACTATCCACTATAGTCATTGGTGTGAAAAGGACCATCGGAGTTGGCAAAACAAGCACAAACAGATCTGGGACCAGGCTAGTCCTTTACAGCAAAGTGGCCACAGGTCCCTTAACGATCTTCAGTAAAAATGGATCTGAGAGGGAAAGAAAAAAAGCTGGTCCTCTGCTCAGCACAGAAACCTAGTCCCTTGACAATAACCCAGTCTGACTGATTTATTATGTTTCCTCCCTAAAGACAGAAAGGAAGTGGGTCAGAACAGGAAGTGCCAGTCTAAATGTACTCCCCCCTTTTTTTTTTTTTTTTTTTTTAGCTTTTAACTGGAATTATCTTCACATCATTTAACACATAGTTGGAAAATACACAGAATATAGGCCATTTACTGTAAAATGTGACCATTTGTCCAGCTTGAATTTGAACCAATGACTGTAAACAGAACAGACTACAATAGAATAGCCTGAAGCAACTACCAGATACTTTATGCATAGTGCCATAATGGTATTCCTTATATATATATATATATATATATATATATATATATATACATATTTTAAAAAATATATATATATATATTTTATATATATATATACAAATCTTACACATTTTTGCTATGTCCATCTCTGACTAGGCTATTATGTTTGGTTACATTAAATGAGTTAACGCTCACAACATGCCACTGCAGTTTTTGCCATCCTATGCTATCCTATGCATTGCTGCAGCTCGCTTCTCATACGCAATCCCTGGGTGGGTGGTTGCCATGGTTTCTCGGGTCACGTGCGTGGGTTTCCTGTAGCCAGTGAGAGCAGCAAAAGATGCCATTTTCATTCAACATACTGAAAGGATTCTCTACATTGCACGTGGATTATAAAACATTCACCGGGCAATTAAGCGTTTTTCATTTTTCGTTTCACTTTTTCCAGTCTCTTGTATTTATAATTAAATAGAATTCTTTCGTTATTTGGGAAGCACATTAATTATACATTTTATTTCGTATTTCTCATAGATTTGACATCAGGAATGAGTATAGAAATTCCTGAAGGATTGACGGAGCTGTTGCAGAGCTTTACCGTGGAAGTGTTACGGAATCAGCCGGGAGATTTGCTCGAGTTCGCGTTGCAGTATTTCACCCAACTGAAGGACAGTGAGACTACCGGGGCCGCGTTCGGCAATGACCAACATTCGGCTTCGCGACCCAGTGGGAAAGCGGTCAATTTCAACGACGAAGCCATGCAGATCGATTCTGAAAATGGAGAGGAAGAGGAGAGTGACGAAGAGGAATTCATTGGTAAAGAATAATAATCATGTGTATATTATATTCTGCAGCCAATGGAATATTGGAATGGAATCCTACATTTGCAATATGTTTGCCTCCTAGAGAGAATATAGCCAGTGGTGTGTGATTAGCAATTGCTTGCCACATTCTAACACCATGGCATTTATTTTGTCTGGGCTGGTATTGCCCATATATGGTCATGCCATGGTGGCTGATTGATGTGCATACTAATGAACATACAGTATAGCTGTGTAGCCTTTGATCTCTAACCGACAGCGTATCCTGATTTCATTTGACATCATTAGGGCTATAGTGCTTGTAGGCCAAGTTACTACAGAGGGAACAAGAGCCTATACAGTCCTCGTGATAAGAATCGCATAGGCCTTTACATTTCATATGCAACAGTATGTTATTGGCATTGTACAGCTCTGTAGGTCTGAAAGTAAAGCAGTTGGGGGTGGAGGAGTGTTTGTGACAGGTTAGCATTCCATTACTCAGTGGTTGTGGAGCCTGACTGAAGAGGAAGTCTGGATGCCTGCTATTAGGAGGATAGGCCACCCAGGGCTGCAATTTGCCTGGCTACCCAAACTCCTTCCTCTGGCCAAACGTTACGTCACGCCCACGGACGTTAGTTTCTTCTCCCCAATGAGGGGGTGCGATTAATCTCGCCTGGTCGCCCGTGTAGGTGTGTTTTGCACCGGCTGAAAGTTGATTGCATTCAATTTGGAACCAGGTTGCCTCTCGGGCGCGAGCCAGGTTGCCTCCCGGGCGCGAACCAGGTGGTGTCCGGCTCTGTCCGTGTCAAAACAAAAGTGATGTAATTATGCACGTGTAGTAATGAGTAGGATTCTTTGTTTTCACATGCAAAAGTGATTGCTTTTGATAAAAACGCTTTATCTGCCTTCTCAATGAAATTTATATAGTTTGAAAATTCTAACATTTTATTTTAAGGAAAATAAATGTATTTTTCTGAACAATGCCCCACGCTGCCTTGTTGACAACATGGTGGAGTGGTGCAGATTATTGTTTGATTTGAGAAAGGCTCGTTCCCTCCCCACTTTCTCGATGACGTGATGGGCCATAGCTCGGTGTAGCCCGGGCCAGATCAATCGAACCCCCTCATTGATTAGGGATCTGAGTATCTCTTTGAAGATTCCTGGAATGAAAATCCATTCTAGACCCTCTGATTGGTCTCCGAAACCAATGGGTTGGACCAGAGCCAGAAAAGAACACACATGGGTAAAGTGATGTTTTGAAGATTCAACATTGGCTTTGATAATCTGATTGGTTAGAGATGATCCAATCGCTGATTACTTTGTTTTGTACAACGCCCCCTCATTTTTTACTTCACTACAAACGACTTCTGTGATGGCAGTCTCAGGCTGAAGCGAACAGTAGAGCAGTGGAACGTCAGGCAAGGCTGCAACAGGCCTTGGCCTACATTCTCTGTTTATACATTTTATGTAACACATGTATATAGAATATGGAACAAGCCCCATGCACGATTACTGCTTGCAGATGGAATAGAACAAGCCCCATGCACGATTACTGCTTGCAGATGGAATAGAACAAGCTCCATGCACGATTACTGCTTGCAGATGGAATAGAACAAGCCCCATGCACGATTACTGCTTGCAGATGGAATAGAACAAGCCCCATGCACGATTACTGCTTGCAGATGGAATAGAACAAGCCCCATGCACGATTACTGCTTGCAGATGGAATAGAACAAGCTCCATGCACGATTACTGCTTGCAGATGGAATAGAGTAGAATAGAATAGACTAGAAGAGAGAAGATAAGACCTTGGCTGATGCAGAAATGCTACATGCAGCCAACGTCACATTACTCCCATGAGCCCTTGGCCCTGACACAGTATCACCACAATGTTCCGTTCCAGTTTGTTATAATAGTGTAACGACAACACATGTCAGGGTTCCCCACTTGGTGGCCCGCGGATGGTTTTATTTGCCCCCCCCCCCCCCCCCCCTAAGTTTTCTGAGCAAAAAAATAAATATATTTTTGTTTTATTGTTGGACATAAAAGACTGTGAAAACACCAGCGAATCAGCTCCAAGTGATTTTCATTTTGGAAATCTTTGGTCCAAAGTATTCCCATGTATAATAGATGTGTGATATGTGATATCGTGATATCGTATACAAATGTAAGCAAAGTCTGAAATGATTATGTTTTAGTCAAATATTATATCTGTTTGGGCTTCTTGCGGTCAATTTGCAGTCCTATAAATGATTTGTAATTATGTTCCGTCCCCCTGACCAACAACTTTAAAAAAAAATTGTCTTGTGGCTGAAACTAGTTGATTATCTCTGACATACAGCGATGCCTTTGTAAATGTATGTTGGTGCGACATGCATATGGTATTGTGGGAAGTTGTCCCTCCTGGGTTTCCGTAGTCAGTGAATCTAAAGTAAACAGTCTGAGCTCATCACAGACTGAGTTCCATCTCGCTTCAACCCATCACGTGTCTGCGTCTGATTATTATTTTATAAACAATTAGTAATGTAGCTATGGTACAAACCCTGAGAGATGGTTGTTTCAGGACCGGTGCAGTCAGGTGCATTTAATCTTCCTGTTACTGGCAAGCCTTGACTGCACTTTTCATGGCCCGTGAGAGGACCTATAATTCCCCCTTACACAACACAACCAACCCAGGCCCTCGGCTCATAATTACATTTAGATGAGAGAGAGAGAGAGGGGAAGAGAGAGAGAGGCTGGCTAACTAGGTATTCATGGATGAGATGAGACCTCTTACCTAATGTATTTTTCATGTGGAGGTATTGTTCTAGTGCAAAGTGTTTTAAATTGCTTTGGTTCATTGACGCTTTAAATCCATTCTCAATTAAATTTTGTCCAGAGAAGCAAAATGCAATTCAAAGGACTCAGCAGCTGTTCCCTGTTAGGAGTTTTAGCTCAGCAAAGGGTGCGTGCATACCTGGTTTTATGTAGAGCCAAAGATATAGTAGAGGGAGTTTGTGCCGTTTGAAGTGTTACGATGCATTTACATAACACCACCAATTCTACGGCAGCCATGTTAGCTCAGCATGGGCAATATTGACCAATAGCAGTTATGGTTTACCTGGTTTGATGACGTTATCAAAGAGAGAGGATATGCATTAAAGCATTAGGTCACATCTGTTATTAGCATGTTGTTATAACAATCCCCAGTGGATCAAATGTCCTTTTCACCCATTATTCAGTTGCCTGCGTTGATACGTTCCTCTGAATGATATCGCTGCGTTGATACGTTCCTCTGAATGATATCGCTGCGTTGATCCATTCCTCTGAATGATATCACTGCGTTGATCCATTCCTCTGTATGATATCACTGCGTTGATCCGTTCCTCTGTATGATATCACTGCGTTGATCCATTCCTCTGTATGATATCACTGCGTTGATCCGTTCCTCTGTATGATATCACTGCGTTGATCCATTCCTCTGTATGATATCACTGCGTTGATCCGTTCCTCTGTATGATATCACTGCGTTGATACATTCCTCTGTATGATATCGCTGCGTTGATCCATTCCTCTGTATGATATCACTGCGTTGATACGTTCCTCTGTATGATATCACAGCGTTGATACGTTCCTCTGTATGATATCGCTGCGTTGATCCGTTCCTCTGTATGATATCACTGTGTTGATACGTTCCTCTGTATGATATCGCTGCGTTGATCCGTTCCTCTGTATGATATCACTGTGTTGATACGTTCCTCTGTATGATATCACTGTGTTGATCCGTTCCTCTGTATGATATCGCTGCGTTGATCCGTTCCTCTGTATGATATCACTGCGTTGATCCATTCCTCTGTATGATATCACAGCGTTGATACGTTCCTCTGTATGATATCACTGCGTTGATCCATTCCTCTGTATGATATCACTGCGTTGATCCGTTCCTCTGTATGATATCACTGCGTTGATCCGTTCCTCTGTATGATATCGCTGCGTTGATCCGTTCCTCTGTGTGATATCACAGCGTTGATACATTCCTCTGTGTGATATCACAGCGTTGATCCATTCCTCTGTATGATATCACTGCGTTGATCCGTTCCTCTGTATGATATCACAGCGTTGATCCGTTCCTCTGTATGATATCACTGCAATATTGGAAGTCCTCTTTCTTTGGCCTTAACGGGATGTAATCCGATATGAATCCGATTTGAATCCAATACGAATCCCCAAATGAATCCTATATGATCACCTAACATTTTGCTTTCCTCTTATTTCAGCTCCAGTGATGAGTCGATTCATTAGAAGAGCATCAGGTGAGTGTGTTACATCTGTTGTTATGTCAGGTGTGCAGTGGTGGAAAAAGTACCCAATTGTCGTACTTGTGTACAAGTAGAGATACAGTAATAGAAAATGACTTAAGTGAAAGTTACCCAATAAAATACTACTTGAGTAAAAGCGTAAAAGTATTTGGTTTTAAATATACTTAAGTATCAAAAATAAATGTAATTGCTAAAATATACTTAAGCACATTTTTTGTCCATTAAAATAACATCAAATTGATCAGAAACACAGTGTAGACATGGTTAATGTTGTAAATGACTATTGTAGCTGGAAACGGCAGGTTTTTAATGGAATATCTACATAGGAGTACAGAGGCCCATTATCAGCAACCATCACTCCTGTGTTCCAGTGGCGCGTTGTGTTAGCTAAAATAATAAAAGAAATACAAAACATAATAATAAATACAATAAAACTGGCCTTCTTTAGACTAGTTGAGTATGTGGAGCATCAGCATTTCTGAAACTCGTCAGTCTATTCTTGTTCTGAGAAATGAAGGCCATTTCATGTGAGAAATTGCCAAGAAACTGAAGATCTCGTACTCAACTGGCAGCTTCATTAAATAGTACCCGCAAAACACCAGTCTCAACGTCAACAGTGAAGAGGCGACTCCGGGATGTTGGCCTTCTAGGAAGAGTTGCAAATAAAAAGCCATATCTCAGACTGGCCAATAAAAATAAAAGATTAAGATGGGCAAAAGAACACAGACTCTGGAAAGAGGAACTCTGCCAAGAAGGCCAGTCACCTCTTCACGTTGAGACTGGTGTTTTGCGGGTACTATTTAATGAAGCTGCCAGTTGAGGACTTGTGAGGCGTCTGTTTCTCAAACTGTGCTGGTTAGAGCCAGTTTGAGCTGTTCTGTACACAGAGTTGTACGAGATCTTCAGTTTCTTGGCAATTTCTCACACGGAATGGCCTTCATTTCTCAGAACAAGACTAGACTGACAGTTTTAGAAAAAAAGGTATTGTTTCTGGCCATTTTGAGCCGGTAATCAAACCCACAAATGCTGATGCTCCAGATACTCAACGAGTCTAAAGAAGGCCAGTTTTATTGCTTCTTTAATCAGAACAACAATTTTCAGCTAACATAATTGCAAAAGGGTTTTCTAATGATCAATTAGCCTTTTAAAATGATAAACTTGGATTAGCTTGAAAATAAAGGAGAGCCTCACACTCTAGGAGCTGAAATGCAAAAATGTAATGTCCAACGTTTCGACAGGCAAGCTGTCTTCATCTGTGGAAGACAGCCTGGCTGTCGAAACGTTGGTAATGACGGTTCTCCTTTATTCTCATGTTTTCCACTTGGATTAGCTAACAAAACGTGCCACTGGAACACAGGAGTGATGGTTGCTGATAATGGGCCTCTGTACGACTATGTAGATATTCCATTGAAAATCTTCCATTTTTCAGCTACAATAGACATTGACAACATTAACAATGCCTACTCTGTATTTCTGATCAATTTGATGTTATTTTAATGGACAAAAATGTGCTTTTCTTTTTTTTTTAAAGGACATTTCTAAGTGACCCCAAACTTTTGAACAGTAGTGTACATTATTTTCTTTAGGAATGTAGTGAAGTAAAAGTTGTCAAACATATAAATAGTAAAGTAAAGTACAGATACCCAACAAAAACTACTTAAGTAGTACTTTAAAGTATTTTTACTGAAGTACTTTACACCACTGCAGGTGTATTACTACTGGGCTGGAACAAAAGCCTTTTGCTGTAGTAGGTTTAGCTTCTCAACCGGGAGATACCCATTCCCAGAGAGGTCATTCAGTCAGCAGTCATTCAGTCAGCAGTCATTCAGTCAGCAGTCATTCAGTCAGCAGTCAGCAGTCATTCAGTCAGCAGTCATTCAGTCAGCAGTCATTCAGTCAGCAGTCAGCAGTCATTCAGTCATTCAGTCAGCAGTCAGCAGTCATTCAGTCATTCAGTCAGCAGTCATTCAGTCAGCAGTCATTCAGTCAGCAGTCATTCAGTCAGCAGTCATTCAGTCAGTAGTCATGCAGTCAGCAGTCAGCAGTCATTCAGTCCGCAGTCATTCAGTCAGCAGTCATTCAGTCAGCAGTCATTCAGTCATTCAGTCAGCAGTCATTCAGTCAGCAGTCATTCAGTCAGCAGTCATTCAGTCAGCACCCCATTGTCTGTTTGTAGAACCACTTGCCACCATTTCAATAACTGACATGCTTTTACCAGGAATCTTCACAGTCTTATACAGTACAGCACTAACTCTGTCTGGCCTCTTCGTTCAGTCAGCAGTCATTCAGTCATTCAGTCAGCAGTCATTCAGTCTTCAGTCTTCAGTCAGCAGTCAGCAGTCATTCAGTCAGCAGTCAGCAGTCATTCAGTCATTCAGTCAGCAGTCATTCAGTCAGCAGTCATTCAGTCAGCAGTCATTCAGTCATTCAGTCAGCAGTCATTCAGTCAGCAGTCTACCTATAAAACAAACCGTTAAATCTCTTATCAAGGATACCTTTTGAAGTTACACTGACAGTCAGGCTACACTTTATTTTTTATATATATAACTGATATGGAAAAATGTGAGGCATTAAAACACGGAGGTCATTAATCATAACTGTTTCTCCACGGTGTTTCATTTGGCCTCTGCTTACAGTAGAGACAACGGTGGTAATTCATCTCTATCTTCCATTAGCGAAGAACAGGAAGGAAATGCATCAGTGGATGATGTAGGGTGACATGAGTTCAAACCAGGTGCAGGAGGACAGTGTTGAGATGAGGATCTATCCTAGTCTCCTGTGTGGGAGGTTGAGGTTATACAGACAGACAGACAGACAGGCAGTGTTGAGATGAGGATCTATCCTAGTCTCCTGTGTGGGAGGATGAGGTTATACAGACAGACAGACAGTGTTGAGATGAGGATCTATCCTAGTCTCCTGTGTGGGAGGATGAGGTTAGACAGACAGACAGACAGACAGTGTTGAGATGAGGATCTATCCTAGTCTCCTGTGTGGGAGGTTGAGGTTATACAGACAGACAGACAGACAGACAGACAGGCAGTGTTGAGATGAGGATCTATCCTAGTCTCCTGTGTGGGAGGTTGAGGTTATACAGTCAGACAGACAGACAGACAGACAGGCAGTGTTGAGATGAGGATCTATCCTAGTCTCCTGTGTGGGAGGATGAGGTTAGACAGACAGACAGACAGACACAGACAGACAGACAGACAGGCAGTGTTGAGATGAGGATCTATCCTAGTCTCCTGTGTGGGAGGATGAGGTTAGATAGACAGACAGACAGACAGACAGACAGACAGACAGACAGACAGACAGACAGACAGACAGACAGACAGACAGACAGACAGACAGACAGACAGACAGTCAGTCAGTCAGTCAGTCAGTTGAGGATCTTATACAGCTCACTGGCCTCTCTGATGGGCTGGTCAACCATACTGACCGCTGTGCTCACTGGCCTCTCTGATGGGCTGGTCAACCATACTGACCGCTGTGCTCACTGGCCTCTCTGATGGGCTGGTCAACCATACTGACCGCTGTGCTCACTGGCCTCTCTGATGGGCTGGTCAACCATACTGACCGCTGTGCTCACTGGCCTCTCTGATGGGCTGGTCAACCATACTGACTCATGCCAGCAGTAAGGGAGTGTAAGAGGTCTTCAGGGGAGGTTGGGGTCAAGATACCTGTGTAGTTTTTGTATGGTACAGGAGAAGTACGGTCAGTGCTGTCCAGACATTGCAAAAAAAAGTCTTCAGACTGTATATAAAAAAAACATATTTATTTTACATAATAAAAAATTATAGTGTGATTCCTTTCGAATGGAAAAGTATAATTAAGGTCTAGTCGCCAAATACGATATAGGCTACGTGTAAACAATAGATATGTGCTTTGTCATTCACAAGTAGAAGGACTGAGCTCTGGTTCAGTTGGGTATAAAAACTCTTTCTGATCTGTTTTAAAGTGTGAGTCTTAAACATGTCCTACTGAATCTCCCTGTGATGTCACGGAGCATTGAGTAAGTTTATAGGAAGGAGATCATATCTAGATGTTTATACAAATGTCACGTTGATGAAACCTTTTTTTTTTAAACAATGGTGTGGTATATCACAAAGACTCTTAATCTCAGCACAATTAGACAGTTGTTTATATGACTGGGATAAGTGGGATCATGGTAGAAATCCTGTTAAAACTCCCAGAATCTCACTCTCCCCCCATATAGTCGTGGATCTTTAACATGGACTATCTTAGATTGTTTTGTTTACCGTTTGTATGACTATGTCGTTTAACATGTCTGCTTTACTGTGTTGTATTTTAAGTGAATGTGAATGTCTTGCACTAACTTTCATTCATCTCTTCTATCACACAGTTTGTGCCGAGGCGTTCAACCCTGATGAAGACGAGGAAGACAAAGAAGAGAGGGTAAGATGGCTCAGACAGACAGAGGAGTGACAGAGGAGTGACAGAGGAGTGACTGTACCACTTCAAAAATAGTGCTACTGTTCAAATGAAAAGCATTACAGAAGAACTACAGGATACAGGATCTGGATTCCACTTGATATTGTACTTGGTATTGGAGGAAGTGCACGGGGTACGAATGAGTTACGGTGGCATCATGTTCATGACGTTTCCTCTCTAAATGTCTCTCTGTGAATAACGCGAGTGGCGTGTGTGTTTTCCCAGGTCACCCATCCTAAAACAGACGAACAGAGACAGAGACTACAGGAGGCTTGCAGAGACATTCTGCTGTTCAAAAACCTGGACCCGGTAAACTGAAGAAATATTCCTTCATTTTAGGCTGAGTGGGCCTCTCTGCCCCTCCACCCACTGGCTGCTGTTAGTCAATGGACTGACGTACTCTGTACACACACACACACACACACACACACACACACTTGGCACATGTATGCACACACACACTAACTGTACACAGAAAAAATAACAGACCGTAGCCCGGGGCCTGTAACTTTGTCATGGCCCGGTGCACTGTGGGATTTTTTTTTTTGCTAGATATTTTGAAATACTGTAACAGAATGTAGAGAGGAATCAAGTTCAAGTATTCATTTATCCTACATATTGTACTGTGATGATGCTGTGGCATATGTAGTGGGTAATGTGGCCTTACTGTAACAAATACCCAATACAATGTTGGTTTTCTAATTGAATATACATCTAGTTTAATATAATCCACGGGTCTTTGTTTCGGTTTGATATTGTTATTTGTTTGTTTGTTTTCCCAATATCACAGGAACAATTTTCCCAAGTACTGGACGCCATGTTTGAGAAGTTCCTTGAAGTAGGAGAACACATCATAGATGAAGACGACGATGGCGACAATTTCTACGTCATTGAAAGGTAAACCCTGACATGCTGTAGCAGCAACCTCGTCAAGAGGTTTGGATCTCTTGGCTCAACGGTTAAATGGGATACTTTGGGATGTTAGCAATGATACCCTTTATCTACTTCAGATTAGACTTTATGTCTCTGGGTCCAGTAGGAAGGAAGTTAGAGGTAGTTTAGCATGCTAGCAGATACTCATAGACTTCCAGTTATTGTGCTAACGCTAGTTAGCATTGGCTTGCGAAACTACTAGCTTCCTTCATACTGGACTGACAGCCGGGGTTACTTCCCAAATTTGCTACATTACATCACAGTGTATTTGGCAATAGTTTCCTTTCAGTTAATCATTTCAGCTAGGGTAAACACTATGATGGAGAAGTGCTAGTTGCACCACACTTCCCCAAACCATCTTGTGCTCAGTGTGTAAATGTATATTTTAAACTGTAGAGCTTTGTGCTTTATGTTGTAAATGGTTTGAAACCTTGTGCGCTGCTATTTTGGCCAGGTCTCTCTTGTAAAAGAGATTTGTTAATCTCAATGAGACTAACCTGGTCAAAACAAGGTCCAATAAATATCACAGTAGTTGTCTTGAAAGGCCTGTTATATGATCCAACTGGCTCTCTCCATCTCGCGCTCTCTCTCTCTCTCTCCCTTCCCCTCCATCTCTCTCTCTCTGTCTCGCGCTCTCTCTCTCTCTCTCCCTTCCCCTCCATCTCTCTCTCTCCCTCTTCCCCCTCAATTTCTCTCTCTCTCTCCCTCTTAATCTCCATCTCTCTCCCTCTTCCCCTCCATCTCTCTCTCTCCCTCTTCCCCCTCAATTTCTCTCTCTCTCTCCCTCTTAATCTCCATCTCTCTCCCTCTTCCCCTCCATCTCTCTCACTCTCCCTTTCCATTTTTCTCTCTCCCTCTTCCCCTCCATCTCTCTCCCTCTCCCTCTTCCCCTCCATCTCTCTCCCTCTCCCTCTTCCCCTCCATCTCTCTCCCTCTCCCTCTTCCCACTCCATCTCTCTCCCTCTCCATCTCGCTCTCTTTCCTTTCCATATCTTTTTTTCTTACTCTCTTCCTTCTCTCTCTCTCTCTCTGTCTCGTACTCTCTCTCTCTCTCGCTCCCTCTTCCTTCTCCATATCTCTCTCTCTCTCTTCCTTCTCCATATCGCTCTCTCTCTCTCTCTCTCTCTCTCTCTCTCTCTCAGAGGGACCTTTGACATCTATATGAGGGTTGATGGTGTAGAGAAGACCGTGGGAGCCTATGATAACAAGGGGAGCTTTGGGGAGCTGGCCCTGATGTACAACACCCCCAGGGCTGCTACCATCATCTCCACCTCGCCCGGAGCCCTCTGGTGCCTGGTGAGTGGATGCTCTTCTGTTCCCTAAACTCTTTGTCATAGTACATGCAGTGCCAGACAGTACTGAACCGTGCATATTCTATTATGGGGTAGCAGGTGGCTGACAGTTTTCGGGGAGAAACTGGCATCGTGATGAATGGCTCAGTTGTCAATGTGTCAGGGATCACGTTCACTTTATATGGACTCCCTCTGTTGTAAGTTGCTTATAGGTACATTATGCTCAGGTGGGTACATAGCCAGAATTCTGCCTCTATGTATTTAGTTGTGGAGAAACAGCTGAGAAAGCTCAGTGAGGTAAAATAACTGTTTTGTACAAAGTGCTTCCTAGAATCTGTACTCTCTGAGCGGAGAGCATTGAACGGTACATGAGCAGCACATGTGTCCTTTCCCAGATGCTCACAGACCGTGATATAATGACATGATATAATAATACTTCTGCTGCTTTTTTTGTGGAAAATCATGACGTGTTTAATGATAAAGCTCCCTCTGCTGGACAATATTATGTTGGACACAGGGACAAAATGTTTATAGATACTCTAGGAGTGGTAATGGAGTACTGTACTAGTAAACAAAACAATCACAAGTTGTTTGACTGTGTGTGTCTTGAATATACACTGAGACACAAAACATGAATCTTTCCATGACACAGACTGACCAGGTGAATCCAGGTGAAAGCTATTGTCCCTTATTGATGTAACTTGTTAAATCTGCTTCAATCAGTGTAGATGAAAAGGAGGGGACAGGTTAAAGAAGGAGTTTTAAGTCTTGAGACCGTTGAGTCATGTATTGTGTATATGTGTCAATCAGAGTTTGAGTGGAAAAAACAAAGTTTTTAAGTGCCTTTGAATGGCGTATGGTAGTAGGTGTCAGGCGCACCATTTTGTGTGAAGAACTGCAACGTTGCTGGGTTTTTCACGCTCAAGTTTCCCTTGTGTATCAAGAATGGTCCACCACCCAAAGGACATCCAGCCAACTTGACACAACTGTGGGAAGCATTGGAGTCAACATGGGCCAGCATCCCTGTGGAACGCCTTCAACACCTTGTAGGGTCCATGACCCTCATGCAACTCAATATTAGGAATGTGTTCCTAATGTTTGGTAAACTCAGTGTATCTTTCACCAATGCCAGACATCGACATGACTTGTTGTTTTCATCCTACCATTAGAAATGTTGTTTTCATCCTACCATTAGAAATGTTGTTTTCATCCTACCATTAGAAATGTTGTTTTCATCTTACCATTAGAAATGATTGATCTACTCTTGTTGTTTTTATCCTACCATTAGAAATGATTGATCTACTCTGTTTTCATCCTACCATTAGAAATCCTACCATTAGAAATGATTGATACTCTGTTGTTTTTATCCTACCATTAGAAATGATTGATCCTCTGTTGTCTGCAGGATCGTCTGACATTCAGGAGGATCATCGTGAAGAACAACGCGTTGAAGAGGAGACTGTACGAGGAGTTCATTGAATCACTTCCACTGTTAACATCATTAGAGGTACAGTATAGATGTTTGTTATGTATAGCCTGGTCCGAGACCTGTTTGTGCTGTTTAGCCAACTCCTATGGTTGTTTAGCATGACAATGTCCATAGGAGTTGGCAAGACGGCAGGTCTGAGACTTTGCTACTTTCTTTCTCTTTACCAGTAGAATCGAAAGTGTATTTTAAAGTTAAACCAACTGATCCATTTTAAACCAATTTGAAACCAATCTCAAACCCACTTTTTTCCCCCCCACAGCTTTCAGAGAGAATGAAGGTGGTGGATGTGTTGTCTTCTAGAGCCTTCTGCGATGGAGAACAGATTATCTCTCAGGTATTCGTTCTACATGATTCCACCGTTTGTATGCATCGTGTATGTTATGTTCGTGTTAAATGTTCCCTAACTAGAACGGGCTTCTTTCAGTCATTCTTTGTTATGTATTTGTTATTCTCAACTTTGAACATAATCCTGTATATTCTGTTACAGGGCGATCTAGCAGATTGTTTTTATATAGTTGAATCTGGTCAAGTTAGAATCACCATGAAGAGAACCAGGGTAAGTTTTACATTGTTCTGTGATGATTTAAAAAATAAAATAAAAGTAGGTCATGTGTGCACCATCAAAATAAATGTTTACTTTGGACAGATTTGTGGGATTTAATGTTGTTTATGTTGCTTTTCTTATGTCTTCTCTCTAGACGAAAAAGGACCAAGAGGATGTGGATATAGCTACATGCTCCAGGGGGCAGTACTTTGGAGAACTGGCCCTCGTCACCAACAAACCCAGAGCTGCTTCAGCTTATGCTGTGGGAAGTGTCAAGTGTTTAGGTACGGCATTCACTACACCGTATGTTCTGTTTGACTTCCTGTTTCAGTCCATGACATAACTGTTTGACTTCCTGTTTCAGTCCATGATATAACTGTTTGACTTCCTGTTTCAGTCCATGACATAACTGTTTGACTTCCTGTTTCAGTCCATGATATAACTGTTTGACTTCCTGTTTCAGTCCATGACATAACTGTTTGACTTCCTGTTTCAGTCCATGATATAACTGTCTTAGTGAAAGCACCAGCTTTTGAGAGAAGCACTTCTGTATTTAGGTAAAAGCCAACAGAAGCCTTCTCTGCCATTCACTTGTTGTGACATGGTAACACTTGACATTACAGCAAGGAATAGAGGGGTATTATAACATGATAACAAAGTGGAGTTGTTGTTCATGTGGATCCTTTTTAGGACCTGTACATGTGATGTGAGGACAGCTCTGCTTACAATCACACCGCTTCCCATCCTGGGTGTTGACACCTCTCCTCTTGTGTTTACCAGTTGTGGATTCCCATCCTGTTTGTTGACACCTCTCCTCTTGTGTTTACTAGTTATGGCTTCCCATCCTGTGTATTGACACCTCTCCTCTTGTGTTTACTAGTTATGGCTTCCCATCCTGTGTGTTGACACCTCTCCTCTTGTGTTTACCAGTTGTGGCTTCCCATCCTGTGTATTGACACCTCTCTTCTTGTGTTTACTAGTTATGGCTTCCCATCCTGTGTATTGACACCTCTCCTCTTGTGTTTACTAGTTATGGCTTCCCATCCTGTGTATTGACACCTCTCCTCTTGCGTTTACCAGTTGTGGCTTCCCATCCTGGGTGTTGACACCTCTCCTCTTATGTTTACTAGTTATGGCCTCCCATCCTGTGTATTGACACCTCTCTTCTTGTGTTGACCAGTTATGGACGTGCAGGCGTTTGAGAGGTTGCTGGGCCCCTGCATGGACATCATGAAGAGAAACATTGCAAATTACGAAGAGCAGCTGGTTACTCTGTTTGAATGTAGCACCACTGACATTGAGGAGATAAACCCATGAAAACCAGAAGGGGGAAAAAGACAGTGAGATGCATGATGACGATGTCATAAATTGGTTAGTGGGAAGTGGGAAAAGTCTTGTCACTTTGTGTGTAACTTTTCCATGATCTACCTTTGTCAAGTATTGTTTTCTTTCACAAAATAGGAAACTGGGTATGTTAGATAGGTACAGGATCGATTCCAGATAACATACAATGGTTTTTGAAGGATCGTTGACTTAGGAGTAATATTTTTTATTGAAGCTAAGATATCTGTGTTATTCCAAAACGTAAATGTTCACAAGTTCTGTCCTCACAACTTTCCTTTTTTGATTTATTTTATTTTATTTTATTTTTTTTACAAATGTACATTTTATTGAATTTATCAAAGACATTTTAAGTCACTTGTTTTGTATATTATTGATCACTATTATGTTATGTAAAATATAAATTGGCCTTTTCAGATTCTCTGATAATGTCATATTTCTTCTAAAATTTTGTGCCAAAGGTCATTACATCCTTACTAGATTATGAGCGTGTACACAAATCACCAATATCCATACCTTGCACATTAAAGTGTTCATAATTTGATATTCTCATGTTGACATAATTTTCAGTAAAGGTGTTGGTTCATACTGTACATTGTAGGCTAGGGGATACCCAGGGGAACTATGTCCTTTCTGGCTTCAACAACCATGTTGAACAGTTGTACCAACAAATAGTGCCATAAAATGAAAGGGATGAATTGAACAATGTGATTTCCTATCGTTGCACTCTGGTATGGCTGTCGTGGTGTTTACAGAGTTAAGAATCTTATATTTTCGCCATAAAATGAAATACCCAAAGCCTGTAGCTCAGGACCTGAAGCAAGGATATGCATATTCTTGATACCATGTGGAAATGTGAAATGAATGTAGGAGAATATAACACATTAGATCTGGTAAAAGATAATACAAAGAAAAAAACTTTTTTTTTTTTTTTTGTACCATCATCTTTGAAATGCAAGAGAAAGGCCATAATGTATTATTCCAGCCCAGGTGCGATTTAGATGTTGGCCACTAGATGGCAGCAGTGTATGTGCAACGTTTTAGACTGATCCAATGAACCATTGCATTTCTGTTCAAAATGTTGTATCAAGACTGCCCAAATGTGCCTAATTGGCTTATTAATACATTTTCAAGTTCATAACTGTGCACTCTCATTAAACATTAGCATGGTATTCTTTCACTGTAACAGCTACTGTAAATTGGACTGTGCAGTTAGATTAACAAGCATTTAAGCTTTCTGCATATATCAGATATGTCTATGTCCTGGGAAATGTTCTTGTTACTTACAACCTCATGCTAATCGCATTAGCCTACGTTAGCTCAACCGTCCCGCGGGGGACCCACCAATCCTGTAGAGGTTTTAAGAAGTTATTAAAAAAGATAGTTTTGAAAACAGTTGGCTGACCAAGTATTACACACTTTCAAGCTCTTGATTCCTCAGTACTATAGTATTAGACATTCACCACTATAATAATGGTATTTGACCACTTTATTGTCTTTAAGTTCTTTGTTCCTCAGTACTGCAGCATTAGACACTAACCACTGTAATAATTGTATTTGACCACATTATTGTCTTCTTGAGCTAGTTTACACTACATAGTTTGCAAAAAAAGTATGTGGACAACCCTTCAGATTAGTGGATTTGGCTATTTCAGCCACACCCGTTGCTGACAGGTGTATAACATCGAGGACACAGCCATGCAATCTCCATAGACAAACATTGGCACAAGAATGGCCCGTACTGAAGACCTCAGTGACTTTCAACGTGGCACCGTCATAGGATGCCCCCTATCCAACAAGTCATTTTGTCATATTTCTGCCCTGCTAGAGCTGCCCCGGTCAACTATAAGTGTTGTTATTGTGAAGTGTAAACGTCTAGGAGCAACAAGGGCTCAGCCACGAAGTGGTAGGCCACACAAGCTCACAGACCGGGACCGCCGAGTGCTGTAGCTCGTAGCATGTAAAAATCATCTGTCCTCGGTTGCAACACTCTACCGTGTTCCAAATTGCCTCTGGAAGCAACGGAAGCACAAGAACTGTCCGTTGGGAACTTCATGAAATGGGTTTCCATGGCCGAGCTGCCGTACACAAGCCTAAGATCACAATGCGCAATGCCAAGTGTTGGCTGGAGTGGTGTAAATCTCACCATCATTGGATTCTGGAGCAGTGGAAACTCGTCTCTGGAGTGATGAATCACGCTTCACCATCTGGCAATCTGACAGACTAATCTGGGTTTAGCGGATGCCAGGAGAACGCTACCTACCCAAATGCATAGTGCCAATGTTAAAGTTTGGTGGAGGAGGAATAATGGTCTGGGGCGGTTTTTCATGGTTCGGGAAAGGCCCCTTAGTTCCAGTGAAGGGAAAACTTAACGTTACAGCATACAATGACATTCCAGATGATTCTGTACTTCCAACTTTGTGGCAACAGGTTGGGTTAGGCCCTTTCCTTTTTCAGCATGACAAATACCCCCGTGCACAAAGCGAGGTCCATACAGAAATGGTTTGTCAAGATCGGTGTGGAAGAACTTGACTGGCCTGCACAGAGCCCTGACCTCAACTCCATCGAACACCTTTGGGATGAATTGGAATGCCGACTGCGAGCCAGGCTTATCGCCCAACACCAGTGCCCGACCTCACTAATGCTCTTGTGGCTGAATGGAAGCTAGTCCCCACAGCAATGTTCCAACATCTAGTGGAAAGCCTTCCCCGAAGAGTGGATGCTGTTATAGCAGCAAAGGGGGGACCAAGTCCATATTAATGCCCATGATTTTGGAATGAGATGTTTGACAAGCAGGTGTCCACATACTTTTTGCCATGTAGTCTATTTCCATGTGTTTCTCATCTTAAATGTACAATTTTAAGTATTAAATTCAACTGTTCTCATGTGCCAGTAAAACATAATAATATGAAGCTTTAGCAACGACATCAAAGGATATTGATAAAGTGTGTCCTAAATGGCATCCTATTCCCTACTATGGGCCCTGATCAAAGGTAGTGCACTATATAGGGAATCGGGTGCCATTCGGGACACAGGCATTATTATATGTATTGCTGTCTACCTCTAAATGATAAATAACAAACAACTTGTACCTTTTAAGAAGTAGTTCACAATGGACCCCTGCTCTCTCAATAGCAACTTCTCTCTCTATCTCTCTCAATAGCAACCTCTCTTTTTCTCTCTCAATAGCAACTTCTCTCTCTCTCTCTTGCTCTCTCTCAATAGCAATCTCTCTCTCAATAGCAACTTCTCTCTCTCCCTTTCTCTCAATACCAACCTCTCCCCCACTCTCTCTCTTTCTCAATAGCACCTCCAGTGGTTGAATTTTCCATTGTTTGCTTTCCATTGTGTTTTTGGTTCCCTTAGTCTGTGAACAAAATGGCTTATACATGAGGTATTATACAATTTGTTTTTTTGGCAGTGCAGTTTTGTGAATAAGGTTCACGACAGACTGGAACTGTGGATATATCTGAGGAGGAAATCCAGTATTATTGGCTGTTGTTGGTTATATCTCACTTTTCAGTACAATAAAGAACAGTTTTGTATTAAGAAGCTGCTATGCTTATTTTCTTTAGACACTAACTTCATTCAAAGTGAAAATATTAATAATGAAAATCTCTATTATATGCATCTATATGTTGCATCTCTGTGTTGCAACTGCTATGGTGAGCATCAACAGGTGCACAACTGGGTCCCATTTTACACGGACAAGTCTAGGTAGGTACAGTGTGTATAGCAGTTGATTGTGATGAATTGTTACATAATGTAAAAATGTTTTAGATTGTAATTACACAATTGTACCACAACCTCAGTCACAATTGTACAGTATGTAACATTATGTAACTGTAATTAGCTGTACCTGACCATGTAATAATGTCAATATTTATTATTTGGATCTCTCCACTAGAACATGGACAAGGCTTTGTCAAATGAACTCAGACAACGTTGATATTACATTGTTATTCGACTAGTATAATATAAGGGATTCGTGTGAGTTTGAATAACAAAGGAATATCTCGTCTTCTACTTGTTATGACCAATGAGCTGTTCCTGTGATATAACGGACGTGCACATTCAGCCAATGGGCGTTTGATCAACAAACCAAACCATGCCCATTTACAGTACCCTCAAGAACTCACCAATCACGATTAGAGATTCGCTTTATTGACGTTATTATCGTCCAATAGACGACCGTGTTTGGAAGTATTCGTTCCCACCCCTTCAGTAATTGCCAGAGAGTTACTTGATGGCGACATGTTTGGTGAGTTGAATAGATTTCTCAGAAACAAAAGACTAACTCACCTAGAAAAATAAGCAGTGTAATGTAATTTATTCGGTGCGTGTCGTTTTGTGTAATTTAACGGTTTTCATTCAACCGTTCGATGTCGAATGACAACTTATTCTACACACATTTTTTTTCATTGTGACGTTTGTTGTTTTGGTTGTAACATTAGCATGCTAGGCTAGCAGCTTGTTAGCTATTCGTCAAGATAGTGACAAAAAAAAAAAAACAAACAAACAAAAAAGAGCCCACTTCCAAAAGTAGAGAGACTAATGTGGAGGAGAAAAAAGGTTTTGGTCAAGAACAAAAAAACAACTTCCAACTTACATCTTGTATCGTTTTCGCTTCATTCATTAGACAATTTCGATCACAGCGTTTTTGTCGTGTCTGAACTTGTTGACATTCTTTTGTTTACAAGTGAGTTTGTTCCTTTCTAGCTACCGTTAGCTGTCAGGGAGGCAAATCCCCTCCCGACAATGCTCAAAACAGCAAGAGAGACACCTGTTTACAATGAAAGTCATTGGACAAAGATCTGTTTTCACATTTCAAAGTGTCATCTAGCTAGTTTTCCAGGAATCAAAATGTCAATAAATATATTGCGCAATATTTATGATCGGGCCATTCATTCGCATGCTAGATCTAGTCTCAACGTTACAAATAGGATACAATTTATGTCTAAACAATAACGTTACAAATTGGCTACGTACCATTCAGCCATTTCTAGCTAAGGTGACGGAGTAGCAGAAAGCGTCTTTGTTATTGTCTTCAGCACCTTCTATGTGATACAAATGTAACGCTAGCAGTTACATAATTCAAATGGCGTTATAGTAATCGTTAACGTTTCAATTCCATCACAAATCTATTTAAACTATTAATTGCGACTGGTTTTTTTTCTTCCCCCGAATGATATGTTGTGTAATGTTTGTACGAACGTAACAGTGTTATTGACAATTGTTACGCAGTTATGAATGAATGAGCTCTGTTGCGCATGCGCGAAGTTACCAAAGTTTATAAACGAGCCAGGACTGCATGCCTTTACTGCATGCATATGGGTCACATGACAGCTCTTTATGTAGTCCACACAGACAATGGACTTTTATTATTGAAATGATCTTACCTGCAAATTAGATAAAAAAAAAAAAAAATGGATGACCGTAGTTGCAGTTGAAATATATAAAACATTTAACCAATGCATTTTCTTTGATTCATCTCCTATAAATATACAATGCAAATATACACTATATAAGTCTAGCGTTTAAATAGTCACCTAATTAAAAAGACAAATAATATAATTTTGTATATTTTACATTCATGCCTCTGTTTTGGTCAGATTCTGGTATTGTAATTTATCATTGTGTCTCCAGTGTTTACAGTCCAGTTTAGACTGAACGAGTAGAGGAACCAAAGATGGATGCTAATAGAATGGAGGACTCATTTGATCGTCTAAAGGCTCTGCCCTCCTCACGTGACTGTCCCTCCACTCCCATGGAGTATGGTAAATATCTGTTCTTATATAGTAGGTAGCCATGTAATATGCCTATTTAAAAAAAATATATATATATATACATATTTTTTTCTCTCAAATGTAACCTTTATTTAACTAGGCAAGTCAGTTAAGAACAAATTCTTATTTACAATGACGGCCTACACCGGCCAAACCTGGACAACGCTGGGTCAATTGTGCGCCGCCCTATGGGACTCCCAATCACGGCCGTTTGTGATACAGCCTGGAATCGAACCAGGGTGTCTGTAGTGACACCTCAGGCACTGAGATGCAGACCGCTGTGCCACATATGTGATAGCCTACCAGCTAGCCTACACACAAGATAGCCTACCAGCTTATTA
Source organism: Oncorhynchus mykiss (assembly GCF_013265735.2). Lineage (NCBI taxonomy): Eukaryota > Metazoa > Chordata > Actinopteri > Salmoniformes > Salmonidae > Oncorhynchus > Oncorhynchus mykiss. Next base: position 95,752,800 of record NC_048566.1, read on the forward strand.
CATAATAAAGTCTTAGTTACCTTTGAAAAATGTACACTGTCACAGAGATATGAAATACATGTATTGTTGTTCTCTGTACTGTAGAACTGATCAACAATCTTGTCTCTCCCTACTCACCAGATGACCTGCCAGAGCTGCAGGAGTTGGACGAGAGCTCGTCCTCTCCAGTCCTGCTCCATGTGGGGGCTGGTGTGTCCCGTCAGGAGTGTATAGCTGGTTCCCCTCATACTAACTGGCTGACTGAGCTGGCTATCATCGCTACCAGCCCTCAGAGCCCCCTGCTGCAGGAAGCTGCTCCCATCGAGAGGTCTGTTGTGTATCGGTGTTGACGTCGCACATACATGGACGTGCTCATGGCACACACACACACACACACGCACACACACACACACACACACACACACACACACACACATTAAAATACAAATACAATTATGAAGAAATTATTGATATGTATTTCTCTGTATTCCTCTCCTCAGGTCATCTCCTGTGCACATCTTTTCCACCAATCGTAGTTTACATTCCTACGCCCGCCCCCCCCTGGCCAGCAGTGCACCCAGCCCCTCTAGAGGTCACCTCAGGGAACGCAGCAGACGTGTCAGGGTATGACCTTTTAACCTTTCACTTCCTGTAGGTCATAGGGTTTACTGTGGACCCTGTCACCCTCTGCCCCTGTAAGCCTAGTGATTGGCTACTATGAGGTGATGGATGAGCATCATGGTTGTGGTGAATTCCATTACAGTTCAGCACAGCGGTCAAGGCTAGTCAAGGTCAAGGCTAGTTAAGTTCAGGAAGTAAACTGACCTCCCAGTTCCATTTTTTTTTTTTTTCAATGTACTTGAACTTCATTGAGGATTTTTCAGTTGACTTCATGAACTGACTGAATCTAAATGAAATGTAGCCTAACTCTGCATGGGGTTGTTCAATTCAATAAGTACAATTCAACTGTTTTATAACATGTTCGTCTCTGCTTGAACGTTGCCCATTCAGGCCAGCAGTGAGTCAGAGTCTGGTGTTTTCTCTATGGCCTCCTTCTCTGATGATGAGGACATGGGCTGGTCACACTCCTGGCCCTCTACAGCCTGGCACTGCTTCCTGAAAGGTATGGACACACAGGCACACATGTACACACAGAAATGATGACCTTTTCCTATAATTATGGCCTTGAGAAGTTTTACCTTGTGGAAAAAAACTAGATAACATTGATAACAAATTGCCTGTGTAGTCAGGACTGGATCAGGCAACAGAAAACGGACACAGATCCTGTTAAGCCTGTGTTTACTCTGTCTAAATGATCCTTGTTTCCTAAGTGTTAGTTGCTAACCTAATCAGGTCAGTATAGTAGAAGTCCGTTTGTACTTCTTCTCTGTGTTGTAAGTGAGGATGGCTCAATAAAGTGCATCAGAAGTCTCTGTCTCAGTCTGTATCTCTCACTTCCTGTAGGTCCAGCTGTCTGTCTCTGTCTTTTTGTCTCCCCCCTCGCTCCCCTCTCTCGCGCTCAATTCAATTCAAGGGGCTTTATTGGCATAGGAAACATGTTTACATTGCCAAAGCAAGTTTGCAATGTAAACTCTGTCGGACATGGGAAGCTATTCTCACATAAATAAATATGCCTCTAACGATCGATCGTTCGTTCTGAGAAAGGTAATGCATTGTATTTACGTGAAGCTGGCTTAAATAGTTGAGCTGGTGGTGTGAGGCTCTGGTTTGCCCAGTCGAGGTCGCCATTGTCCTTTATGGATTCTTCCGGGTTGTCGTGGAGTGAGATGTTGTGGTTTTCTGCGTCGGTCAATGTTCTTACTTGATTTGCTACCTTTCCAGCTACAGTCTGTTAGGCTGTAATCTACGACTCACTTCTTCAAGAGTGATCAGTAGTTCAGAGTTCATACCATTTCTCGTAAGGCGCAAGCTCTCATGTTTTCTGGCCCGTGGAGTTGAAATTAGAACGGACTAGTCCTCATGGTATTTGGAACTGAGGTGACTTTTCGTCACGGGGGCTTTAATTCTAGAGTTGGAAAAGGGTTTGTAAAATATTTCTGATAGATTTTTGAAAACTATGCCACAATGAAATGAGGTTGATACTCTTAATTTCCAATGTCTATTCACTTGGGTGGGGCCACTGACTGAGCCCACATTATCATAAAACAAAACACTTTTAATTTTAGAAGACCGAATCACATTATCTTTTCAAAAGTATTCTTAAACTTTGTCAAACATTTTATCCAACATTCAGATGCAAGTCTCATAACTGAGGAACCTGTATAAACAAGAGTTAGTGTAATGTGGCTGTATTGTCTTTCCTTGAGGTCACAAATATGAAACAAAACAGACCGGGTCGTAGCTGGCTTCTCCACTGACCTTTTCCACATTCTCTAAATTAGGAACAATGTTTAATCCTCTAATTTGGGGAGGTAGGAGTATTTGGCCGGGAGTTTTCCTTTGTTCTACTGTGACCCTCTCTCTCCCGTACTGCATGGTCAGAGAGACAAGAGTCTGTAAGGAAATGATGACGGTTGTGAAGTCATAAAACTGCCCCCCCTCCCCTCCATACAAGGGGGGTTGTTCACATCTCTGCTAGCCGATTCACTGAAAGGGCTAGTGCCGTGACAACGTGAAGTAGTGCCGTGACAACGTGAAGTAGTGCCGTGACAACGTGAAGTAGTGCCGTGACAACGTGAAGTAGTGCCGTGACAACGTGAAGTAGATAGTAAACAGAAGTTAAATAAACAATAAATCTCTGTCTTTCTGTATCTCTCTCTCTGTCTCTCTCTGTCTCTCTCTGTCTCTGTCTCTCTCTCTGTCTCTCTCTCCATCTCTTTCTTTCTCTGTCTCTTTCTTTCTCTGTCTCTCTCTGTCTCTTTCTTTCTCTGTCTCTCTCTGTCTCTTTCTTTCTCTGTCTCTCTCTGTCTCTTTCTTTCTTTCTCTGTCTCTCTCTGTCTCTTTCTTTCTCTGTCTCTCTCTCTCTTTCTTTCTCTGTCTCTCTCTGTCTCTTTCTTTCTCTGTCTCTCTCTCTCTTTCTTTCTCTGTCTCTCTCTGTCTCTTTCTTTCTCTGTCTCTCTCTCTCTTTCTTTCTCTGTCTCTCTCTGTCTCTTTCTTTCTCTCGCTCTCTGTCTCTTTCTTTCTCTGTCTCTCTCTGTCTCTTTCTTTCTCTGTCTCTCTCTGTCTCTTTCTTTCTCTGTCTCTCTCTGTCTCTTTCTTTCTCTGTCTCTCTCTGTCTTTCTGTATCTCTCTCTCTGTCTCTCTCTGTCTTTCTGTATCTCTCTCTCTGTCTCTCTCTGTCTCTCTCTGTCTTTCTGTATCTCTCTCTCTGTCTCTCTCTGTCTTTCTGTATCTCTCTCTCTGTCTCTCTCTGTCTTTCTGTATCTCTCTCTCTGTTTCTCTCTGTCTCTCTCTCGGTCTCTGTCTCTCTGTCTCTCTCTGTCTTTCTGTATCTCTCTCTGTCTCTCTCTGTCTTTCTGTATCTCTCTCTGTCTTTCTGTATCTCTCTCTCTGTCTCTCTCTGTCTTTCTGTATCTCTCTCTCTGTCTCTCTCTGTTTTTCTGTATCTCTCTCTCTGTCTCTCTCTGTCTTTCTGTATCTCTCTCTCTGTCTCTCTCTGTCTTTCTGTATCTCTCTCTCTGTCTCTCTCTGTCTTTCTGTATCTCTCTCTCTGTCTCTCTCTGTCTTTCTGTATCTCTCTCTCTGTCTCTCTCTGTCTTTCTGTATCTCTCTCTCTGTCTCTCTCTGTCTTTCTGTATCTCTCTCTCTGTCTCTCTCTGTCTTTCTGTATCTCTCTCTCTGTCTCTCTCTGTCTTTCTGTATCTCTCTCTCTGTCTCTCTCTGTCTCTCTTTCTTTCTCTCTCTCTCTGTCTCTCTCTGTCTTTCTGTATCTCTCTCTCTGTCTCTCTCTGTCTTTCTGTATCTCTCTCTGTCTCTCTCTGTCTCTCTCTGTCTTTCTGTATCTCTCTCTCTGTCTCTCTCTGTCTTTCTGTATCTCTCTCTCTGTCTCTCTCTGTCTTTCTGTATCTCTCTCTGTCTCTCTCTGTCTTTCTGTATCTATCTCTCTTTCTTTCTCTCTCTCTCTGTCTCTCTCTGTCTCTTTCTTTCTCTCTCTCTCTGTCTCTCTCTGTCTCTCTCTGTCTTTCTGTATCTCTCTCTCTGTCTCTCTGTATCTCTCTCTCTGTCTTTCTGTATCTGTCTCTCTGTCTCTCTCTGTCTTTCTGTCTCTCTCTCTCTGTCTCTCTCTGTCTCTCTCTGTCTCTTTCTGTCTTTCTGTATCTCTCTCTCTGTCTCTATCTGTCTCTCTCTGTCTTTCTGTATCTCTCTCTCTGTCTCTCTCTGTCTTTCTGTCTCTTTCTCTGTCTCTCTGTCTTTCTGTATCTCTCTCTCTGTCTCTCTCTCTCTCTCTCTGTCTTTCTGTATCTCTCTCTCTGTCTCTCTCTCTGTCTTTCTGTCTCTCTCTGTCTCTCTCTGTCTTTCTGTCTCTCTCTGTCTCTCTCTGTCTTTCTGTATCTCTCTCTCTGTATCTCTCTCTCTGTCTCTCTCTGTCTTTCTGTATCTCTCTCTCTGTCTCTCTCTGTCTTTCTGTATATCTCTCTCTGTCTCTCTCTGTCTTTCTGTATCTCTCTCTGTCTCTCTCTGTCTTTCTGTATCTATCTCTCTGTCTCTCTGTCTTTCTGTATCTCTCTCTCTGTCTCTCTCTGTCTTTCTGTATCTCTCTCTGTCTCTCTTTCTTTCTCTCCCTCTCTGTCTCTCTCTGTCTCTCTCTGTCTTTCTGTATCTCTCTCTCTCTCTTTCTTTCTCTCTCTCTGTCTCTCTCTGTCTTTCTGTCTCTCTCTCTCTGTCTCTCTCTGTCTCTCTCTGTCTCTTTCTGTCTTTCTGTATCTCTCTCTCTGTCTCTATCTGTCTCTCTCTGTCTTTCTGTATCTCTCTCTCTGTCTCTCTCTGTCTTTCTGTCTCTTTCTCTGTCTCTCTGTCTTTCTGTATCTCTCTCTCTGTCTCTCTGTCTCTCTCTCTCTCTCTCTGTCTTTCTGTATCTCTCTCTCTGTCTCTCTCTCTGTCTTTCTGTCTCTCTCTGTCTCTCTCTGTCTTTCTGTCTCTCTCTGTCTCTCTCTGTCTTTCTGTATCTCTCTCTCTGTATCTCTCTCTCTGTCTCTCTCTGTCTTTCTGTATCTCTCTCTCTGTCTCTCTGTCTTTCTGTATCTCTCTCTCTGTCTCTCTGTCTTTCTGTATCTCTCTCTCTGTCTCTCTCTGTCTTTCTGTATCTCTCTCTGTCTCTCTTTCTTTCTCTCCCTCTCTGTCTCTCTCTGTCTCTCTCTGTCTTTCTGTATCTCTCTCTCTCTCTTTCTTTCTCTCTCTCTGTCTCTCTCTGTCTTTCTGTATCTCTCTCTCTGTCTTTTTGTATCTCTCTCTCTGTCTTTCTGTATCTCTCTCTCTCTGTATTTCTGTCTCTCCCTGTCTCTCTTTCTCTCTCTCTCTGTCTGTATCTCTCTCTGTCTTTCTGTATCTCTCTCTCTCTCTGTGTCTCTTTCTCTCTCTCTCTCTCTGTCTCTCTGTCTCTCTCTGTCTTTCTGTATCTCTCTCTCTGTCTCTCTCTGTCTTTCTGTCTCTCTCTGTATCTCTCTCTCTGTCTCTCTTTATTTCTCTCTCTCTTTCTCTCATTTGTAACGGAATGTTTTACTGATTCTTATCTTCCTATCCAGGCACCCGCCTTCGGTTCCACAGGGGCCTTAACAAGGAGTGGCAGGAGGCTGAAGACCTGGGGGACTCTGATGACGAGTCAGATGATGAGAGAAGGATGCCGTTCACCTCCCTCAAGGTAGCTAAACGTCCAGCTAATCCCTCACAGTTTTGTTTTTCACTCTGTTTGATGCGTTATGAACACACCCTGCTAATCGTCAGATCTGATATGATTGGCTGGGTTTCCTCTGTGACAACTTTCTCTCCGGTTGTTGATTGGTTTACAGAGCTATGGTTCTGAAGGTCTGAAGTTAGTGGCCCATGAGGACAATGTGTCCTACGGCCAGGCCGTCCTCAAACTCACCTTTGACCCCGGCTCGCCAGAAGAAGGCCTGTTAACGGCAGAGTGCAGATTTGATCACCCCTTCTTTGTGAAAAACAAAGGTAAACAAAGACAAAATGTTATTCCAGTGTAAACAAATAACTCAATGTTTTTTTAAGGGAACGTGGTGTACTGGAACTGCATGCGGGCACTATTGGTCGGAAGTCCGAAAGTTCTGTCATAAGAGATTGATTAAGGAAATGTTCAGTTCTTGCCTGATTTTCCATGGAAGCGGATAGGCCTATTGGTAGAATAATCTTTGAAACTGCATGACGTGCCTTATAGAACAGCCCAGATTCACGTCTTGGACAGGTTCACGTCTTGGACAGATTCACGTCTTGGACAGGTTCACATCTTGGACAGATTCACATCTTGGACAGGTTCACATCTTGGTCTATGTATTTCTATGTATGTTAACATCTTCATATCTCTTCCTGTCCCAGCCTGACAATGGTGCAGCATGGTATTCCCTGCTAGTTAACATCTTCATATCTCTTCCTGTCCCAGGTTGGTCCTCATTCTACCCTAGCCTGACGGTGGTCTAGTTAACATCTTCATATCTCTTCCTGTCCCAGGTTGGTCCTCATTCTACCCTAGCCTGACGGTGGTCTAGTTAACATCTTCATATCTCTTCCTGTCCCAGGTTGGTCCTCATTCTACCCTAGCCTGACGGTGGTCTAGTTAACATCTTCATATCTCTTCCTGTCCCAGGTTGGTCCTCATTCTACCCTAGCCTGACGGTGGTCTAGTTAACATCTTCATATCTCTTCCTGTCCCAGGTTGGTCCTCATTCTACCCTAGCCTGACGGTGGTCTAGTTAACATCTTCATATCTCTTCCTGTCCCAGGTTGGTCCTCATTCTACCCTAGCCTGACGGTGGTCTAGTTAACATCTTCATATCTCTTCCTGTCCCAGGTTGGTCCTCATTCTACCCTAGCCTGACGGTGGTGCAGCATGGTATCCCCTGCTATGAGATTCAGGTTGGGGACCTGTGTCTTCCCCCGGGACACAGGGACACCATCAACTGTGATGACTCTGATGTCTTGGACACCTTCAGGAGGTACATAATAATATATCACTGTTGAACATCTGCTATATGTTCCCAAGTGCTTTTAGTTTATTTGGAAAATGTCAAGCCACAGTCTGACTCTGTAGATAAGATGTATGGTGTAATGATTTCAAAGGTATTCATCTTCTTTCCCTCCCTCCCTCCCTCCCTCCCTCCCTCCCTCCCTCCCTCCCTCCCTCCCTCCCTCCCTCCCTCCCTCCCTCCCTCCCTCCCTCCCTCCCTCCCTCCCTCCCTCCCTCCCTCCCTCCCTCCCTCCCTCCCTCCCTCTTTCCCTCCCTCCCTCCCTCCCCAGTTATGATTTCACTCCTCTGGACTCGTCAGCTGTGTATGTTCTGAGCAGCATGGCCAGACAGCGTAGGACCTCCCAGTCCAGTAGTGGCGCTGTCTCCCCCGACCCAGAGAAACTCTCCGGCTCCCCCCACTCCTCCTCTGCCAGCAAATCAAACAGGAGCAATACCTCAGGGACGGTCCCCGGCGGGGCCACACCCACCAAATGCAAACGGCCAATGAACGCCTTCATGCTCTTCGCTAAGAAGTACAGGATGGAGTACACACAGATGTACCCTGGGAAGGATAACAGGTGAGTAGGAGGACCAAACCTGTGTGCATTTGTGTGCGTGCTTGTGTGCAGAAAATGACTTTCTGCCCTGAGCAAAATTCTAGATACGTTTAGAATGTCTCCTGCCATTAAATGTCTCTATTATTGTGGCCCCCTCCATAAAACCTTCCCATATGACGTCAGGCACTATTATGGGACTGGAACTAGGATCAGGGAAGCATCAGGGTGTGTGTGTGTGTGTGTGTGTGTCAGTAGTACTGTCTGTACTGTTCTGATACGCTGTTTACAAAATGGAAGGAGTTCTATGTTAGGAATGTCTCTTGAGTAGACCACGGTAGCCACATGCAGGATCACATCACCGGTAACTGAAGGCTTGTCTGCCTCACGATTGTTCTTACGTGTTAGACCTAAAGAGTGTGTTGTCTCTTATAGAATACACAAACTGTCCGTTTTCAGTATTGACACACACACACACACACACACATGAATTGTGAATGAATGATGGAATAAATGACATTGCTGAAAAGTATGTCCTTGTATCCCCTATGCAGAGCCATCAGCGTGATCCTGGGTGAGAAGTGGAAGAAGATGAAGAACGAGGAGAGGAGGATGTACACCGTGGAGGCCAAGGCTCTGGCTGACGAGCAGAAGAGACTCAACCCTGACTGCTGGAAACGCAAGAGAACCAACTCCGTAAGGAAGGACTTTTATGCATGACACTGTTATAGCGATATATATATACAGTACATTTTTGATCCCATCTTGATTTTTGTAAATGCCCAAATCCTCTCTGGATACAATACTTGATGAGATGAGTATTTTTTAAATATTTTACACTTCTAGTTTTTCTGTAGCTCAATGTGATGCCATGTACATCTAGGAGTAGTTGGTGAGACAGCTGTGCCAAAAATCCAACTACTGGCAAATAGTGACAACTTTTGTAAGGTCTTCACTGTTTAACCTTCACCTCTCTCCCCTTCTCTCCTCAGGGGTCCCAGCAGCCCTAGATGACCTATGACCTCCAGACATGTGTTTGGTGTGGAGAGGTCAGAGGTGAACTGACCGACCAATCTGGCAAACCCACTATCTCTCTAGCCTGCTCCCAGATCAGTTTTTTTTGTTGTTGCTGTATATCCAGCTTCCTATGGTCATTGGCCTATAAGAAGGCACAAAACAGATCTGGAACCAGGCCAGTTACTATTTTTCTTTCTGCTTACCTGTCAAATCAACGAGACTTAACTGTGATGCGGAATACTCTTGCTTTTATAACCATATAGACAGGACTACACACATTTTAAGACAAAACAACAACTATGAACTATATATTTAAAAAAGCATCTAATCTAGTGTAACTAACAGTGCTTATATTTTGTTATATTTTAAATAACATACAGATATGCCTTATTATTCCTTTATAACTAAGGCTCAGTTTTATATTTGTTCAGGTAATTTCATATTTCGATGCTTGAAACCTTGAGATAGGGGTTGCAAAATTCTGGTAACCTTTAAAATTATTTTTTTTAAATCCCTGTATTTCCAGGATTCCCGGTTGGAAGATTTCCGGAATGTGCATGAAATCCCACATACTCCAACCAGGATTTCTGGAAAACCTGGGAATTTTGCGAGTTACTAGAATTACTGTACCCTACTTGAGACCCAGTGGTGCTAAGCTCGGTGAAGGAACAAGTAGCAGTGATACAAAATGTATATTTTTTATTGTAAAAAGAAAGAAAGGGAATTTAAAAAAAAAAGCATTTTCTTCTCTTCTCAGCTTGTTGTTCATATTGATTATAGCTCCATATATTGCACAGATTGACAAACCCTTTCATACGTTGTATCATATTATCTGTGAGCTTGAAGGGCAATATAAAGTTTGTAATACATATTGCCCATCTGTGGCCTGATTTACCCTGAAACACGGAGAGGGACATTTTCATTTTCTGTTTTGAATTTTTTTTTTTTGCATTCTGTGTCCTATTGAACATGACCACAGATACCCTGTTGTCTGATTCACGCTGTAGGGCTGACCCGAACCGTTCTGGCTTGGATATTTTAATTTTCACATTGTCCTTTTCTAGCATGGTTCAGTAGAGGATGTGTAACCAGGCCGTCTCAGTACGGATCGGCTCGGCCCTGTAGTAGGAATCAGCCATTTGTTTGCCAAGCCACCTGGCCGTGTGCCGATGATGGCTTACATTTGGGCACATGGAGGTTTTGCACACTCATCCGAACAGCACTTCAGGGCCAAGCGTTCACTGTAAGTGTTTTAATTTCTTTTTGCACTTTATATACATATGTAGTCTTATACAGTACAAGCAATTAAATGTATGCTAGTGGAAGCTATGTGTATATGGATTTAATGACACGGTAGGTATATCTAGATGACATCTATCGGTTTTCACTTTGACACAACCATGGCCAAACTATACATGTCTAGCCTGAGTGCCAGTCGGTTTGTGCTCTGTGACATGACAATGAGTAACTTGGCAATAGAGTACAAACAGACTGGGACCCAGGCTAGTACAAGTCATGTGATGTTCTGCTTGCAGGTTGCCATGGCGTTGAGTTTATACAGTTTTGTTGTTGATAATGTACAGGTCCACGCCCCACCAAACTGTTGCACAAAATATCATTGTATTATTATATCATTAATAAAAGTTTCAACTTGCAATCTTATTCACCTTTTTTACCTTTTGGTTTGTGCATGTGTCTTTAGCCTTTAGGAGGTAGGCTTTAGGAGGTATCCTTGGAGGTAGGCTTTAGGAGGTATCCTAGGAGGTAGGCTTTAGGAGGTATCCTGGGAGGTAGGCTTTAGGAGGTATCCTGGGAGGTAGGCTTTAGGAGGTAGGCTTTAGGAGGTATCCTGGGAGGTAGGCTTTAGGAGGTAGGCTTTAGGAGGTATCCTGGGAGGTAGGCTTTAGGAGGTATCCTAGGAGGTAGGCTTTAGGAGGTATCCTGGGAGGTAGGCTTTAGGAGGTATCCTAGGAGGTAGGCTTTAGGCTTTAGGAGGTATCCTGGGAGGTAGCCTTTAGGAGGTATCCTGGGAGGTAGGCTTTAGGAGGTATCCTAGGAGGTAGGCTTTAGGAGGTATCCTGGGAGGTAGGCTTTAGGAGGTATCCTAGGAGGTAGGCTTTAGGAGGTATCCTGGGAGGTAGGCTTTAGGAGGTATCCTAGGAGGTAGGCTTTAGGAGGTATCCTGGGAGGTAGGCTTTAGGAGGTATCCTAGGAGGTAGGCTTTAGGAGGTATCCTGGGAGGTAGGCTTTAGGAGGTATCCTAGGAGGTAGGCTTTTGGAGGTATCCTAGGAGGTAGGCTTTAGGAGGTATCCTAGGAGGTAGGCTTTAGGAGGTATCCTGGGAGGTAGGCTTTAGGAGGTATCCTAGGAGGTAGGCTTTAGGAGGTATCCTGGGAGGTAGGCTTTAGGAGGTATCCTGGGAGGTAGGCTTTAGGAGGTATCCTGGGAGGTAGGCTTTAGGAGGTATCCTAGGAGGTAGGCTTTAGGAGGTATCCTGGGAGGTAGGCTTTAGGAGGTATCCTAGGAGGTAGGCTTTAGGAGGTATCCTAGGAGGTAGGCTTTAGGAGGTATCCTAGGAGGTGGCTTTAGGAGGTATCCTGGGAGGTAGGCTTTAGGAGGTATCCTGGGAGGAAAGCTTTAGGAGGTATCCTAGGAGGTAGGCTTTAGGAGGTATCATAGGAGGTAGGCTTTAGGAGGTATCCTAGGAGGTAGGCTTTAGGAGGTATCCTGGGAGGTAGGCTTTAGGAGGTATCCTAGGAGGTAGGCTTTAGGAGGTATCCTGGGAGGTAGGCTTTGGGAGGTATCGTAGGATGTAGAGTTTAGGAGGTAGGCTTTAGGAGATATCGTAGGATGTAGAGTTTAGGAGGTAGGCTTTAGGAGATACAAGGAGAAAGTAGTGAAAGAACAGGACAGAGACATGATCAACAATAGACAGATATGTGTAGCGCCTTCTTAACTGAAACAGCTCCACACAGAAGAACTACAGAGGAGAAACTAAGCTAACCCCAATTGAATTGAATTGAATTGAATTGAATTGTGTACTCAGTTTTTAAACAGATGTGTAAAAAATATATATATATTTTTAAGGATATTGCTCACTGTCCATTCACCATAATAACCCTTACGATGTTTCTATAGGGCACCTGTGGTGTTACTGTACACTGGATGCCACAGCTCTGGGTTCTTCAACCAGATCATACTGAATGAATGTCCTTTACTCAACACATAGGTAGATGACTTGACTAATTCAAGTGACTAGTAATGTAATGGCTGGTTAATACACAAGTACTGTAATTTTCATCCTCGCTGCCAGGGGGTGTTCACACACCACTTTTCTTTCATGAATGAACTGGCTCTTTTTTTAGTGCCACCACCATCATCATCATTACCACCATCATCATCATCATTACCACCATCATCATCATCACCATCACCACCACCATCATTACCACCATCATCATCATCATTACCACCATCATCATCATCATTACCACCATCATCATCATCACCATCACCACCACCATCATTACCACCATCATCATCATCATTACCACCATCATCATCATCACCATCACCACCACCATCATTACCACCATCATCATCATTACCACTATCATCATCATTACCACCATCACCAACATCATTACCATCATCATCATTACCACCATCATCTCCAACACAACCACCACCATCATCACCACCACCATCATCATCACCATCATTACCATCATCATCATTACCACCACTATCATCTCCATCACAAAAACCACCATCTCCACCACCACCACCATCATTCTTCTCCACCACCACCACCATCATCTCCACCACCATCATTCATCTCCACCACCACCACCGTCATCTCCACCACCACCACCACCATTCATCTCCACCACCACCACCGTCATCTCCACCACCACCACCATTCATCTCCACCACCACCACCACCACCATCATTCATCTCCACCACCACCACCGTCATCTCCACCACCATCATTCATCTCCACCACCACCACCATTCATCTCCACCACCACCACCACCATTCATCTCCACCACCATCATTCATCTCCACCACCACCACCATTCATCTCCACCACCACAACCACCACCATCATCATAACCAACACCATCATCTGCACCACCATCATTCATCTCCACCACCACCACCATCATTCATCTCCACCACCACCACCACCATTCATCTCCACCACCACCACAACCACCACCATCACCATAACCAACACCATCATCTCCACCACCATCATTCATCTCCACCATCATCTTCACCACCACCATCATCTCCACCACCACCACCATCATCTTCACCACCACCATCATCTCCACCACCACCACCATCATCTTCACCACCACCATCATCTCCACCACCACCACCATCATCTCCACCACCACCACCATCATCTTCACCACCACCATCATCTCCACCATCATCATCACCACTACCATAGTCTTCACCACCACAACAACTTATAACTCAGACCACATCCTGCCATTTCCAAATGAGCAGTAAATAACATGATCATAATGAGCTTGATAAGGAGAGGATGGATGGATGTGACTCTGACGAACACAGTAATGACTCTGATGACGAACACGGTAATGACACACACTAATGACCCAGTCTGCTGACCAAGATCTCTGGTGGATAGATAACAGTATAGAACCAGATGATAAGTTTGAAAATCAGATATGAGAATGACAATTGTTTTGGGGGGGGGGGGGGGGCTGTTTGGCATGTTATTTTGGCATTAATACGTGTCACAGATCAGTTTGCAAACAATGTAAACAAATATATACTAATTGAGTTAATACATTTGCATACAAACACGGTTTCTGTTTTGCTTTCTTGAGTAAGCCAGGTCCAAAATGCAGGTGTTTCAGCCTAGCTCAGTGCTTTCTGGGGTGGTGGGGCAGCCAGTGGAAAATACGGAGCGTAGGGGTTGGTTATGTTCTCTAGTTGTGCCGTGATTGGGTGCTGCCATAGACTTACATTAGGAGTGCCCATCCAAGAAGGCTCAAGGTCATTGGCCACAGATAAAATAACGTCAAATCATCTACAGTAGGTTTGATTGGATTGATTGTCAAAATCTTAGCTAGCAAGCTAGATAAGCAGTCATCATGAATCAAGTCAACAATCTACTGGCAAATCCTTTTCAATCCTTGTCATATGAAGAGAAATTATAGATAAAATGTAGCAGTGCTCATCGGCCATTGGACACAAACATTACACAACAAGTTGAAAATCCCAAATTCAACAATGAGTTGCTGAGCCTCGACTTAAGCCTCAGGTTCGATCCCAGGCTGTGTCACAGCCAGCTGTGACCGGGAGGCCCATTGGACCACGCACATTTGGCCCAGCGTCGACCAGGTTAGGGGAGGGTTTGGCCAGCCAGGATGTCCTTATCTCGTCGTGCTCTGTGTGTTCAGCCGCGTTCAAAACAACAGGAAACTCGGAACTGGGAAATCTCAGACTTCAGTGAGTTCAAGACTACTGGGAAAATACAGAAAATAATTTCTAACAGTCATCCAACTCGGGATTTCCAAGTCGGGAACTCGGGCCTCTTTCTAGATCCTACAGGAAGGACCGCCGCATCACCTTCCTGTTCAAGTGAGCACAACAAGTTTAGTCCAAAAATGTATTGTATGCTGTTGCATAAATTATGTAATATGCCAGGGATATACACTGCTCAAAAAATAAAGGGAACACTTAAACAACACAATGTAACTCCCAAGTCAATCACTCTTCTGTGAAATCAAACTGTCCACACTGCCCTAACCCATCTGGACAAGAGGATGTAAGAATGCTGTTCATCGATTACAGCTCAGCATTTAACACCATAGTACCCTCCAAACTTGTCATTAAGCTCGAGACCCTGGGTCTCGACCCCGCCCTGTTCAACTGGGTCCAGGACTTTCTGACAGGCCGCCCCCAGGTGGTGAGGGTAGGAAACAACATCTCCACCCCGCTGATCGTCAACACTGGGGCCCACAAGGGGCCTGTACTCCCTGTTCACCCATGACTGTGTGGCCATGCATGCCTCCAACTCAATCATCAAGTTTGCAGACAACACTACAGTGGTAGGCTTGATTACCAACAACGACGAGACGACAGTCATCCAATATGCTGTAATAGAAATAAGGCCATGCTCATACAAAAAAACAAAATCGCCCTCCCTCATCTTGAACGACACCGACCACCACTGGTCTTGACTTTGGTTAGCAGGCCGTTGTGTAGTCTCCCCTCTTACAGACATCACCATTTCATTCTTGTTAAGAATTGGGTTAGAATGACAGCGCTCGAGACTGGTTATAGGGTATGTGCCTTTTACTGTCCATTAGAGCTCCAAAAGCCCTGGTTTTCCGTAGTTAGAGAGTAGATAAAACTGATTCACAGTCCTTAAAACCTCATGAAATAACAATGAAGTGACCAGCAGCATCCTGAGAGCTGTTTCAGACACAGCATTATCTAATGCCAGACTGAGAATGGGACATTTCCAGGGCACTTCAACAAGATGAGCTCTGTAGGGGAGAAAGCTTTTAAAGGTTTCAGGATAACACATTAGAGTTAAATGGACTGAAGACAGTGCTGTGCTGTCAGTCTGTCAGTTTCACTTGAGATTCGTATACCTGCACATTATATTCTTCAAGGAATACCTTGATGAATGGAGATTATGCAATCAGTGGTAAGTGTAGAATATTACTTTACTGCCACTTTTTACATTATTATTGTATCGCAGTTATTTTTCTCAGGAAGAGTCCGTGTGGTATTGAACTAACACCCTTCATGGACTATGTGGCGTTGAAGTCTCATCTGCAGTCCGAGTCCAGTCTGACTTGTTTACCCACAGTCTGGGCAGTGGGCAGCTCCACTCATGTTTATTTACGACATGCCACAGTGAGTGTGTGTGTGGTGTGTCAGGAGGAGGAGGAGGAGGCCTTGCTGTGCCACAGATTAAGCCAGCCACACAGCTCAATAATTATTTCAAGAATTCTTTTTATTTTTTTTCCCTTCCAATGTGCAGCTCTAGCTCCGAGCAGGACTACTGGGCATGAGGAGCATGGTGATAAAACTGGCGTTTGTACCTGTGGCAGTGGGGAGATACAGTGGGGCAAAAAAGTATTTAGTCAGCCACCAATTGTGCAAGTTCTCCCACTTAAAAAGATGAGAGAGGCCTGTAATTTTCATCATAGGTACACTTCAACTATGACAAACAAAATGAGGAAAAAAATACAGAAAATCACATTGTAGGATTTTTAATGAATTTATTTGCAAATGATGGTGGAAAATAAGTATTTGGTCTATAACAAACAAGCAAGATTTATGGCTCTCACAGACCTGTAACTTCTTCTTTAAGAGGCTCTTCTGTCCTCCACTCGTTACCTGTATTAATGGCACCTGTTTGAACTTGTTATCAGTATAAAAGACACCTGTCCACAACCTCAAACAGTCACACTCCAAACTCCACTATGGCCAAGACCAAAGAGCTGCCAAAGGACACCAGAAACAAAATTGTAGACCTGCACCAGGCTGGGAAGACTGAATCTGCAATAGGTAAGCAGCTTGGTTCGAAGAAATCAACTGTGGGAGCAATTATTAGGAAATGGAAGACATACAAGACCACTGATAATCTCCCTCGATCTGGGGCTCCACGCAAGATCTCACCCTGTGGGGCCAAAATTATCACAAGAACGGTGAGCAAAAATCCCAGAACCACATGGGGGGACCTAGTGATTGACCTGCAGAGAGTTGGGACCAAAGTAACAAAGCCTACCATTACCAGCCACACACTACGCCGCCGGGGACTCAAATCCTGCAGTGCCAGACGTGTCCCCCTGCTTAAGCCAGTACATGTCCAGGCCCGTCTGAAGTTTACTAGAGAGCATTTCGATGATCCAGAAGAAGATTGGGAGAATGTCATATGGTCAGATGAAACCAAAATATAACTTTTTGGTAAAAAGTCAACTCGTCGTGTTTGGAGGACAAAGAATGCTGAGTTGCATCCAAAGAACACCATACCTACTGTGAAGCATGGGGGTGGAAACATCATGCTTTGGGGCTGTTTTTCTGCAACGGGACCAGGACGTCTGATCCATGTAAAGGAAAGAATGAATGGGGCCATGTATCATGAGATTTTGAGTGAAAACCTCCTTCCCTCAGCAAGGGCATTGAAGATGAAACGTGGCTGAATCTTTCAGCATGACAATGATCCCAAACACACCGCCCGGGCAATGAAGGAGTGCCTTCGTAAGAAGCATTTCAACGTCCTGGAGTGGCCTAGCCAGTCTCCAGATCTCAACCCCATAGAAAATCTTTGGAGGGAGTTGAAAGTCCGTGTTGCCCAGCAACAGCCCCAAAACATCACTGCTCTAGAGGAGATCTGCATGGAGGAATGGGCCAAAATACCAGCAACAGCGTGTGAAAACCTTGTGAAGACTTACAGAAAACGTTTGACCTCTGTCATTGCCAACAAAGGGTATATAACAAATTATTGAGATAATTTTGTTATTGACCAAATACTTATTTTCCACCATAATTTGCAAATAAATTCATAAAAAATCCTACAATGTGATTGGTGTAAGTAAGTAAACACCACTAGTCATACAGTTTCCCTCATCTCTATATTACATATTGGTTAAACAGAAAATATATTGAAAGGCCATTTTGTAATATTAGTAAGATTCAATTACTGGTTTAAATATTTGATTTCAAAGCTACTTTGACCCTTAGGGCCATTGTAAATCTAAAGACCCTTAGAGACCTGAGACTTCAGGCCAAAAGTCCCCGCTGTGAAACTGGCGTCTGTAATACATCAGGTCCTTTGACAGAACAATTAGGACAAGAGAAACTGAGACAGTGAATGAGAGAGTGAATGGTACCGCTGGCTTCTTGGTAAATCACTACTGTCATTAGTGTAAGTTGTAAACAGACTACCAGTAATACAGTTTCACTCTCTCTATGTTGTGACACAGAAACATGATGTATTGAAAAAGTAATTCCGTAATGCATATCAGGTTAGTGAGATTCAATCAATGGTGTAAATCTTTAATTTAAAAAGCTACTTTTCCCCTTAGGTCCACAGTAAATCTGGTCTAAAAAACCCGGAGAGACCTGAGACTGTAAAAATGGCTTCCATAAAATACATCAGGTCCTTCGACAGGAACAATTAGCTGAACAAATGAATGATGAAAAGAACAATTAGGACAAGAGAAACTGAGACAGTTAAAGAGACAGTGAAAGAGACAGTGAAAGAGACAATTAAAGAGACAGTTAAAGAGACAGTTAAAGAGACAGTGAAAGAGACAGTGAAAGAGACAATTAAAGAGACAGTTAAAGAGACAGTGAAAGAGACAGTGAAAGAGACAATTAAAGAGACAGTGAAAGAGACAGTGAAAGAGATGGTGAAAGAGACAGTAAAAGAGACAGTGAAAGAGACAGTGAAAGAGACAATTAAAGAGACAGTGAAAGAGAAAGAGACAGTAAAAGAGACAGTGAAAGAGACAGTGAAAGAGACAATTAAAGAGACAGTGAAAGAGACAATTAAAGAGACAGTGAAAGAGAAAGAGACAGTTAAAGAGACAGTGAAAGAGACAGTGAAAGAAACAGTGAAAGAGACAATTAAAGAGACAGTGAAAGAAAAAGAGACAGTGAAAGAGAAAGAGACAGTTAAAGAGACAGTGAAAGAGACAGTGAAAGAGACAGTGAAAGAGAAAGAGACAGTGAAAAAAACAGTGAAAGAGACAATTAAAGAGACAGTGAAAGAGACAGTGAAAGAGAAAGAAACAGTTAGAGACAGTTAAAGAGACAGTTAAAGAGACAATTAAAGAGACAATTAAAGAGACAGTGAAAGAGACAATTAAAGAGATAGTGAAAGAGACTATTAAAGAGACAATTAAAGAGACAGTTAAAGAGACAGTGAAAGAGAAAGAGACAGTGAAAGAGACAATTAAAGAGACAATTAAAGAGACAGTGAAAGAGACAATTAAAGAGATAGTGAAAGAGACTATTAAAGAGACAATTAAAGAGACAGTTAAAGAGACAGTGAAAGAGACAGTTAAAGAGACAATTAAAGAGACAGTGAAAGAGAAAGAAACAGTGAAAGAAAAAGAGACAGTGAAAGAGACAGTGAAAGAGACAGTGAAAGAGACAGTGAAAGAGACAGTGAAAGAGACAGTGAAAGAGAAAGAAACAGTTAGAGACAGTTAAAGAGACAGTTAAAGAGACAATTAAAGAGACAATTAAAGAGACAGTGAAAGAGAAAGAGACAGTTAAAGAGACAGTGAAAGAAAAAGAGACAGTGAAAGAGAAAGAGACAGTGAAAGAGACAATTAAAGAGACAATTAAAGAGACAGTGAAAGAGACAGTGAAAGAGAAAGAGACAGTGAAAGAGACAATTAAAGAGACAATTAAAGAGACAGTGAAAGAGACAGTGAAAGAGAAAGAGACAGTTAAAGAGACAGTGAAAGAAAAAGAGACAGTGAAAGAGACAGTGAAAGAGACAGTTAAAGAGACAATTAAAGAGACAGTGAAAGAGAAAGAAACAGTTAAAGAGACAGTTAAAGAGACAGGGAAAGAGACAGTTAAAGAGACAATTAAGGAGACATTGAAAGAGACAGGGAAAGAGACAGTAAAAGAGACAGTGAAAGAGAAAGAGACAGTGAAAGAGACAATTAAAGAGACAATTAAAGAGACAGTGAAAGAGACAGGGAAAGAGACAGTTAAAGAGACAATTAAGGAGACAGTGAAAGAGACAGGGAAAGAGACAGTAAAAGAGACAGTGAAAGAGAAAGAGACAGTGAAAGAGACAGTGAAAGAAACAGTGAAAGAGACAATTAAAGGGACAGTGAAAGAGACAGGGAAAGAGACAGTTAAAGAGACAATTAAGGAGACATTGAAAGAGACAGGGAAAGAGACAGTAAAAGAGACAGTGAAAGAGAAAGAGACAGTGAAAGAGACAGTGAAAGAAACAGTGAAAGAGACAATTAAAGAGACAATTAAAGAGACAGTGAAAGAGACAGGGAAAGAGACAGTTAAAGAGACAATTAAGGAGATAGTGAAAGAGACAGGGAAAGAGACAGTAAAAGAGACAGTGAAAGAGAAAGAGACAGTGAAAGAGACAGTGAAAGAAACAGTGAAAGAGACAATTAAAGGGACAGTGAAAGAGACAGGGAAAGAGACAGTTAAAGAGACAATTAAGGAGACAGTGAAAGAGACAGGGAAAGAGACAGTAAAAGAGACAGTGAAAGAGAAAGAGACAGTGAAAGAGACAGTGAAAGAGACAGTGAAAGAGACAGTGAAAGAAAAAGAGACAGTGAAAGAGACAGTGAAAGAGAAAGAGACAGTGAAAGAGACAGTGAAAGAGACAATTAAGGAGACAGTGAAAGAGACAGGGAAAGAGACAGTAAAAGAGACAGTGAAAGAGAAAGAAACAGTTAAAGAGACAGTTAAAGAGACAGGGAAAGAGACAGTTAAAGAGACAATTAAGGAGACAGTGAAAGAGAAAGAAACAGTTAAAGAGACAGTGAAAGAGACAGTGAAAGAGAAAGAGACAGTTAAAGAGACAGTGAAAGAGACAGTGAAAGAGAAAGAAACAGTTAAAGAGACAGTTAAAGAGACAGTGAAAGAGAAAGAGACAGTTAAAGAGACAGTGAAAGAGACAGTGAAAGAGACAGTGAAAGAGAAAGAAACAGTTAAAGAGACAGTTAAAGAGACAGGGAAAGAGACAGTTAAAGAGACAATTAAGGAGACAGTGAAAGAGACAGTGAAAGAGAAAGAGACAGTGAAAGAGACAGTTAAAGAGACAGTGAAACAGACAGTGAAAAAGACAATTAAAGAGACAATTAAAGAGACAGTGAAAGAGACAATTAAAGAGACAGTTAAAGAGACAGTGAAAGAGACAGTGAAAGAGAAAGAAACAGTTAGAGACAGTTAAAGAGACAGTTAAAGAGACAATTAAAGAGACAATTAAAGAGACAGTGAAAGAGAAAGAGACAGTTAAAGAGACAGTGAAAGAAAAAGAGACAGTGAAAGAGAAAGAGACAGTGAAAGAGACAATTAAAGAGACAATTAAAGAGACAGTGAAAGAGACAGTGAAAGAGAAAGAGACAGTGAAAGAGACAATTAAAGAGACAATTAAAGAGACAGTGAAAGAGACAGTGAAAGAGAAAGAGACAGTTAAAGAGACAGTGAAAGAAAAAGAGACAGTGAAAGAGACAGTGAAAGAGACAGTTAAAGAGACAATTAAAGAGACAGTGAAAGAGAAAGAAACAGTTAAAGAGACAGTTAAAGAGACAGGGAAAGAGACAGTTAAAGAGACAATTAAGGAGACATTGAAAGAGACAGGGAAAGAGACAGTAAAAGAGACAGTGAAAGAGAAAGAGACAGTGAAAGAGACAATTAAAGAGACAATTAAAGAGACAGTGAAAGAGACAGGGAAAGAGACAGTTAAAGAGACAATTAAGGAGACAGTGAAAGAGACAGGGAAAGAGACAGTAAAAGAGACAGTGAAAGAGAAAGAGACAGTGAAAGAGACAGTGAAAGAAACAGTGAAAGAGACAATTAAAGGGACAGTGAAAGAGACAGGGAAAGAGACAGTTAAAGAGACAATTAAGGAGACATTGAAAGAGACAGGGAAAGAGACAGTAAAAGAGACAGTGAAAGAGAAAGAGACAGTGAAAGAGACAGTGAAAGAAACAGTGAAAGAGACAATTAAAGAGACAATTAAAGAGACAGTGAAAGAGACAGGGAAAGAGACAGTTAAAGAGACAATTAAGGAGATAGTGAAAGAGACAGGGAAAGAGACAGTAAAAGAGACAGTGAAAGAGAAAGAGACAGTGAAAGAGACAGTGAAAGAAACAGTGAAAGAGACAATTAAAGGGACAGTGAAAGAGACAGGGAAAGAGACAGTTAAAGAGACAATTAAGGAGACAGTGAAAGAGACAGGGAAAGAGACAGTAAAAGAGACAGTGAAAGAGAAAGAGACAGTGAAAGAGACAGTGAAAGAGACAGTGAAAGAAAAAGAGACAGTGAAAGAGACAGTGAAAGAGAAAGAGACAGTGAAAGAGACAGTGAAAGAGACAATTAAGGAGACAGTGAAAGAGACAGGGAAAGAGACAGTAAAAGAGACAGTGAAAGAGAAAGAAACAGTTAAAGAGACAGTTAAAGAGACAGGGAAAGAGACAGTTAAAGAGACAATTAAGGAGACAGTGAAAGAGAAAGAAACAGTTAAAGAGACAGTGAAAGAGACAGTGAAAGAGAAAGAGACAGTTAAAGAGACAGTGAAAGAGACAGTGAAAGAGAAAGAAACAGTTAAAGAGACAGTTAAAGAGACAGTGAAAGAGAAAGAGACAGTTAAAGAGACAGTGAAAGAGACAGTGAAAGAGAAAGAAACAGTTAAAGAGACAGTGAAAGAGACAGGGAAAGAGACAGTAAAAGAGACAGTGAAAGAGAAAGAGACAGTGAAAGAGACAGTGAAAGAAACAGTGAAAGAGACAATTAAAGGGACAGTGAAAGAGACAGTGAAAGAGAAAGAGACAGTTAAAGAGACAGTGAAAGAAAAAGAGACAGTGAAAGAGACAGTGAAAGAGAAAGAGACAGTGAAAGAGACAGTGAAAGAGACAATTAAAGAGACAGTTAAAGAGACAGTGAAAGAGACAGTGAAAGAGAAAGAAACAGTTAAAGAGACAGTTAAAGAGACAGGGAAAGAGACAGTTAAAGAGACAATTAAGGAGACAGTGAAAGAGACAGTTAAAGAGACAGTGAAAGAGACAGTGAAAAAGACAATTAAAGAGACAATTAAAGAGACAGTGAAAGAGACAATTAAAGAGACAGTGAAAGAGACAATTAAAGAGACAATTAAAGAGACAGTGAAAGAGACAATTAAAGAGACAGTGAAAGAGACAATTAAAGAGATAGTGAAAGAGAAAGAAACAGTTAAAGAAACAGTTAAAGAGACAGGGAAAGAGACAGTTAAAGAGACAATTAAGGAGACAGTGAAAGAGACAGGGAAAGAGACAGTGAAAGAGACAGTGAAAGAGAAAGAGACAGTGAAAGAGACAGTGAAAGAGACAGTGAAAAAGACAATTAAAGAGACAATTAAAGAGACAGTGAAAGAGACAATTAAAGAGACAATTAAAGAGACAGTGAAAGAGACAATTAAAGAGACAGTGAAAGAGACAATTAAAGAGATAGTGAAAGAGACTATTAAAGAGACAATTAAAGAGACAATTAAAGAGACAGTTAAAGAGACAGTGAAAGAGACAGTGAAAGAGAAAGAAACAGTTAAAGAGACAGTTAAAGAGACAGGGAAAGAGACAGTTAAAGAGACAATTAAGGAGACAGTGAAAGAGACAGTGAAAGAGAAAGAGACAGTGAAAGAGACAGTTAAAGAGACAGTGAAACAGACAGTGAAAAAGACAATTAAAGAGACAATTAAAGAGACAGTGAAAGAGACAATTAAAGAGACAGTGAAAGAGACAATTAAAGAGACAATTAAAGAGACAGTGAAAGAGACAATTAAAGAGACAGTGAAAGAGACAATTAAAGAGACAATTAAAGAGACAGTGAAAGAGACAATTAAAGAGACAATTAAGGAGACAGTGAAAGAGAAAGAAACAGTTAAAGAGACAGTGAAAGAGACAGTGAAAGAGAAAGAGACAGTTAAAGAGACAGTGAAAGAGACAGTGAAAGAGAAAGAAACAGCTAAAGAGACAGTTAAAGAGACAGTTAAAGAGACAGGGAAAGAGACAGTTAAAGAGACAATTAAGGAGACAGTGAAAGAGAAAGAAACAGTTAAAGAGACAGTGAAAGAGACAGTGAAGGAGAAAGAGACAGTTAAAGAGACAGTGAAAGAGACAGTGAAAGAGAAAGAAACAGTTAAAGAGACAGTGAAAGAGACAGGGAAAGAGACAGTAAAAGAGACAGTGAAAGAGAAAGAGACAGTGAAAGAGACAGTGAAAGAAACAGTGAAAGAGACAATTAAAGGGACAGTGAAAGAGACAGTGAAAGAGAAAGAGACAGTTAAAGAGACAGTGAAAGAAAAAGAGACAGTGAAAGAGACAGTGAAAGAGAAAGAGACAGTGAAAGAGACAGTGAAAGAGACAATTAAAGAGACAGTTAAAGAGACAGTGAAAGAGACAGTGAAAGAGAAAGAAACAGTTAAAGAGACAGTTAAAGAGACAGGGAAAGAGACAGTTAAAGAGACAATTAAGGAGACAGTGAAAGAGACAGTTAAAGAGACAGTGAAAGAGACAATTAAAAAGACAATTAAAGAGACAATTAAAGAGACAGTGAAAGAGACAATTAAAGAGACAGTGAAAGAGACAATTAAAGAGACAATTAAAGAGACAGTGAAAGAGACAATTAAAGAGACAGTGAAAGAGACAATTAAAGAGATAGTGAAAGAGAAAGAAACAGTTAAAGAAACAGTTAAAGAGACAGGGAAAGAGACAGTTAAAGAGACAATTAAGGAGACAGTGAAAGAGACAGGGAAAGAGACAGTGAAAGAGACAGTGAAAGAGAAAGAGACAGTGAAAGAGACAGTGAAAGAGACAGTGAAAAAGACAATTAAAGAGACAATTAAAGAGACAGTGAAAGAGACAATTAAAGAGACAATTAAAGAGACAGTGAAAGAGACAATTAAAGAGACAGTGAAAGAGACAATTAAAGAGATAGTGAAAGAGACTATTAAAGAGACAATTAAAGAGACAATTAAAGAGACAGTTAAAGAGACAGTGAAAGAGACAGTGAAAGAGAAAGAAACAGTTAAAGAGACAGTTAAAGAGACAGGGAAAGAGACAGTTAAAGAGACAATTAAGGAGACAGTGAAAGAGACAGTGAAAGAGAAAGAGACAGTGAAAGAGACAGTTAAAGAGACAGTGAAACAGACAGTGAAAAAGACAATTAAAGAGACAATTAAAGAGACAGTGAAAGAGACAATTAAAGAGACAGTGAAAGAGACAATTAAAGAGACAATTAAAGAGACAGTGAAAGAGACAATTAAAGAGACAGTGAAAGAGACAATTAAAGAGATAGTGAAAGAGAAAGAAACAGTTAAAGAGACAGTTAAAGAGACAGGGAAAGAGACAGTTAAAGAGACAATTAAGGAGACAGTGAAAGAGACAGGGAAAGAGACAGTGAAAGAGACAGTGAAAGAGAAAGAGACAGTGAAAGAGACAGTGAAAGAGACAGTGAAAAAGACAATTAAAGAGACAATTAAAGAGACAGTGAAAGAGACAATTAAAGAGACAATTAAAGAGACAGTGAAAGAGACAATTAAAGAGACAGTGAAAGAGACAATTAAAGAGATAGTGAAAGAGACTATTAAAGAGACAATTAAAGAGACAGAGAAAGAGACAATTAAAGAGACAGTGAAAGAGAAAGAAACAGTTAAAGAGACAGTTAAAGAGACAGGGAAAGAGACAGTTAAAGAGACAATTAAGGAGACAGTGAAAGAGACAGGGAAAGAGACAGTGAAAGAGACATTGAAAGAGACAGTTAAAGAGACAGTGAAAGAGACAGTGAAAAAGACAATTAAAGAGACAATTAAAGAGACAGTGAAAGAGACAATTAAAGAGACAGTGAAAGAGACAATTAAAGAGATAGTGAAAGAGACTATTAAAGAGACAATTAAAAAGACAGAGAAAGAGACAGGGAAAGAGACAGTGAAAGAGAAAGAGACAGTGAAAGAAACAGTGAAAGAGACAATTAAAGAGACAATTAAAGAGACAGTGAAAGAGACAGTGAAAGAGAAAGAAACAGTTAAAGAGACAGTTAAAGAGACAGGGAAAGAGACAGTCAAAGAGACAATTAAGGAGACAGTGAAAGAGACAGGGAAAGAGACAGTAAAAGAGACAGTGAAAGAGAAAGAGACAGTGAAAGAGACAGTGAAAGAAACAGTGAAAGAGACAATTAAAGAGACAGTGAAAGAGACAGTGAAAGAGAAAGAGACAGTTAAAGAGACAGTGAAAGAAAAAGAGACAGTGAAAGAGAAAGAGACGGTGAAAGAGACAGTGAAAGAGACAGTGAAAGAGACAATTAAAGAGACAGTTAAAGAGACAGTGAAAGAGACAGTGAAAGAGAAAGAAACAGTTAAAGAGACAGTTAAAGAGACAGGGAAAGAGACAGTTAAAGAGACAGTGAAAGAGACAGTGAAAGAGACAATTAAAGAGACAGTTAAAGAGACAATTAAAGAGACAATTAAAGAGACAGTTAAAGAGACAGTGAAAGAGACAATTAAAGAGACAGTTAAAGAGACAGTGAAAGAGACAATTAAAGAGACAGTGAAAGAGACAGTGAAAGAGAAAGAAACAGTTAAAGAGACAGTTAAAGAGACAGTTAAAGAGACAATTAAGGAGACAGTGAAAGAGACAGTTAAAGAGACAGTGAAAGAGACAATTAAAGAGACAATTAAAGAGACAGTGAAAGAGACAATTAAAGAGACAGTGAAAGAGACAATTAAAGAGACAATTAAAGAGACAGTGAAAGAGACAATTAAAGAGACAGTGAAAGAGACAATTAAAGAGACAATTAAAGAGACAGTGAAAGAGACAATTAAAGAGACAGTGAAAGAGACAATTAAAGAGACACGGAAAGAGACAGTTAAAGAGACAATTAAGGAGACAGTGAAAGAGACAGGGAAAGAGACAGTGAAAGAGACAGTGAAAGAGAAAGAGACAGTGAAAGAGACAGTGAAAGAGACAGTGAAAAAGACAATTAAAGAGACAATTAAAGAGACAGTGAAAGAGACAATTAAAGAGACAATTAAAGAGACAGTGAAAGAGACAATTAAAGAGACAGTGAAAGAGACAATTAAAGAGATAGTGAAAGAGACTATTAAAGAGACAATTAAAGAGACAGAGAAAGAGACAGTTAAAGAGACAGTGAAAGAGAAAGAAACAGTTAAAGAGACAGTTAAAGAGACAGGGAAAGAGACAGTTAAAGAGACAAGGAGACAGTGAAAGAGACAGGGAAAGAGACAGTGAAAGAGACATTGAAAGAGACAGTTAAAGAGACAGTGAAAGAGACAATTAAAGAGACAGTGAAAGAGACAATTAAAGAGACAATTAAAGAGACAGTGAAAGAGACAATTAAAGAGACAGTGAAAGAGACAATTAAAGAGACAATTAAAGAGACAGTGAAAGAGACAGTTAAAGAGACAGTGAAAGAGACAATTAAAGAGACAATTAAAGAGACAGTGAAAGAGACAATTAAAGAGACAGTGAAAGAGACAATTAAAGAGACAATTAAAGAGACAGTGAAAGAGACAATTAAAGAGACAGTGAAAGAGACAATTAAAGAGACAATTAAAGAGACAGTGAAAGAGACAATTAAAGAGACAGTGAAAGAGACAATTAAAGAGACAGGGAAAGAGACAGTTAAAGAGACAATTAAGGAGACAGTGAAAGAGACAGGGAAAGAGACAGTGAAAGAGACAGTGAAAGAGAAAGAGACAGTGAAAGAGACAGTGAAAGAGACAGTGAAAAAGACAATTAAAGAGACAATTAAAGAGACAGTGAAAGAGACAATTAAAGAGACAATTAAAGAGACAGTGAAAGAGACAATTAAAGAGACAGTGAAAGAGACAATTAAAGAGACAGTGAAAGAGACAATTAAAGAGATAGTGAAAGAGACTATTAAAGAGACAATTAAAGAGACAGAGAAAGAGACAATTAAAGAGACAGTGAAAGAGAAAGAGACAGTGAAAGAGACAGTGAAAGAGACAATTAAGGAGACAGTGAAAGAGACAGGGAAAGAGACAGTAAAAGAGACAGTGAAAGAGAAAGAAACAGTTAAAGAGACAGTTAAAGAGACAGGGAAAGAGACAGTTAAAGAGACAATTAAGGAGACAGTGAAAGAGAAAGAAACAGTTAAAGAGACAGTGAAAGAGACAGTGAAAGAGAAAGAGACAGTTAAAGAGACAGTGAAAGAGACAGTGAAAGAGAAAGAAACAGTTAAAGAGACAGTTAAAGAGACAGTTAAAGAGACAGGGAAAGAGACAGTTAAAGAGAAAGAGACAGTTAAAGAGACAGTGAAAGAGACAGTGAAAGAGAAAGAGACAGTTAAAGAGACAGTGAAAGAGACAGTGAAAGAGAAAGAAACAGTTAAAGAGACAGTGAAAGAGACAGGGAAAGAGACAGTAAAAGAGACAGTGAAAGAGAAAGAGACAGTGAAAGAGACAGTGAAAGAAACAGTGAAAGAGACAATTAAAGGGACAGTGAAAGAGACAGTGAAAGAGAAAGAGACAGTTAAAGAGACAGTGAAAGAAAAAGAGACAGTGAAAGAGACAGTGAAAGAGAAAGAGACAGTGAAAGAGACAGTGAAAGAGACAATTAAAGAGACAGTTAAAGAGACAGTGAAAGAGACAGTGAAAGAGAAAGAAACAGTTAAAGAGACAGTTAAAGAGACAGGGAAAGAGACAGTTAAAGAGACAATTAAGGAGACAGTGAAAGAGACAGTTAAAGAGACAGTGAAAGAGACAGTGAAAAAGACAATTAAAGAGACAATTAAAGAGACAGTGAAAGAGACAATTAAAGAGACAGTGAAAGAGACAATTAAAGAGACAATTAAAGAGACAGTGAAAGAGACAATTAAAGAGATAGTGAAAGAGACTATTAAAGAGACAATTAAAGAGACAATTAAAGAGACAGTTAAAGAGACAGTGAAAGAGACAGTGAAAGAGAAAGAAACAGTTAAAGAGACAGTTAAAGAGACAGGGAAAGAGACAGTTAAAGAGACAATTAAGGAGACAGTGAAAGAGACAGTGAAAGAGAAAGAGACAGTGAAAGAGACAGTTAAAGAGACAGTGAAACAGACAGTGAAAAAGACAATTAAAGAGACAATTAAAGAGACAGTGAAAGAGACAATTAAAGAGACAGTGAAAGAGACAATTAAAGAGACAATTAAAGAGACAGTGAAAGAGACAATTAAAGAGACAGTGAAAGAGACAATTAAAGAGATAGTGAAAGAGAAAGAAACAGTTAAAGAGACAGTTAAAGAGACAGGGAAAGAGACAGTTAAAGAGACAATTAAGGAGACAGTGAAAGAGACAGGGAAAGAGACAGTGAAAGAGACAGTGAAAGAGAAAGAGACAGTGAAAGAGACAGTGAAAGAGACAGTGAAAAAGACAATTAAAGAGACAATTAAAGAGACAGTGAAAGAGACAATTAAAGAGACAATTAAAGAGACAGTGAAAGAGACAATTAAAGAGACAGTGAAAGAGACAATTAAAGAGATAGTGAAAGAGACTATTAAAGAGACAATTAAAGAGACAGAGAAAGAGACAATTAAAGAGACAGTGAAAGAGAAAGAAACAGTTAAAGAGACAGTTAAAGAGACAGGGAAAGAGACAGTTAAAGAGACAAGGAGACAGTGAAAGAGACAGGGAAAGAGACAGTGAAAGAGACAGTTAAAGAGACAATTAAGGAGACAGTGAAAGAGACAGGGAAAGAGACAGTGAAAGAGACAGTGAAAGAGAAAGAAACAGTTAACCTCTTAGAGCTCTAGGGGCGCTATTTCATTTTTGGATAAAAAACGTTCCCGTTTTAAGCGCGATATTTTGTCACGAAAAGATGCTCGACTATGCATATTCTTGACAGTTTTGGAAAGAAAACACTCTGAAGTTTCAGAATCTGCAAAGATTTTGTCTGTAAGTGCCCCAGAACTCATTCTACAGGCGAAACCAAGATGATGCATCACCCAGGAATTAGCAGAATTTCTGAAGCTCTGTTTTCCATTCTCTCCTTATATGGCTGTGATTGCGCAACGAATGAGCCTACACTTTCTGTCGTTCGCCCAAGGTCTTAGCAGCATTGTGACGTATTTGTAGGCATATCATTGGAAGATTGGCCATAAGAGACTACATTTTCCAGAGGTCCGCCCGGTGTCCTTTGTCTAAATTTGTGCGTAATCTTCAGGTGCGGTCATTTTCTCCTAGGATTCAGGAGAGAAAGCATGTGTCCAAGAACGATGTATCAATGAAGAGATATGTGAAAAACACCTTGAGGATTGATTCTAAACAACGTTTGCCATGTTTTCAGTCGATATTATGGAGTTAATTTGGAAAAAAGTTTGCGTTTTGAGGACTGAATTTATGGATTTTTTTTGGTAGCCAAATGTGATGTATAAAACGGAGCTATTTCTAATACACAAGGAATCTTTTTGGAAAAACTGAGCATCTGCTATCTAACTGAGAGTATCCTCATTGAAAACATCAGAAGTTCTTCAAAGGTAAATGATTTTATTTGAAGGCTTTTATGTTTTTGTTAATGTTGCGTGCTGGATGCTAACGCTAATGCTAACGCTAAATGCTAACGCGAAATGCTAACTCTAGCTAGCTACTTTTACACAAATGATTGTTTTCCTATGGTTGAGAAGCATATTTTGAAAATCTGAGATGACAGTGTTGTTTACAAAAGGCTAAGCTTGAGAGATGGCATATTTATTTCATTTCATTTGCGATTTTCATAAATAGTTAACGTTGTGTTATGCTAATGAGCTTGCTGATAGATTTACACAATCCTGGATACAGGGGTTTTTTCATAGCTAAACGTGACGCAGAAAACGGAGCGATTTGTCCTAAACAAATAATCTTTCAGGAAAAACTGAACATTTGCTATCTGAGAGTCTCCTCATTGAAAACATCTGAAGTTCTTCAAAGGTAAATGATTTTTTTGAATGCTTTTCTGTTTTTTTGTGTAAATGTTGCCAGCTGAATGCTAATGCTAAATGCTACGTTAGCCATCAATACTGTTACACAAATGCTTGTTTTGCAATGGTTGAGAAGCATATTTTGAAAATCTGAGATGACAGTGTTGTTAACAAAAGGCTAAGCTTGTTGAAAGAGACAATTAAAGAGACAATTAAAGAGACAGTGAAAGAGACAATTAAAGAGACAGTGAAAGAGACAATTAAAGAGATAGTGAAAGAGACTATTAAAGAGACAATTAAAGAGACAGAGAAAGAGACAATTAAAGAGACAGTGAAAGAGAAAGAAACAGTGAAAGAGACAGTGAAAGAGACAGTGAAAGAGACAATTAAAGAGACAATTAAAGAGACAGTGAAAGAGACAATTAAAGAGACAGTGAAAGAGACAATTAAAGAGATAGTGAAAGAGACTATTAAAGAGACAATTAAAGAGACAGAGAAAGAGACAATTAAAGAGACAGTGAAAGAGAAAGAAACAGTGAAAGAGACAGTGAAAGAGACAGTGAAAGAGACAATTAAAGAGACAGTTAAAGAGACAGTGAAAGAGACAGTGAAAGAGAAAGAAACAGTTAAAGAGACAGTTAAAGAGACAGGGAAAGAGACAGTTAAAGAGACAATTAAGGAGACAGTGAAAGAGACAGTGAAAGAGAAAGAGACAGTGAAAGAGACAGTTAAAGAGACAGTGAAACAGACAGTGAAAAAGACAATTAAAGAGACAATTAAAGAGACAGTGAAAGAGACAATTAAAGAGACAATTAAAGAGAGTGAAAGAGACAATTAAAGAGACAGTGAAAGAGACAATTAAAGAGATAGTGAAAGAGAAAGAAACAGTTAAAGAGACAGTTAAAGAGACAGGGAAAGAGACAGTTAAAGAGACAATTAAGGAGACAGTGAAAGAGACAGGGAAAGAGACAGTGAAAGAGACAGTGAAAGAGAAAGAGACAGTGAAAGAGACAGTGAAAGAGACAGTGAAAAAGACAATTAAAGAGACAATTAAAGAGACAGTGAAAGAGACAATTAAAGAGACAATTAAAGAGACAGTGAAAGAGACAATTAAAGAGACAGTGAAAGAGACTATTAAAGAGACAATTAAAGAGACAGAGAAAGAGACAATTAAAGAGACAGTGAAAGAGAAAGAAACAGTTAAAGAGACAGTTAAAGAGACAGGGAAAGAGACAGTTAAAGAGACAATTAAGGAGACAGTGAAAGAGACAGGGAAAGAGACAGTGAAAGAGACAGTGAAAGAGACAGTGAAAAAGACAATTAAAGAGACAATTAAAGAGACAGTGAAAGAGACAATTAAAGAGACAGTGAAAGAGACAATTAAAGAGATAGTGAAAGAGACTATTAAAGAGACAATTAAAAAGACAGAGAAAGAGACAGGGAAAGAGACAGTGAAAGAGAAAGAGACAGTGAAAGAAACAGTGAAAGAGACAATTAAAGAGACAATTAAAGAGACAGTGAAAGAGACAGTGAAAGAGAAAGAAACAGTTAAATTAAAGAGACAGAGAAAGAGACAATTAAAGAGACAGTGAAAGAGAAAGAAACAGTTAAAGAGACAGTTAAAGAGACAAGGAGACAGTGAAAGAGACAGGGAAAGAGACAGTGAAAGAGACAGTTAAAGAGACAATTAAGGAGACAGTGAAAGAGACAGGGAAAGAGACAGTGAAAGAGACAGTGAAAGAGAAAGAAACAGTTAAAGAGACAGTTAAAGAGACAGGGAAAGAGACAGTTAAAGAGACAATTAAGGAGACAGTGAAAGAGACAGGGAAAGAGACAGTAAAAGAGACAGTGAAAGAGACAGTGAAAGAGAAAGAGACAGTTAAAGAGACAGTGAAAGAAAAAGAGACAGTGAAAGAGACAGTGAAAGAGAAAGAGACAGTGAAAGAGACAGTGAAAGAGACAGTGAAAGAAACAGTGAAAGAGACAATTAAAGAGACAGTGAAAGAGACAGTGAAAGAGAAAGAGACAGTTAAAGAGACAGTGAAAGAAAAAGAGACAGTGAAAGAGACAGTGAAAGAGAAAGAGACAGTGAAAGAGACAGTGAAAGAGACAGTGAAAGAGACAATTAAAGAGACAGTTAAAGAGACAGTGAAAGAGACAGTGAAAGAGAAAGAAACAGTTAAAGAGACAGTTAGAGACAGGGAAAGAGACAGTTAAAGAGACAGTGAAAGAGACAATTAAAGAGACAGTTAAAGAGACAATTAAAGAGACAATTAAAGAGACAGTTAAAGAGACAGTGAAAGAGACAATTAAAGAGACAGTTAAAGAGACAGTGAAAGAGACAATTAAAGAGACAGTGAAAGAGACAGTGAAAGAGAAAGAAACAGTTAAAGAGACAGTTAAAGAGACAGTTAAAGAGACAATTAAGGAGACAGTGAAAGAGACAGTTAAAGAGACAGTGAAAGAGACAATTAAAGAGACAATTAAAGAGACAGTGAAAGAGACAATTAAAGAGACAGTGAAAGAGACAATTAAAGAGACAATTAAAGAGACAGTGAAAGAGACAATTAAAGAGACAGTGAAAGAGACAATTAAAGAGACAATTAAAGAGACAGTGAAAGAGACAATTAAAGAGACAGTGAAAGAGACAATTAAAGAGATAGTGAAAGAGAAATAAACAGTTAAAGAGACAGTTAAAGAGACAGGGAAAGAGACAGTTAAAGAGACAATTATGGAGACAGTGAAAGAGACAGGGAAAGAGACAGTGAAAGAGACAGTGAAAGAGAAAGAGACAGTGAAAGAGACAGTGAAAGAGACAGTGAAAAAGACAATTAAAGAGACAATTAAAGAGACAGTGAAAGAGACAATTAAAGAGACAATTAAAGAGACAGTGAAAGAGACAATTAAAGAGACAGTGAAAGAGACAATTAAAGAGATAGTGAAAGAGACTATTAAAGAGACAATTAAAGAGACAGAGAAAGAGACAATTAAAGAGACAGTGAAAGAGAAAGAAACAGTTAAAGAGACAGTTAAAGAGACAGGGAAAGAGACAGTTAAAGAGACAAGGAGACAGTAAAAGAGACAGGGAAAGAGACAGTGAAAGAGACATTGAAAGAGACAGTTAAAGAGACAGTGAAAGAGACAATTAAAGAGACAGTGAAAGAGACAATTAAAGAGACAATTAAAGAGACAGTGAAAGAGACAATTAAAGAGACAGTGAAAGAGACAATTAAAGAGACAGTAAAAGAGACAGTGAAAGAGACAGTGAAAGAGAAAGAGACAGTTAAAGAGACAGTGAAAGAAAAAGAGACAGTGAAAGAGACAGTGAAAGAGAAAGAGACAGTGAAAGAGACAGTGAAAGAAACAGTGAAAGAGACAATTAAAGAGACAGTGAAAGAGACAGTGAAAGAGAAAGAGACAGTTAAAGAGACAGTGAAAGAAAAAGAGACAGTGAAAGAGACAGTGAAAGAGAAAGAGACAGTGAAAGAGACAGTGAAAGAGACAGTGAAAGAAACAGTGAAAGAGACAATTAAAGAGACAGTGAAAGAGACAGTGAAAGAGAAAGAGACAGTTAAAGAGACAGTGAAAGAAAAAGAGACAGTGAAAGAGACAGTGAAAGAGAAAGAGACAGTGAAAGAGACAGTGAAAGAGACAGTGAAAGAGACAATTAAAGAGACAGTTAAAGAGACAGTGAAAGAGACAGTGAAAGAGAAAGAAACAGTTAAAGAGACAGTTAGAGACAGGGAAAGAGACAGTTAAAGAGACAGTGAAAGAGACAATTAAAGAGACAGTTAAAGAGACAATTAAAGAGACAATTAAAGAGACAGTTAAAGAGACAGTGAAAGAGACAATTAAAGAGACAATTAAGGAGACAGTGAAAGAGACAGGGAAAGAGACAGTGAAAGAGACAGTGAAAGAGAAAGAAACAGTTAAAGAGACAGTTAAAGAGACAGGGAAAGAGACAGTTAAAGAGACAATTAAGGAGACAGTGAAAGAGACAGTTAAAGAGACAGTGAAAGAGACAATTAAAGAGACAATTAAAGAGACAGTGAAAGAGACAATTAAAGAGACAGTGAAAGAGACAATTAAAGAGACAATTAAAGAGACAGTGAAAGAGACAATTAAAGAGACAGTGAAAGAGACAATTAAAGAGACAATTAAAGAGACAGTGAAAGAGACAATTAAAGAGACAGTGAAAGAGACAATTAATGAGATAGTGAAAGAGAAATAAACAGTTAAAGAGACAGTTAAAGAGACAGGGAAAGAGACAGTTAAAGAGACAATTAAGGAGACAGTGAAAGAGACAGGGAAAGAGACAGTGAAAGAGACAGTGAAAGAGAAAGAGACAGTGAAAGAGACAGTGAAAGAGACAGTGAAAAAGACAATTAAAGAGACAATTAAAGAGACAGTGAAAGAGACAATTAAAGAGACAATTAAAGAGACAGTGAAAGAGACAATTAAAGAGACAGTGAAAGAGACAATTAAAGAGATAGTGAAAGAGACTATTAAAGAGACAATTAAAGAGACAGAGAAAGAGACAATTAAAGAGACAGTGAAAGAGAAAGAAACAGTTAAAGAGACAGTTAAAGAGACAGGGAAAGAGACAGTTAAAGAGACAAGGAGACAGTGAAAGAGACAGGGAAAGAGACAGTGAAAGAGACATTGAAAGAGACAGTTAAAGAGACAGTGAAAGAGACAATTAAAGAGACAGTGAAAGAGACAATTAAAGAGACAATTAAAGAGACAGTGAAAGAGACAATTAAAGAGACAGTGAAAGAGACAATTAAAGAGACAGTAAAAGAGACAGTGAAAGAGACAGTGAAAGAGAAAGAGACAGTTAAAGAGACAGTGAAAGAAAAAGAGACAGTGAAAGAGACAGTGAAAGAGAAAGAGACAGTGAAAGAGACAGTGAAAGAGACAGTGAAAGAAACAGTGAAAGAGACAATTAAAGAGACAGTGAAAGAGACAGTGAAAGAGAAAGAGACAGTTAAAGAGACAGTGAAAGAAAAAGAGACAGTGAAAGAGACAGTGAAAGAGAAAGAGACAGTGAAAGAGACAGTGAAAGAGACAGTGAAAGAGACAATTAAAGAGACAGTTAAAGAGACAGTGAAAGAGACAGTGAAAGAGAAAGAAACAGTTAAAGAGACAGTTAGAGACAGGGAAAGAGACAGTTAAAGAGACAGTGAAAGAGACAATTAAAGAGACAGTTAAAGAGACAATTAAAGAGACAATTAAAGAGACAGTTAAAGAGACAGTGAAAGAGACAATTAAAGAGACAGTTAAAGAGACAGTGAAAGAGACAATTAAAGAGACAGTGAAAGAGACAGTGAAAGAGAAAGAAACAGTTAAAGAGACAGTTAAAGAGACAGTTAAAGAGACAATTAAGGAGACAGTGAAAGAGACAGTTAAAGAGACAGTGAAAGAGACAATTAAAGAGACAATTAAAGAGACAGTGAAAGAGACAATTAAAGAGACAGTGAAAGAGACAATTAAAGAGACAATTAAAGAGACAGTGAAAGAGACAATTAAAGAGACAGTGAAAGAGACAATTAAAGAGACAATTAAAGAGACAGTGAAAGAGACAATTAAAGAGACAGTGAAAGAGACAATTAAAGAGATAGTGAAAGAGAAATAAACAGTTAAAGAGACAGTTAAAGAGACAGGGAAAGAGACAGTTAAAGAGACAATTATGGAGACAGTGAAAGAGACAGGGAAAGAGACAGTGAAAGAGACAGTGAAAGAGAAAGAGACAGTGAAAGAGACAGTGAAAGAGACAGTGAAAAAGACAATTAAAGAGACAATTAAAGAGACAGTGAAAGAGACAATTAAAGAGACAATTAAAGAGACAGTGAAAGAGACAATTAAAGAGACAGTGAAAGAGACAATTAAAGAGATAGTGAAAGAGACTATTAAAGAGACAATTAAAGAGACAGAGAAAGAGACAATTAAAGAGACAGTGAAAGAGAAAGAAACAGTTAAAGAGACAGTTAAAGAGACAGGGAAAGAGACAGTTAAAGAGACAAGGAGACAGTAAAAGAGACAGGGAAAGAGACAGTGAAAGAGACATTGAAAGAGACAGTTAAAGAGACAGTGAAAGAGACAATTAAAGAGACAGTGAAAGAGACAATTAAAGAGACAATTAAAGAGACAGTGAAAGAGACAATTAAAGAGACAGTGAAAGAGACAATTAAAGAGACAGTAAAAGAGACAGTGAAAGAGACAGTGAAAGAGAAAGAGACAGTTAAAGAGACAGTGAAAGAAAAAGAGACAGTGAAAGAGACAGTGAAAGAGAAAGAGACAGTGAAAGAGACAGTGAAAGAGACAGTGAAAGAAACAGTGAAAGAGACAATTAAAGAGACAGTGAAAGAGACAGTGAAAGAGAAAGAGACAGTTAAAGAGACAGTGAAAGAAAAAGAGACAGTGAAAGAGACAGTGAAAGAGAAAGAGACAGTGAAAGAGACAGTGAAAGAGACAGTGAAAGAAACAGTGAAAGAGACAATTAAAGAGACAGTGAAAGAGACAGTGAAAGAGAAAGAGACAGTTAAAGAGACAGTGAAAGAAAAAGAGACAGTGAAAGAGACAGTGAAAGAGAAAGAGACAGTGAAAGAGACAGTGAAAGAGACAGTGAAAGAGACAATTAAAGAGACAGTTAAAGAGACAGTGAAAGAGACAGTGAAAGAGAAAGAAACAGTTAAAGAGACAGTTAGAGACAGGGAAAGAGACAGTTAAAGAGACAGTGAAAGAGACAATTAAAGAGACAGTTAAAGAGACAATTAAAGAGACAATTAAAGAGACAGTTAAAGAGACAGTGAAAGAGACAATTAAAGAGACAATTAAGGAGACAGTGAAAGAGACAGGGAAAGAGACAGTGAAAGAGACAGTGAAAGAGAAAGAAACAGTTAAAGAGACAGTTAAAGAGACAGGGAAAGAGACAGTTAAAGAGACAATTAAGGAGACAGTGAAAGAGACAGTTAAAGAGACAGTGAAAGAGACAATTAAAGAGACAATTAAAGAGACAGTGAAAGAGACAATTAAAGAGACAGTGAAAGAGACAATTAAAGAGACAATTAAAGAGACAGTGAAAGAGACAATTAAAGAGACAGTGAAAGAGACAATTAAAGAGACAATTAAAGAGACAGTGAAAGAGACAATTAAAGAGACAGTGAAAGAGACAATTAAAGAGATAGTGAAAGAGAAATAAACAGTTAAAGAGACAGTTAAAGAGACAGGGAAAGAGACAGTTAAAGAGACAATTAAGGAGACAGTGAAAGAGACAGGGAAAGAGACAGTGAAAGAGACAGTGAAAGAGAAAGAGACAGTGAAAGAGACAGTGAAAGAGACAGTGAAAAAGACAATTAAAGAGACAATTAAAGAGACAGTGAAAGAGACAATTAAAGAGACAATTAAAGAGACAGTGAAAGAGACAATTAAAGAGACAGTGAAAGAGACAATTAAAGAGATAGTGAAAGAGACTATTAAAGAGACAATTAAAGAGACAGAGAAAGAGACAATTAAAGAGACAGTGAAAGAGAAAGAAACAGTTAAAGAGACAGTTAAAGAGACAGGGAAAGAGACAGTTAAAGAGACAAGGAGACAGTGAAAGAGACAGGGAAAGAGACAGTGAAAGAGACATTGAAAGAGACAGTTAAAGAGACAGTGAAAGAGACAATTAAAGAGACAGTGAAAGAGACAATTAAAGAGACAATTAAAGAGACAGTGAAAGAGACAATTAAAGAGACAGTGAAAGAGACAATTAAAGAGACAGTAAAAGAGACAGTGAAAGAGACAGTGAAAGAGAAAGAGACAGTTAAAGAGACAGTGAAAGAAAAAGAGACAGTGAAAGAGACAGTGAAAGAGAAAGAGACAGTGAAAGAGACAGTGAAAGAGACAGTGAAAGAAACAGTGAAAGAGACAATTAAAGAGACAGTGAAAGAGACAGTGAAAGAGAAAGAGACAGTTAAAGAGACAGTGAAAGAAAAAGAGACAGTGAAAGAGACAGTGAAAGAGAAAGAGACAGTGAAAGAGACAGTGAAAGAGACAGTGAAAGAGACAATTAAAGAGACAGTTAAAGAGACAGTGAAAGAGACAGTGAAAGAGAAAGAAACAGTTAAAGAGACAGTTAGAGACAGGGAAAGAGACAGTTAAAGAGACAGTGAAAGAGACAATTAAAGAGACAGTTAAAGAGACAATTAAAGAGACAATTAAAGAGACAGTTAAAGAGACAGTGAAAGAGACAATTAAAGAGACAGTTAAAGAGACAGTGAAAGAGACAATTAAAGAGACAGTGAAAGAGACAGTGAAAGAGAAAGAAACAGTTAAAGAGACAGTTAAAGAGACAGTTAAAGAGACAATTAAGGAGACAGTGAAAGAGACAGTTAAAGAGACAGTGAAAGAGACAATTAAAGAGACAATTAAAGAGACAGTGAAAGAGACAATTAAAGAGACAGTGAAAGAGACAATTAAAGAGACAATTAAAGAGACAGTGAAAGAGACAATTAAAGAGACAGTGAAAGAGACAATTAAAGAGACAATTAAAGAGACAGTGAAAGAGACAATTAAAGAGACAGTGAAAGAGACAATTAAAGAGATAGTGAAAGAGAAATAAACAGTTAAAGAGACAGTTAAAGAGACAGGGAAAGAGACAGTTAAAGAGACAATTAAGGAGACAGTGAAAGAGACAGGGAAAGAGACAGTGAAAGAGACAGTGAAAGAGAAAGAGACAGTGAAAGAGACAGTGAAAGAGACAGTGAAAAAGACAATTAAAGAGACAATTAAAGAGACAGTGAAAGAGACAATTAAAGAGACAATTAAAGAGACAGTGAAAGAGACAATTAAAGAGACAGTGAAAGAGACAATTAAAGAGATAGTGAAAGAGACTATTAAAGAGACATTTAAAGAGACAGTGAAAGAGACAATTAAAGAGACAGTTAAAGAGACAGTGAAAGAGAGTGAAAGAGAAAGAAACAGTTAAAGAGACAGTTAGAGACAGGGAAAGAGACAGTTAAAGAGACAGTGAAAGAGACAATTAAAGAGACAGTTAAAGAGACAATTAAAGAGACAATTAAAGAGACAGTTAAAGAGACAGTGAAAGAGACAATTAAAGAGACAGTTAAAGAGACAGTGAAAGAGACAATTAAAGAGACAGTGAAAGAGACAGTGAAAGAGAAAGAAACAGTTAAAGAGACAGTTAAAGAGACAGTTAAAGAGACAATTAAGGAGACAGTGAAAGAGACAGTTAAAGAGACAGTGAAAGAGACAATTAAAGAGACAATTAAAGAGACAGTGAAAGAGACAATTAAAGAGACAGTGAAAGAGACAATTAAAGAGACAATTAAAGAGACAGTGAAAGAGACAATTAAAGAGACAGTGAAAGAGACAATTAAAGAGACAATTAAAGAGACAGTGAAAGAGACAATTAAAGAGACAGTGAAAGAGACAATTAAAGAGATAGTGAAAGAGAAATAAACAGTTAAAGAGACAGTTAAAGAGACAGGGAAAGAGACAGTTAAAGAGACAATTATGGAGACAGTGAAAGAGACAGGGAAAGAGACAGTGAAAGAGACAGTGAAAGAGAAAGAGACAGTGAAAGAGACAGTGAAAGAGACAGTGAAAAAGACAATTAAAGAGACAATTAAAGAGACAGTGAAAGAGACAATTAAAGAGACAATTAAAGAGACAGTGAAAGAGACAATTAAAGAGACAGTGAAAGAGACAATTAAAGAGATAGTGAAAGAGACTATTAAAGAGACAATTAAAGAGACAGAGAAAGAGACAATTAAAGAGACAGTGAAAGAGAAAGAAACAGTTAAAGAGACAGTTAAAGAGACAGGGAAAGAGACAGTTAAAGAGACAAGGAGACAGTAAAAGAGACAGGGAAAGAGACAGTGAAAGAGACATTGAAAGAGACAGTTAAAGAGACAGTGAAAGAGACAATTAAAGAGACAGTGAAAGAGACAATTAAAGAGA
The DNA here is from genome assembly GCF_013265735.2 of Oncorhynchus mykiss. Classification (NCBI taxonomy): domain Eukaryota; kingdom Metazoa; phylum Chordata; class Actinopteri; order Salmoniformes; family Salmonidae; genus Oncorhynchus; species Oncorhynchus mykiss. The sequence continues at coordinate 95,793,107 of NC_048566.1, forward strand.
CAATTAAAGAGACAGTGAAAGAGACAATTAAAGAGACAGTGAAAGAGACAATTAAAGAGACAGTAAAAGAGACAGTGAAAGAGACAGTGAAAGAGAAAGAGACAGTTAAAGAGACAGTGAAAGAAAAAGAGACAGTGAAAGAGACAGTGAAAGAGAAAGAGACAGTGAAAGAGACAGTGAAAGAGACAGTGAAAGAAACAGTGAAAGAGACAATTAAAGAGACAGTGAAAGAGACAGTGAAAGAGAAAGAGACAGTTAAAGAGACAGTGAAAGAAAAAGAGACAGTGAAAGAGACAGTGAAAGAGAAAGAGACAGTGAAAGAGACAGTGAAAGAGACAGTGAAAGAGACAATTAAAGAGACAGTTAAAGAGACAGTGAAAGAGACAGTGAAAGAGAAAGAAACAGTTAAAGAGACAGTTAGAGACAGGGAAAGAGACAGTTAAAGAGACAGTGAAAGAGACAATTAAAGAGACAGTTAAAGAGACAATTAAAGAGACAATTAAAGAGACAGTTAAAGAGACAGTGAAAGAGACAATTAAAGAGACAATTAAGGAGACAGTGAAAGAGACAGGGAAAGAGACAGTGAAAGAGACAGTGAAAGAGAAAGAAACAGTTAAAGAGACAGTTAAAGAGACAGGGAAAGAGACAGTTAAAGAGACAATTAAGGAGACAGTGAAAGAGACAGTTAAAGAGACAGTGAAAGAGACAATTAAAGAGACAATTAAAGAGACAGTGAAAGAGACAATTAAAGAGACAGTGAAAGAGACAATTAAAGAGACAATTAAAGAGACAGTGAAAGAGACAATTAAAGAGACAGTGAAAGAGACAATTAAAGAGACAATTAAAGAGACAGTGAAAGAGACAATTAAAGAGACAGTGAAAGAGACAATTAAAGAGATAGTGAAAGAGAAATAAACAGTTAAAGAGACAGTTAAAGAGACAGGGAAAGAGACAGTTAAAGAGACAATTAAGGAGACAGTGAAAGAGACAGGGAAAGAGACAGTGAAAGAGACAGTGAAAGAGAAAGAGACAGTGAAAGAGACAGTGAAAGAGACAGTGAAAAAGACAATTAAAGAGACAATTAAAGAGACAGTGAAAGAGACAATTAAAGAGACAATTAAAGAGACAGTGAAAGAGACAATTAAAGAGACAGTGAAAGAGACAATTAAAGAGATAGTGAAAGAGACTATTAAAGAGACAATTAAAGAGACAGAGAAAGAGACAATTAAAGAGACAGTGAAAGAGAAAGAAACAGTTAAAGAGACAGTTAAAGAGACAGGGAAAGAGACAGTTAAAGAGACAAGGAGACAGTGAAAGAGACAGGGAAAGAGACAGTGAAAGAGACATTGAAAGAGACAGTTAAAGAGACAGTGAAAGAGACAATTAAAGAGACAGTGAAAGAGACAATTAAAGAGACAATTAAAGAGACAGTGAAAGAGACAATTAAAGAGACAGTGAAAGAGACAATTAAAGAGACAGTAAAAGAGACAGTGAAAGAGACAGTGAAAGAGAAAGAGACAGTTAAAGAGACAGTGAAAGAGAAAGAGACAGTGAAAGAGACAGTGAAAGAGACAGTGAAAGAAACAGTGAAAGAGACAATTAAAGAGACAGTGAAAGAGACAGTGAAAGAGAAAGAGACAGTTAAAGAGACAGTGAAAGAAAAAGAGACAGTGAAAGAGACAGTGAAAGAGACAGTGAAAGAGAAAGAGACAGTGAAAGAGACAGTGAAAGAGACAGTGAAAGAGACAGTGAAAGAAACAGTGAAAGAGACAATTAAAGAGACAGTGAAAGAGACAGTGAAAGAGAAAGAGACAGTTAAAGAGACAGTGAAAGAAAAAGAGACAGTGAAAGAGACAGTGAAAGAGACAGTGAAAGAGAAAGAGACAGTGAAAGAGACAGTGAAAGAGACAGTGAAAGAGACAATTAAAGAGACAGTTAAAGAGACAGTGAAAGAGACAGTGAAAGAGAAAGAAACAGTTAAAGAGACAGTTAGAGACAGGGAAAGAGACAGTTAAAGAGACAGTGAAAGAGACAATTAAAGAGACAGTTAAAGAGACAATTAAAGAGACAATTAAAGAGACAGTTAAAGAGACAGTGAAAGAGACAATTAAAGAGACAGTTAAAGAGACAGTGAAAGAGACAATTAAAGAGACAGTGAAAGAGACAGTGAAAGAGAAAGAAACAGTTAAAGAGACAGTTAAAGAGACAGTTAAAGAGACAATTAAGGAGACAGTGAAAGAGACAGTTAAAGAGACAGTGAAAGAGACAATTAAAGAGACAATTAAAGAGACAGTGAAAGAGACAATTAAAGAGACAGTGAAAGAGACAATTAAAGAGACAATTAAAGAGACAGTGAAAGAGACAATTAAAGAGACAGTGAAAGAGACAATTAAAGAGACAATTAAAGAGACAGTGAAAGAGACAATTAAAGAGACAGTGAAAGAGACAATTAAAGAGATAGTGAAAGAGAAATAAACAGTTAAAGAGACAGTTAAAGAGACAGGGAAAGAGACAGTTAAAGAGACAATTAAGGAGACAGTGAAAGAGACAGGGAAAGAGACAGTGAAAGAGACAGTGAAAGAGAAAGAGACAGTGAAAGAGACAGTGAAAGAGACAGTGAAAAAGACAATTAAAGAGACAATTAAAGAGACAGTGAAAGAGACAATTAAAGAGACAATTAAAGAGACAGTGAAAGAGACAATTAAAGAGACAGTGAAAGAGACAATTAAAGAGATAGTGAAAGAGACTATTAAAGAGACAATTAAAGAGACAGAGAAAGAGACAATTAAAGAGACAGTGAAAGAGAAAGAAACAGTTAAAGAGACAGTTAAAGAGACAGGGAAAGAGACAGTTAAAGAGACAAGGAGACAGTGAAAGAGACAGGGAAAGAGACAGTGAAAGAGACATTGAAAGAGACAGTTAAAGAGACAGTGAAAGAGACAATTAAAGAGACAGTGAAAGAGACAATTAAAGAGACAATTAAAGAGACAGTGAAAGAGACAATTAAAGAGACAGTGAAAGAGACAATTAAAGAGATAGTGAAAGAGAAAGAAACAGTTAAAGAGACAGTTAAAGAGACAGGGAAAGAGACAGTTAAAGAGACAATTAAGGAGACAGTGAAAGAGACAGGGAAAGAGACAGTGAAAGAGACAGTGAAAGAGAAAGAGACAGTGAAAGAGACAGTGAAAAAGACAATTAAAGAGACAATTAAAGAGACAGTGAAAGAGACAATTAAAGAGACAATTAAAGAGACAGTGAAAGAGACAATTAAAGAGACAGTGAAAGAGACAATTAAAGAGATAGTGAAAGAGACTATTAAAGAGACAATTAAAGAGACAGAGAAAGAGACAATTAAAGAGACAGTGAAAGAGAAAGAAACAGTTAAAGAGACAGTTAAAGAGACAGGGAAAGAGACAGTTAAAGAGACAAGGAGACAGTGAAAGAGACAGGGAAAGAGACAGTGAAAGAGACATTGAAAGAGACAGTTAAAGAGACAGTGAAAGAGACAATTAAAGAGACAGTGAAAGAGACAATTAAAGAGACAATTAAAGAGACAGTGAAAGAGACAGTTAAAGAGACAATTAAGGAGACAGTGAAAGAGACAGGGAAAGAGACAGTGAAAGAGACAGTGAAAGAGAAAGAGACAGTGAAAGAGACAGTGAAAAAGACAATTAAAGAGACAATTAAAGAGACAGTGAAAGAGACAATTAAAGAGACAATTAAAGAGACAGTGAAAGAGACAATTAAAGAGACAGTGAAAGAGACAATTAAAGAGATAGTGAAAGAGACTATTAAAGAGACAATTAAAGAGACAGAGAAAGAGACAATTAAAGAGACAGTGAAAGAGAAAGAAACAGTTAAAGAGACAGTTAAAGAGACAGGGAACGAGACAGTTAAAGAGACAAGGAGACAGTGAAAGAGACAGGGAAAGAGACAGTGAAAGAGACATTGAAAGAGACAGTTAAAGAGACAGTGAAAGAGACAATTAAAGAGACAGTGAAAGAGACAATTAAAGAGACAATTAAAGAGACAGTGAAAGAGACAATTAAAGAGACAGTGAAAGAGACAATTAAAGAGATAGTGAAAGAGACTATTAAAGAGACAATTAAAGAGACAGAGAAATAGACAATTAAAGAGACAGTGAAAGAGAAAGAAACAGTTGAAGAGACAGTTAAAGAGACAGGGAAAGAGAAAGAGACAGTTAAAGAGACAATTAAGGAGACAGTGAAAGAGTCAGGGAAAGAGACAGTGAAAGAGACAGTTAAAGAGACAGTGAAAGAGACAGTTAAAGAGACAGGGAAAGAGACAGTGAAAGAGAAAGAGACAGTGAAAGAGACAGTTAAAGAGACAGTGAAATAGACAGTGAAAAAGACAATTAAAGAGACAATTAAAGAGACAGTGAAAGAGACAATTAAAGAGACAGTGAAAGAGACAATTAAAGAGACAATTAAAGAGACAGTGAAAGAGACAATTAAAGAGACAGTGAAAGAGACAATTAAAGAGACAATTAAAGAGACAGTGAAAGAGACAATTAAAGAGATAGTGAAAGAGACAGTTAAAGAGAAAGTGAAAGAGACAGTTAAAGAGACAGTGAAAGAGAAAGAGACAGTGAAAGAGACAGTGAAAGAGACAATTAAAGAGACAGTGAAAGAGACAATTAAAGAGACAATTAAAGAGACAGTGAAAGAGACAATTAAAGAGACAGTGAAAGAGACAATTAAGGAGATAGTGAAAGAGACTATTAAAGAGACAATTAAAGAGACAGAGAAAGAGACAATTAAAGAGACAGTGAAAGAGAAAGAAACAGTTAAAGAGACAGTTAAAGAGACAGGGAAAGAGAAAGAGACAGTTAAAGAGACAATTAAGGAGACAGTGAAAGAGTCAGGGAAAGAGACAGTGAAAGAGACAGTTAAAGAGACAGTGAAAGAGACAGTTAAAGAGACAGGGAAAGAGACAGTGAAAGAGACAGTTAAAGAGACAGTGAAAGAGACAATTAAAGAGACAGTGAAAGAGACAATTAAAGAGACAATTAAAGAGACAGTGAAAGAGACAATTAAAGAGACAGTGAAAGAGACAGTGAAAGAGACAGTGAAAGAGACAGTTAAAGAGATAGAGAAAGAGACAGAGAAAGAGACAGTGAAATGGACAGTGAAATAGACAGTGAAAGAGACAGTTAAAGAGAAAGAGACAATTAAAGAGACAGTTAAAGAGACAGTGAAAGAGAAAGAGACAGTGAGAGACAGTTAAAGAGAGTGAAAGAGAAAGAGACAGTTAGAGACAGTGAAAGAGACAGTGAAAGAGAATGAGACAATTAAAGAGACAGTTAAAGAGACAGTGAAAGAGAAAGAGACAGTGAAAGAGACAGTTAAAGAGACAGTGAAAGAGAAAGAGACAGTGAAAGAGACAGTTAAAGAGACAGTGAAAGAGAAAGAGACAGTTAAAGAGACAGTGAGAGACAGTGAAAGAGAATGAGACAGTTAAAGAGACAGTTAAAGAGACAGTGAAAGAGACAGTGAAAGAGACACTGAAAGAGAAAGAGACAGTTAAAGAGACAGTTAAAGAGACAGTGACAGTTTTGTCACTAAAGCACCTTATACCACCCACCACTGCGACTTGTATGCTCTAGTCGGCTGGCCCTCGCTACATATTCGTCGCCAGACCCACTGGCTCCAGGTCATCTACAAGTCCATGCTAGGTAAAGCTCCGCCTTATCTCAGTTCACTGGTTACGATGGCAACACCCATCCGTAGCACGCGCTCCAGCAGGTGTATCTCACTGATCATCCCTAAAGCCAACACCTCATTTGGCCGCCTTTCGTTCCAGTTCTCTGCTGCCTGTGACTGGAACGAATTGCAAAAATCGCTGAAGTTGGAGACTTTTATCTCCCTCACCAACTTCAAACATCTGCTATCTGAGCAGCTAACCGATCGCTGCAGCTGTACATAGTCTATTGGTAAATAGCCCACCCATTTTCACCTACCTCATCCCCATACTGTTTCTATTTATTTATTTTTATTTTTCTGCTCTTTTGCACACCAATATCTCTACCTGTACATAACCATCTGATCATTTATCACTCCAGTGTTAATCTGCATAATTGTAATTATTTGCCTACCTCATGCCTTTTGCACACAATGTATATATAGACTCCCCTTTTTTTCTACTGTGTTATTGACTTGTTAATTGTTTACTCCATGTGTAACTCTGTGTTGTCTGTTCACACTGCTATGCCTTATCTTGGCCAGGTCGCAGTTGCAAATGAGAACTTGTTCTCAACTAGCCAACCTGGTTAAATAAAGGTGAAATAAAAAATAAAAAAAAAAAAAGAGAAAGAGACAGTGAAAGAGAAAGAGACAGTGAAAGAGACAGTTAAAGAGAAAGAGACAGTGAAAGAGACAGTGAAAGAGACAGTGAAAGAGACAGTTAAAGAGACAGTGAAAGAGACAGAGACAGTTAAAGAGAAAGAGACAATTAAAGAGACAGTTAAAGAGAAAGAGACAGAGAAAGAGACAGTGAAGGAGACAGTGAAAGAGACAGTTAAAGAGACAGTGAAAGAGAAAGAGACAGTTAAAGAGAAAGAGACAATTAAAGAGACAGTTAAAGAGACAGTGAAAGAGAAAGAGACAGTGAGAGACAGTTAAAGAGAGTGAAAGAGAAAGAGACAGTTAGAGACAGTGAAAGAGACAGTGAAAGAGAATGAGACAGTTAAAGAGACAGTTAAAGAGACAGTGAAAGAGACAGTTAAAGAGACAGTGAAAGAGAAAGAGACAGTGAAAGAGACAGTGAAAGAGAAAGAGACAGTGAAAGAGACAGTTAAAGAGACAGTGAAAGAGACAGTGAAAGAGACAGTGAAAGAGAAAGAGACAGTGAAAGAGACAGTTAAAGAGAAAGAGACAGTTAAAGAGACAGTGAAAGAGACAGTTAAAGAGAAAGAGACAGTGAAAGAGACAGTTAAAGAGAAAGAGACAGTTAAAGAGACAGTGAAAGAGACAGTGAAAGAGACAGTGAAAGAGACAGTTAAAGAGACAGTGAAAGAGACAGTGAAAGAGAAAGAGACAGTGAAAGAGAAAGAGACAGAGACAGTGAAAGAGACAGTGAAAGAGAAAGAGACAGTGAAAGAGACAGTTAAAGAGACAGTGAAAGAGACAGTGAAAGAGACAGTGAAAGAGAAAGAGACAGTGAAAGAGACAGTTAAAGAGAAAGAGACAGTTAAAGAGACAGTGAAAGAGACAGTTAAAGAGAAAGAGACAGTGAAAGAGACAGTTAAAGAGAAAGAGACAGTTAAAGAGACAGTGAAAGAGACAGTTAAAGAGACAGTGAAAGAGAAAGAGACAGTTAAAGAGAAAGAGACAATTAAAGAGACAGTTAAAGAGACAGTGAAAGAGAAAGAGACAGTGAGAGACAGTTAAAGAGAGTGAAAGAGAAAGAGACAGTGAAAGAGACAGTGAAAGAGAATGAGACAGTTAAAGAGACAGTTAAAGAGAAAGAGACAGTGAAAGAGACAGTTAAAGAGACAGTGAAAGAGAAAGAGACAGTGAAAGAGACAGTTAAAGAGACAGTAAAAGAGAAAGAGACAGTTAAAGAGACAGTGAGAGACAGTGAAAGAGAATGAGACAGTTAAAGAGACAGTTAAAGAGACAGTGAAAGAGACAGTGAAAGAGACACTGAAAGAGAAAGAGACAGTTAAAGAGACAGTTAAAGAGACAGTGAAAGAGAAAGAGACAGTGAAAGAGACAGTTAAAGAGACAGTGAAAGAGACAGTGAAAGAGAAAGAGACAGTGAAAGAGACAGTTAAAGAGAAAGAGACAGTGAAAGAGACAGTGAAAGAGACAGTGAAAGAGACAGTGAAAGAGACAGAGACAGTTAAAGAGAAAGAGACAATTAAAGAGACAGTTAAAGAGAAAGAGACAGAGAAAGAGACAGTGAAGGAGACAGTGAAAGAGACAGTTAAAGAGACAGTGAAAGAGAAAGAGACAGTTAAAGAGAAAGAGACAATTAAAGAGACAGTTAAAGAGACAGTGAAAGAGAAAGAGACAGTGAGAGACAGTTAAAGAGAGTGAAAGAGAAAGATACAGTTAGAGACAGTGAAAGAGACAGTGAAAGAGAATGAGACAGTTAAAGAGACAGTTAAAGAGACAGTGAAAGAGACAGTTAAAGAGACAGTGAAAGAGAAAGAGACAGTGAAAGAGACAGTGAAAGAGAAAGAGACAGTGAAAGAGACAGTTAAAGAGACAGTGAAAGAGACAGTGAAAGAGACAGTGAAAGAGAAAGAGACAGTGAAAGAGACAGTTAAAGAGAAAGAGACAGTTAAAGAGACAGTGAAAGAGACAGTTAAAGAGAAAGAGACAGTGAAAGAGACAGTTAAAGAGAAAGAGACAGTGAAAGAGACAGTGAAAGAGACAGTGAAAGAGACAGTGAAAGAGACAGTGAAAGAGATAGTTAAAGAGACAGTGAAAGAGACAGTGAAAGATAAAGAGACAGTGAAAGAGAAAGAGACAGTGAAAGAGACAGTGAAAGAGAAAGAGACAGTGAAAGAGACAGTTAAAGATACAGTGAAAGAGACAGTGAAAGAGACAGTGAAAGAGAAAGAGACAGTGAAAGAGACAGTTAAAGAGAAAGAGACAGTTAAAGAGACAGTGAAAGAGACAGTTAAAGAGACAGTGAAAGAGACAGTTAAAGAGAAAGAGACAGTTAAAGAGACAGTTAAAGAGACAGTTAAAGAGACAGTGAAAGAGAAAGAGACAGTTAAAGAGAAAGAGACAATTAAAGAGACAGTTAAAGAGACAGTGAAAGAGAAAGAGACAGTGAGAGACAGTTAAAGAGAGTGAAAGAGAAAGAGACAGTTAGAGACAGTGAAAGAGAATGAGACAGTAAAAGAGACAGTGAAAGAGACAGTGAAAGAGAAAGAGACAGTTAAAGAGACAGTGAAAGAAAAAGAGACAGTGAAAGAGACAGTGAAAGAGAAAGAGACAGTGAAAGAGACAGTGAAAGAGACAGTGAAAGAAACAGTGAAAGAGACAATTAAAGAGACAGTGAAAGAGACAGTGAAAGAGAAAGAGACAGTTAAAGAGACAGTGAAAGAAAAAGAGACAGTGAAAGAGACAGTGAAAGAGAAAGAGACAGTGAAAGAGACAGTGAAAGAGACAGTGAAAGAGAAAGAGACAGTGAAAGAGACAGTTAAAGAGAAAGAGACAGTTAAAGAGACAGTGAAAGAGACAGTTAAAGAGAAAGAGACAGTGAAAGAGACAGTTAAAGAGAAAGAGACAGTTAAAGAGACAGTGAAAGAGACAGTTAAAGAGACAGTGAAAGAGAAAGAGACAGTTAAAGAGAAAGAGACAATTAAAGAGACAGTTAAAGAGACAGTGAAAGAGAAAGAGACAGTGAGAGACAGTTAAAGAGAGTGAAAGAGAAAGAGACAGTGAAAGAGACAGTGAAAGAGAATGAGACAGTTAAAGAGACAGTTAAAGAGAAAGAGACAGTGAAAGAGACATTTAAAGAGACAGTGAAAGAGAAAGAGACAGTGAAAGAGACAGTTAAAGAGACAGTAAAAGAGAAAGAGACAGTTAAAGAGACAGTGAGAGACAGTGAAAGAGAATGAGACAGTTAAAGAGACAGTTAAAGAGACAGTGAAAGAGACAGTGAAAGAGACACTGAAAGAAAAAGAGACAGTTAAAGAGACAGTTAAAGAGACAGTGAAAGAGAAAGAGACAGTGAAAGAGACAGTTAAAGAGACAGTGAAAGAGACAGTGAAAGAGACAGTTAAAGAGAAAGAGACAGTGAAAGAGACAGTGAAAGAGACAGTGAAAGAGACAGTGAAAGAGACAGAGACAGTTAAAGAGAAAGAGACAATTAAAGAGACAGTTAAAGAGAAAGAGACAGAGAAAGAGACAGTGAAGGAGACAGTGAAAGAGACAGTTAAAGAGACAGTGAAAGAGAAAGAGACAGTTAAAGAGAAAGAGACAATTAAAGAGACAGTTAAAGAGACAGTGAAAGAGAAAGAGACAGTGAGAGACAGTTAAAGAGAGTGAAAGAGAAAGATACAGTTAGAGACAGTGAAAGAGACAGTGAAAGAGAATGAGACAGTTAAAGAGACAGTTAAAGAGACAGTGAAAGAGACAGTTAAAGAGACAGTGAAAGAGAAAGAGACAGTGAAAGAGACAGTGAAAGAGAAAGAGACAGTGAAAGAGACAGTTAAAGAGACAGTGAAAGAGACAGTGAAAGAGACAGTGAAAGAGAAAGAGACAGTGAAAGAGACAGTTAAAGAGAAAGAGACAGTTAAAGAGACAGTGAAAGAGACAGTTAAAGAGAAAGAGACAGTGAAAGAGACAGTTAAAGAGAAAGAGACAGTGAAAGAGACAGTGAAAGAGACAGTGAAAGAGACAGTGAAAGAGACAGTGAAAGAGACAGTTAAAGAGACAGTGAAAGAGACAGTGAAAAATAAAGAGACAGTGAAAGAGAAAGAGACAGTGAAAGAGACAGTGAAAGAGAAAGAGACAGTGAAAGAGACAGTTAAAGAGACAGTGAAAGAGACAGTGAAAGAGACAGTGAAAGAGAAAGAGACAGTGAAAGAGACAGTTAAAGAGAAAGAGACAGTTAAAGAGACAGTGAAAGAGACAGTTAAAGAGAAAGAGACAGTGAAAGAGACAGTTAAAGAGAAAGAGACAGTTAAAGAGACAGTGAAAGAGACAGTTAAAGAGACAGTGAAAGAGAAAGAGACAGTTAAAGAGAAAGAGACAATTAAAGAGACAGTTAAAGAGACAGTGAAAGAGAAAGAGACAGTGAGAGACAGTTAAAGAGAGTGAAAGAGAAAGAGACAGTTAGAGACAGTGAAAGAGAATGAGACAGTAAAAGAGACAGTGAAAGAGACAGTGAAAGAGAAAGAGACAGTTAAAGAGACAGTGAAAGAAAAAGAGACAGTGAAAGAGACAGTGAAAGAGAAAGAGACAGTGAAAGAGACAGTGAAAGAGACAGTGAAAGAAACAGTGAAAGAGACAATTAAAGAGACAGTGAAAGAGACAGTGAAAGAGAAAGAGACAGTTAAAGAGACAGTGAAAGAAAAAGAGACAGTGAAAGAGACAGTGAAAGAGAAAGAGACAGTGAAAGAGACAGTGAAAGAGACAGTGAAAGAGACAATTAAAGAGACAGTTAAAGAGACAGTGAAAGAGACAGTGAAAGAGAAAGAAACAGTTAAAGAGACAGTTAGAGACAGGGAAAGAGACAGTTAAAGAGACAGTGAAAGAGACAATTAAAGAGACAGTTAAAGAGACAATTAAAGAGACAATTAAAGAGACAGTGAAAGAGACAGTTAAAGAGACAGTGAAAGAGAAAGAGACAGTTAAAGAGAAAGAGACAATTAAAGAGACAGTTAAAGAGACAGTGAAAGAGAAAGAGACAGTGAGAGACAGTTAAAGAGAGTGAAAGAGAAAGAGACAGTTAGAGACAGTGAAAGAGAATGAGACAGTAAAAGAGACAGTGAAAGAGAAAGAGACAGTTAAAGAGACAGTGAAAGAAAAAGAGACAGTGAAAGAGACAGTGAAAGAGAAAGAGACAGTGAAAGAGACAGTGAAAGAGACAGTGAAAGAAACAGTGAAAGAGACAATTAAAGAGACAGTGAAAGAGACAGTGAAAGAGAAAGAGACAGTTAAAGAGACAGTGAAAGAAAAAGAGACAGTGAAAGAGACAGTGAAAGAGAAAGAGACAGTGAAAGAGACAGTGAAAGAGACAGTGAAAGAGACAATTAAAGAGACAGTTAAAGAGACAGTGAAAGAGACAGTGAAAGAGAAAGAAACAGTTAAAGAGACAGTTAGAGACAGGGAAAGAGACAGTTAAAGAGACAGTGAAAGAGACAATTAAAGAGACAGTTAAAGAGACAATTAAAGAGACAATTAAAGAGACAGTTAAAGAGACAGTGAAAGAGACAATTAAAGAGACAGTTAAAGAGACAGTGAAAGAGACAATTAAAGAGACAGTGAAAGAGACAGTGAAAGAGAAAGAAACAGTTAAAGAGACAGTTAAAGAGACAGTTAAAGAGACAATTAAGGAGACAGTGAAAGAGACAGTTAAAGAGACAGTGAAAGAGACAATTAAAGAGACAATTAAAGAGACAGTGAAAGAGACAATTAAAGAGACAGTGAAAGAGACAATTAAAGAGACAATTAAAGAGACAGTGAAAGAGACAATTAAAGAGACAGTGAAAGAGACAATTAAAGAGACAATTAAAGAGACAGTGAAAGAGACAATTAAAGAGACAGTGAAAGAGACAATTAAAGAGATAGTGAAAGAGAAATAAACAGTTAAAGAGACAGTTAAAGAGACAGGGAAAGAGACAGTTAAAGAGACAATTAAGGAGACAGTGAAAGAGACAGGGAAAGAGACAGTGAAAGAGACAGTGAAAGAGAAAGAGACAGTGAAAGAGACAGTGAAAGAGACAGTGAAAAAGACAATTAAAGAGACAATTAAAGAGACAGTGAAAGAGACAATTAAAGAGACAGTGAAAGAGACAGTTAAAGAGACAGGGAAAGAGACAGTTAAAGAGACAAGGAGACAGTGAAAGAGACAGGGAAAGAGACAGTGAAAGAGACATTGAAAGAGACAGTTAAAGAGACAGTGAAAGAGACAATTAAAGAGACAGTGAAAGAGACAATTAAAGAGACAATTAAAGAGACAGTGAAAGAGACAGTTAAAGAGACAATTAAGGAGACAGTGAAAGAGACAGGGAAAGAGACAGTGAAAGAGAAAGAGACAGTGAAAGAGACAGTGAAAAAGACAATTAAAGAGACAATTAAAGAGACAGTGAAAGAGACAATTAAAGAGACAATTAAAGAGACAGTGAAAGAGACAATTAAAGAGACAGTGAAAGAGACAATTAAAGAGATAGTGAAAGAGACTATTAAAGAGACAATTAAAGAGACAGAGAAAGAGACAATTAAAGAGACAGTGAAAGAGAAAGAAACAGTTAAAGAGACAGTTAAAGAGACAGGGAAAGAGACAGTTAAAGACACAAGGAGACAGTGAAAGAGACATGGAAAGAGACAGTGAAAGAGACATTGAAAGAGACAGTTAAAGAGACAGTGAAAGAGACAATTAAAGAGACAGTGAAAGAGACAATTAAAGAGACAATTAAAGAGACAGTGAAAGAGACAATTAAAGAGACAGTGAAAGAGACAATTAAAGAGATAGTGAAAGAGACTATTAAAGAGACAATTAAAGAGACAGAGAAATAGACAATTAAAGAGACAGTGAAAGAGAAAGAAACAGTTAAAGAGACAGTTAAAGAGACAGGGAAAGAGAAAGAGACAGTTAAAGAGACAATTAAGGAGACAGTGAAAGAGTCAGGGAAAGAGACAGTGAAAGAGACAGTTAAAGAGACAGTGAAAGAGACAGTTAAAGAGACAGTGAAAGAGACAATTAAAGAGACAATTAAAGAGACAGTGAAAGAGACAATTAAAGAGACAGTGAAAGAGACAATTAAAGAGACAATTAAAGAGACAGTGAAAGAGACAATTAAAGAGACAGTGAAAGAGACAATTAAAGAGACAATTAAAGAGACAGTGAAAGAGACAATTAAAGAGACAGTGAAAGAGACAATTAAAGAGATAGTGAAAGAGAAATAAACAGTTAAAGAGACAGTTAAAGAGACAGGGAAAGAGACAGTTAAAGAGACAATTAAGGAGACAGTGACAGAGACAATTAAAGAGACAGTGAAAGAGACAATTAAAGAGACAATTAAAGAGACAGTGAAAGAGACAATTAAAGAGACAGTGAAAGAGACAATTAAAGAGATAGTGAAAGAGAAATAAACAGTTAAAGAGACAGTTAAAGAGACAGGGAAAGAGACAGTTAAAGAGACAATTAAGGAGACAGTGAAAGAGACAGGGAAAGAGACAGTGAAAGAGACAGTGAAAGAGAAAGAGACAGTGAAAGGGACAGTGAAAGAGACAGTGAAAAAGACAATTAAAGAGACAATTAAAGAGACAGTGAAAGAGACAATTAAAGAGACAATTAAAGAGACAGTGAAAGAGACAATTAAAGAGACAGTGAAAGAGACAGTTAAAGAGACAGGGAAAGAGACAGTTAAAGAGACAAGGAGACAGTGAAAGAGACAGGGAAAGAGACAGTGAAAGAGACATTGAAAGAGACAGTTAAAGAGACAGTGAAAGAGACAATTAAAGAGACAGTGAAAGAGACAATTAAAGAGACAATTAAAGAGACAGTGAAAGAGACAGTTAAAGAGACAATTAAGGAGACAGTGAAAGAGACAGGGAAAGAGACAGTGAAAGAGACAGTGAAAGAGAAAGAGACAGTGAAAGAGACAGTGAAAAAGACAATTAAAGAGACAATTAAAGAGACAGTGAAAGAGACAATTAAAGAGACAATTAAAGAGACAGTGAAAGAGACAATTAAAGAGACAGTGAAAGAGACAATTAAAGAGATAGTGAAAGAGACTATTAAAGAGACAATTAAAGAGACAGAGAAAGAGACAATTAAAGAGACAGTGAAAGAGAAAGAAACAGTTAAAGAGACAGTTAAAGAGACAGGGAAAGAGACAATTAAAGAGACAAGGAGACAGTGAAAGAGACATGGAAAGAGACAGTGAAAGAGACATTGAAAGAGACAGTTAAAGAGACAGTGAAAGAGACAATTAAAGAGACAGTGAAAGAGACAATTAAAGAGACAATTAAAGAGACAGTGAAAGAGACAATTAAAGAGACAGTGAAAGAGACAATTAAAGAGATAGTGAAAGAGACAATTAAAGAGATAGTGAACGAGAAATAAACAGTTAAAGAGACAGTTAAAGAGACAGGGAAAGAGACAGTTAAAGAGACAGGGAAAGAGAAAGAGACAGTTAAAGAGACAATTAAGGAGACAGTGAAAGAGTCAGGGAAAGAGACAGTGAAAGAGACAGTTAAAGAGACAGTGAAAGAGACAGTTAAAGAGACAGTGAAAGAGACAATTAAAGAGACAATTAAAGAGACAGTGAAAGAGACAATTAAAGAGACAGTGAAAGAGACAATTAAAGAGACAATTAAAGAGACAGTGAAAGAGACAATTAAAGAGACAGTGAAAGAGAAAGAGACAGTTAAAGAGACAGTGAAAGAAAAAGAGACAGTGAAAGAGACAGTGAAAGAGAAAGAGACAGTGAAAGAGACAGTGAAAGAGACAGTGAAAGAGACAATTAAAGAGACAGTTAAAGAGACAGTGAAAGAGACAGTGAAAGAGAAAGAAACAGTTAAAGAGACAGTTAGAGACAGGGAAAGAGACAGTTAAAGAGACAGTGAAAGAGACAATTAAAGAGACAGTTAAAGAGACAATTAAAGAGACAATTAAAGAGACAGTGAAAGAGACAGTTAAAGAGACAGTGAAAGAGAAAGAGACAGTTAAAGAGAAAGAGACAATTAAAGAGACAGTTAAAGAGACAGTGAAAGAGAAAGAGACAGTGAGAGACAGTTAAAGAGAGTGAAAGAGAAAGAGACAGTTAGAGACAGTGAAAGAGAATGAGACAGTAAAAGAGACAGTGAAAGAGAAAGAGACAGTTAAAGAGACAGTGAAAGAAAAAGAGACAGTGAAAGAGACAGTGAAAGAGAAAGAGACAGTGAAAGAGACAGTGAAAGAGACAGTGAAAGAAACAGTGAAAGAGACAATTAAAGAGACAGTGAAAGAGACAGTGAAAGAGAAAGAGACAGTTAAAGAGACAGTGAAAGAAAAAGAGACAGTGAAAGAGACAGTGAAAGAGAAAGAGACAGTGAAAGAGACAGTGAAAGAGACAGTGAAAGAGACAATTAAAGAGACAGTTAAAGAGACAGTGAAAGAGACAGTGAAAGAGAAAGAAACAGTTAAAGAGACAGTTAGAGACAGGGAAAGAGACAGTTAAAGAGACAGTGAAAGAGACAATTAAAGAGACAGTTAAAGAGACAATTAAAGAGACAATTAAAGAGACAGTTAAAGAGACAGTGAAAGAGACAATTAAAGAGACAGTTAAAGAGACAGTGAAAGAGACAATTAAAGAGACAGTGAAAGAGACAGTGAAAGAGAAAGAAACAGTTAAAGAGACAGTTAAAGAGACAGTTAAAGAGACAATTAAGGAGACAGTGAAAGAGACAGTTAAAGAGACAGTGAAAGAGACAATTAAAGAGACAATTAAAGAGACAGTGAAAGAGACAATTAAAGAGACAGTGAAAGAGACAATTAAAGAGACAATTAAAGAGACAGTGAAAGAGACAATTAAAGAGACAGTGAAAGAGACAATTAAAGAGACAATTAAAGAGACAGTGAAAGAGACAATTAAAGAGACAGTGAAAGAGACAATTAAAGAGATAGTGAAAGAGAAATAAACAGTTAAAGAGACAGTTAAAGAGACAGGGAAAGAGACAGTTAAAGAGACAATTAAGGAGACAGTGAAAGAGACAGGGAAAGAGACAGTGAAAGAGACAGTGAAAGAGAAAGAGACAGTGAAAGAGACAGTGAAAGAGACAGTGAAAAAGACAATTAAAGAGACAATTAAAGAGACAGTGAAAGAGACAATTAAAGAGACAGTGAAAGAGACAGTTAAAGAGACAGGGAAAGAGACAGTTAAAGAGACAAGGAGACAGTGAAAGAGACAGGGAAAGAGACAGTGAAAGAGACATTGAAAGAGACAGTTAAAGAGACAGTGAAAGAGACAATTAAAGAGACAGTGAAAGAGACAATTAAAGAGACAATTAAAGAGACAGTGAAAGAGACAGTTAAAGAGACAATTAAGGAGACAGTGAAAGAGACAGGGAAAGAGACAGTGAAAGAGAAAGAGACAGTGAAAGAGACAGTGAAAAAGACAATTAAAGAGACAATTAAAGAGACAGTGAAAGAGACAATTAAAGAGACAATTAAAGAGACAGTGAAAGAGACAATTAAAGAGACAGTGAAAGAGACAATTAAAGAGATAGTGAAAGAGACTATTAAAGAGACAATTAAAGAGACAGAGAAAGAGACAATTAAAGAGACAGTGAAAGAGAAAGAAACAGTTAAAGAGACAGTTAAAGAGACAGGGAAAGAGACAGTTAAAGACACAAGGAGACAGTGAAAGAGACATGGAAAGAGACAGTGAAAGAGACATTGAAAGAGACAGTTAAAGAGACAGTGAAAGAGACAATTAAAGAGACAGTGAAAGAGACAATTAAAGAGACAATTAAAGAGACAGTGAAAGAGACAATTAAAGAGACAGTGAAAGAGACAATTAAAGAGATAGTGAAAGAGACTATTAAAGAGACAATTAAAGAGACAGAGAAATAGACAATTAAAGAGACAGTGAAAGAGAAAGAAACAGTTAAAGAGACAGTTAAAGAGACAGGGAAAGAGAAAGAGACAGTTAAAGAGACAATTAAGGAGACAGTGAAAGAGTCAGGGAAAGAGACAGTGAAAGAGACAGTGAAAGAGACAGTGAAAGAGACAGTTAAAGAGACAGTGAAAGAGACAATTAAAGAGACAATTAAAGAGACAGTGAAAGAGACAATTAAAGAGACAGTGAAAGAGACAATTAAAGAGACAATTAAAGAGACAGTGAAAGAGACAATTAAAGAGACAGTGAAAGAGACAATTAAAGAGACAATTAAAGAGACAGTGAAAGAGACAATTAAAGAGACAGTGAAAGAGACAATTAAAGAGATAGTGAAAGAGAAATAAACAGTTAAAGAGACAGTTAAAGAGACAGGGAAAGAGACAGTTAAAGAGACAATTAAGGAGACAGTGACAGAGACAATTAAAGAGACAGTGAAAGAGACAATTAAAGAGACAATTAAAGAGACAGTGAAAGAGACAATTAAAGAGACAGTGAAAGAGACAATTAAAGAGATAGTGAAAGAGAAATAAACAGTTAAAGAGACAGTTAAAGAGACAGGGAAAGAGACAGTTAAAGAGACAATTAAGGAGACAGTGAAAGAGACAGGGAAAGAGACAGTGAAAGAGACAGTGAAAGAGAAAGAGACAGTGAAAGGGACAGTGAAAGAGACAGTGAAAAAGACAATTAAAGAGACAATTAAAGAGACAGTGAAAGAGACAATTAAAGAGACAATTAAAGAGACAGTGAAAGAGACAATTAAAGAGACAGTGAAAGAGACAGTTAAAGAGACAGGGAAAGAGACAGTTAAAGAGACAAGGAGACAGTGAAAGAGACAGGGAAAGAGACAGTGAAAGAGACATTGAAAGAGACAGTTAAAGAGACAGTGAAAGAGACAATTAAAGAGACAGTGAAAGAGACAATTAAAGAGACAATTAAAGAGACAGTGAAAGAGACAGTTAAAGAGACAATTAAGGAGACAGTGAAAGAGACAGGGAAAGAGACAGTGAAAGAGACAGTGAAAGAGAAAGAGACAGTGAAAGAGACAGTGAAAAAGACAATTAAAGAGACAATTAAAGAGACAGTGAAAGAGACAATTAAAGAGACAATTAAAGAGACAGTGAAAGAGACAATTAAAGAGACAGTGAAAGAGACAATTAAAGAGATAGTGAAAGAGACTATTAAAGAGACAATTAAAGAGACAGAGAAAGAGACAATTAAAGAGACAGTGAAAGAGAAAGAAACAGTTAAAGAGACAGTTAAAGAGACAGGGAAAGAGACAATTAAAGAGACAAGGAGACAGTGAAAGAGACATGGAAAGAGACAGTGAAAGAGACATTGAAAGAGACAGTTAAAGAGACAGTGAAAGAGACAATTAAAGAGACAGTGAAAGAGACAATTAAAGAGACAATTAAAGAGACAGTGAAAGAGACAATTAAAGAGACAGTGAAAGAGACAATTAAAGAGATAGTGAAAGAGACAATTAAAGAGATAGTGAACGAGAAATAAACAGTTAAAGAGACAGTTAAAGAGACAGGGAAAGAGACAGTTAAAGAGACAGGGAAAGAGAAAGAGACAGTTAAAGAGACAATTAAGGAGACAGTGAAAGAGTCAGGGAAAGAGACAGTGAAAGAGACAGTTAAAGAGACAGTGAAAGAGACAGTTAAAGAGACAGTGAAAGAGACAATTAAAGAGACAATTAAAGAGACAGTGAAAGAGACAATTAAAGAGACAGTGAAAGAGACAATTAAAGAGACAATTAAAGAGACAGTGAAAGAGACAATTAAAGAGACAGTGAAAGAGACAATTAAAGAGACAATTAAAGAGACAGTGAAAGAGACAATTAAAGAGACAGTGAAAGAGACAATTAAAGAGATAGTGAAAGAGAAATAAACAGTTAAAGAGACAGTTAAAGAGACAGGGAAAGAGACAGTTAAAGAGACAATTAAGGAGACAGTGAAAGAGACAGGGAAAGAGACAGTGAAAGAGACAGTGAAAGAGAAAGAGACAGTGAAAGAGACAGTGAAAGAGACAGTGAAAAAGACAATTAAAGAGACAATTAAAGAGACAGTGAAAGAGACAATTAAAGAGACAATTAAAGAGACAGTGAAAGAGACAATTAAAGAGACAGTGAAAGAGACAATTAAAGAGATAGTGAAAGAGACTATTAAAGAGACAATTAAAGAGACAGAGAAAGAGACAATTAAAGAGACAGTGAAAGAGAAAGAAACAGTTAAAGAGACAGTTAAAGAGACAGGGAAAGAGACAGTTAAAGAGACAAGGAGACAGTGAAAGAGACAGGGAAAGAGACAGTGAAAGAGACAGTTAAAGAGACAGTGAAAGAGACAATTAAAGAGACAGTGAAAGAGACAATTAAAGAGACAATTAAAGAGACAGTGAAAGAGACAATTAAAGAGACAGTGAAAGAGACAATTAAAGAGATAGTGAAAGAGAAAGAAACAGTTAAAGAGACAGTTAAAGAGACAGGGAAAGAGACAGTTAAAGAGACAATTAAGGAGACAGTGAAAGAGACAGGGAAAGAGACAGTGAAAGAGACAGTGAAAGAGAAAGAGACAGTGAAAGAGACAGTGAAAAAGACAATTAAAGAGACAATTAAAGAGACAGTGAAAGAGACAATTAAAGAGACAATTAAAGAGACAGTGAAAGAGACAATTAAAGAGACAGTGAAAGAGACAATTAAAGAGATAGTGAAAGAGACTATTAAAGAGACAATTAAAGAGACAGAGAAAGAGACAATTAAAGAGACAGTGAAAGAGAAAGAAACAGTTAAAGAGACAGTTAAAGAGACAGGGAAAGAGACAGTTAAAGAGACAAGGAGACAGTGAAAGAGACAGGGAAAGAGACAGTGAAAGAGACATTGAAAGAGACAGTTAAAGAGACAGTGAAAGAGACAATTAAAGAGACAGTGAAAGAGACAATTAAAGAGACAATTAAAGAGACAGTGAAAGAGACAGTTAAAGAGACAATTAAGGAGACAGTGAAAGAGACAGGGAAAGAGACAGTGAAAGAGACAGTGAAAGAGAAAGAGACAGTGAAAGAGACAGTGAAAAAGACAATTAAAGAGACAATTAAAGAGACAGTGAAAGAGACAATTAAAGAGACAATTAAAGAGACAGTGAAAGAGACAATTAAAGAGACAGTGAAAGAGACAATTAAAGAGATAGTGAAAGAGACTATTAAAGAGACAATTAAAGAGACAGAGAAAGAGACAATTAAAGAGACAGTGAAAGAGAAAGAAACAGTTAAAGAGACAGTTAAAGAGACAGGGAAAGAGACAGTTAAAGAGACAAGGAGACAGTGAAAGAGACATGGAAAGAGACAGTGAAAGAGACATTGAAAGAGACAGTTAAAGAGACAGTGAAAGAGACAATTAAAGAGACAGTGAAAGAGACAATTAAAGAGACAATTAAAGAGACAGTGAAAGAGACAATTAAAGAGACAGTGAAAGAGACAATTAAAGAGATAGTGAAAGAGACTATTAAAGAGACAATTAAAGAGACAGAGAAATAGACAATTAAAGAGACAGTGAAAGAGAAAGAAACAGTTAAAGAGACAGTTAAAGAGACAGGGAAAGAGAAAGAGACAGTTAAAGAGACAATTAAGGAGACAGTGAAAGAGTCAGGGAAAGAGACAGTGAAAGAGACAGTTAAAGAGACAGTGAAAGAGACAGTTAAAGAGACAGTGAAAGAGACAATTAAAGAGACAATTAAAGAGACAGTGAAAGAGACAATTAAAGAGACAGTGAAAGAGACAATTAAAGAGACAATTAAAGAGACAGTGAAAGAGACAATTAAAGAGACAGTGAAAGAGACAATTAAAGAGACAATTAAAGAGACAGTGAAAGAGACAATTAAAGAGACAGTGAAAGAGACAATTAAAGAGATAGTGAAAGAGAAATAAACAGTTAAAGAGACAGTTAAAGAGACAGGGAAAGAGACAGTTAAAGAGACAATTAAGGAGACAGTGAAAGAGACAGGGAAAGAGACAGTGAAAGAGACAGTGAAAGAGAAAGAGACAGTGAAAGAGACAGTGAAAGAGACAGTGAAAAAGACAATTAAAGAGACAATTAAAGAGACAGTGAAAGAGACAATTAAAGAGACAATTAAAGAGACAGTGAAAGAGACAATTAAAGAGACAGTGAAAGAGACAATTAAAGAGATAGTGAAAGAGACTATTAAAGAGACAATTAAAGAGACAGAGAAAGAGACAATTAAAGAGACAGTGAAAGAGAAAGAAACAGTTAAAGAGACAGTTAAAGAGACAGGGAAAGAGACAGTTAAAGAGACAAGGAGACAGTGAAAGAGACAGGGAAAGAGACAGTGAAAGAGACAGTTAAAGAGACAGTGAAAGAGACAATTAAAGAGACAGTGAAAGAGACAATTAAAGAGACAATTAAAGAGACAGTGAAAGAGACAATTAAAGAGACAGTGAAAGAGACAATTAAAGAGATAGTGAAAGAGAAAGAAACAGTTAAAGAGACAGTTAAAGAGACAGGGAAAGAGACAGTTAAAGAGACAATTAAGGAGACAGTGAAAGAGACAGGGAAAGAGACAGTGAAAGAGACAGTGAAAGAGAAAGAGACAGTGAAAGAGACAGTGAAAAAGACAATTAAAGAGACAATTAAAGAGACAGTGAAAGAGACAATTAAAGAGACAATTAAAGAGACAGTGAAAGAGACAATTAAAGAGACAGTGAAAGAGACAATTAAAGAGATAGTGAAAGAGACTATTAAAGAGACAATTAAAGAGACAGAGAAAGAGACAATTAAAGAGACAGTGAAAGAGAAAGAAACAGTTAAAGAGACAGTTAAAGAGACAGGGAAAGAGACAGTTAAAGAGACAAGGAGACAGTGAAAGAGACAGGGAAAGAGACAGTGAAAGAGACATTGAAAGAGACAGTTAAAGAGACAGTGAAAGAGACAATTAAAGAGACAGTGAAAGAGACAATTAAAGAGACAATTAAAGAGACAGTGAAAGAGACAGTTAAAGAGACAATTAAGGAGACAGTGAAAGAGACAGGGAAAGAGACAGTGAAAGAGACAGTGAAAGAGAAAGAGACAGTGAAAGAGACAGTGAAAAAGACAATTAAAGAGACAATTAAAGAGACAGTGAAAGAGACAATTAAAGAGACAATTAAAGAGACAGTGAAAGAGACAATTAAAGAGACAGTGAAAGAGACAATTAAAGAGATAGTGAAAGAGACTATTAAAGAGACAATTAAAGAGACAGAGAAAGAGACAATTAAAGAGACAGTGAAAGAGAAAGAAACAGTTAAAGAGACAGTTAAAGAGACAGGGAAAGAGACAGTTAAAGAGACAAGGAGACAGTGAAAGAGACATGGAAAGAGACAGTGAAAGAGACATTGAAAGAGACAGTTAAAGAGACAGTGAAAGAGACAATTAAAGAGACAGTGAAAGAGACAATTAAAGAGACAATTAAAGAGACAGTGAAAGAGACAATTAAAGAGACAGTGAAAGAGACAATTAAAGAGATAGTGAAAGAGACTATTAAAGAGACAATTAAAGAGACAGAGAAATAGACAATTAAAGAGACAGTGAAAGAGAAAGAAACAGTTAAAGAGACAGTTAAAGAGACAGGGAAAGAGAAAGAGACAGTTAAAGAGACAATTAAGGAGACAGTGAAAGAGTCAGGGAAAGAGACAGTGAAAGAGACAGTTAAAGAGACAGTGAAAGAGACAGTTAAAGAGACAGGGAAAGAGACAGTGAAAGAGAAAGAGACAGTGAAAGAGACAGTTAAAGAGACAGTGAAATAGACAGTGAAAAAGACAATTAAAGAGACAATTAAAGAGACAGTGAAAGAGACAATTAAAGAGACAGTGAAAGAGACAATTAAAGAGACAATTAAAGAGACAGTGAAAGAGACAATTAAAGAGACAGTGAAAGAGACAATTAAAGAGACAATTAAAGAGACAGTGAAAGAGACAATTAAAGAGATAGTGAAAGAGACAGTTAAAGAGAAAGTGAAAGAGACAGTTAAAGAGACAGTGAAAGAGAAAGAGACAGTGAAAGAGACAGTGAAAGAGACAATTAAAGAGACAGTGAAAGAGACAATTAAAGAGACAATTAAAGAGACAGTGAAAGAGACAATTAAAGAGACAGTGAAAGAGACAATTAAGGAGATAGTGAAAGAGACTATTAAAGAGACAATTAAAGAGACAGAGAAAGAGACAATTAAAGAGACAGTGAAAGAGAAAGAAACAGTTAAAGAGACAGTTAAAGAGACAGGGAAAGAGACAGTTAAAGAGACAATTAAGGAGACAGTGAAAGAGACAGGGAAAGAGACAGTGAAAGAGACATTGAAAGAGACAGTTAAAGAGACAGTGAAAGAGACAGTGAAAAAGACAATTAAAGAGACAGATAAAGAGACAGTGAAAGAGACAATTAAAGAGACAGTGAAAGAGACAATTAAAGAGACAATTAAAGAGACAGTGAAAGAGACAATTAAAGAGACAGTGAAAGAGACAATTAAAGAGATAGTGAAAGAGACTATTAAAGAGACAATTAAAGAGACAGAGAAAGAGACAATTAAAGAGACAGTGAAAGAGAAAGAAACAGTTAAAGAGACAGTTAAAGAGACAGGGAAAGAGAAAGAGACAGTTAAAGAGACAATTAAGGAGACAATGAAAGAGTCAGGGAAAGAGACAGTGAAAGAGACAGTTAAAGAGACAGTGAAAGAGACAGTTAAAGAGACAGGGAAAGAGACAGTGAAAGAGACAGTTAAAGAGACAGTGAAAGAGACAATTAAAGAGACAGTGAAAGAGACAATTAAAGAGACAATTAAAGAGACAGTGAAAGAGACAATTAAAGAGACAGTGAAAGAGACAATTAAAGAGATAGTGAAAGAGAAAGAAACAGTTAAAGAGACAGTTAAAGAGACAGGGAAAGAGACAGTTAAAGAGACAATTAAGGAGACAGTGAAAGAGACAATTAAAGAGACAATTAAAGAGACAGTGAAAGAGACAATTAAAGAGACAGTGAAAGAGACAATTAAAGAGATAGTGAAAGAGACTAATAAAGAGACAGAGAAAGAGACAATTAAAGAGACAGTGAAAGAGAAAGAAACAGTTAAAGAGACAGTTAAAGAGACAGGGAAAGAGACAGTTAAAGAGACAAGGAGACAGTGAAAGAGACAGGGAAAGAGACAGTGAAAGAGACAATTAAAGAGACAGTGAAAGAGAAAGAAACAGTTAAAGAGACAGTTAAAGAGACAGGGAAAGAGACAGTTAAAGAGACAAGGAGACAGTGAAAGAGACAGGGAAAGAGACAGTGAAAGAGACATTGAAAGAGACAGTTAAAGAGACAGTGAAAGAGACAATTAAAGAGACAATTAAAGAGACAGTGAAAGAGACAGTTAAAGAGACAATTAAGGAGACAGTGAAAGAGACAGGGAAAGAGACAATTAAAGAGATAGTGAAAGAGACTATTAAAGAGACAATTAAAGAGACAGAGAAATAGACAATTAAAGAGACAGTGAAAGAGACAATTAAAGAGATAGTGAAAGAGACTATTAAAGAGACAGAGAAAGAGACAATTAAAGAGACAGTGAAAGAGAAAGAAACAGTTAAAGAGACAGTTAAAGAGACAGGGAAAGAGACAGTTAAAGAGACAAGGAGACAGTGAAAGAGACAGGGAAAGAGACAGTGAAAGAGACAATTAAAGAGACAGTGAAAGAGAAAGAAACAGTTAAAGAGACAGTTAAAGAGACAGGGAAAGAGACAGTTAAAGAGACAAGGAGACAGTGAAAGAGACAGGGAAAGAGACAGTGAAAGAGACATTGAAAGAGACAGTTAAAGAGACAGTGAAAGAGACAATTAAAGAGACAATTAAAGAGACAGTGAAAGAGACAGTTAAAGAGACAATTAAGGAGACAGTGAAAGAGACAGGGAAAGAGACAATTAAAGAGATAGTGAAAGAGACTATTAAAGAGACAATTAAAGAGACAGAGAAATAGACAATTAAAGAGACAGTGAAAGAGAAAGAAACAGTTAAAGAGACAGTTAAAGAGACAGGGAAAGGGAAAGAGACAGTTAAAGAGACAATTAAGGAGACAGTGAAAGAGTCAGGGAAAGAGACAGTGAAAGAGACAGTTAAAGAGACAGTGAAAGAGACAGTTAAAGAGACAGGGAAAGAGACAGTGAAAGAGAAAGAGACAGTGAAAGAGACAGTTAAAGAGACAGTGAAATAGACAGTGAAAAAGACAATTAAAGAGACAATTAAAGAGACAGTGAAAGAGACAATTAAAGAGACAGTGAAAGAGACAATTAAAGAGACAATTAAAGAGACAGTGAAAGAGACAATTAAAGAGACAGTGAAAGAGACAATTAAAGAGACAATTAAAGAGACAGTGAAAGAGACAATTAAAGAGATAGTGAAAGAGACAGTTAAAAAGAAAGTGAAAGAGACAGTTAAAGAGACAGTGAAAGAGAAAGAGACAGTGAAAGAGACAGTGAAAGAGACAATTAAAGAGACAGTGAAAGAGACAATTAAAGAGACAATTAAAGAGACAGTGAAAGAGACAATTAAAGAGACAGTGAAAGAGACAATTAAGGAGATAGTGAAAGAGACTATTAAAGAGACAATTAAAGAGACAGAGAAAGAGACAATTAAAGAGACAGTGAAAGAGAAAGAAACAGTTAAAGAGACAGTTAAAGAGACAGGGAAAGAGACAGTTAAAGAGACAATTAAGGAGACAGTGAAAGAGACAGGGAAAGAGACAGTGAAAGAGACATTGAAAGAGACAGTTAAAGAGACAGTGAAAGAGACAGTGAAAAAGACAATTAAAGAGACAGATAAAGAGACAGTGAAAGAGACAATTAAAGAGACAGTGAAAGAGACAATTAAAGAGACAATTAAAGAGACAGAGAAATAGACAATTAAAGAGACAGTGAAAGAGAAAGAAACAGTTAAAGAGACAGTTAAAGAGACAGGGAAAGAGAAAGAGACAGTTAAAGAGACAATTAAGGAGACAGTGAAAGAGTCAGGGAAAGAGACAGTGAAAGAGACAGTTAAAGAGACAGTGAAAGAGACAGTTAAAGAGACAGTGAAAGAGACAGTGAAAGAGAAAGAGACAGTGAAAGAGACAGTTAAAGAGAAAGAGACAGTTAAAGAGACAGTGAAAGAGACAGTTAAAGAGAAAGAGACAGTGAAAGAGACAGTTAAAGAGAAAGAGACAGTTAAAGAGACAGTGAAAGAGACAGTTAAAGAGACAGTGAAAGAGAAAGAGACAGTTAAAGAGACAATTAAAGAGACAGTTAAAGAGACAGTGAAAGAGAAAGAGACAGTGAGAGACAGTTAAAGAGAGTGAAAGAGAAAGAGACAGTTAGAGACAGTGAAAGAGAATGAGACAGTTAAAGAGACAGTGAAAGAGACAGTTAAAGAGACAGTGAAAGAGAAAGAGACAGTGAAAGAGACAGTGAAAGAGAAAGAGACAGTTAAAGAGACAGTGAAAGAGACAGTTAAAGAGAAAGAGACAGTGAAAGAGACAGTTAAAGAGAAAGAGACAGTTAAAGAGACAGTGAAAGAGACAGTGAAAGAGACAGTTAAAGAGACAGTGAAAGAGACAGTGAAAGAGAAAGAGACAGTGAAAGAGAAAGAGACAGAGACAGTGAAAGAGACAGTGAAAGAGAAAGAGACAGTGAAAGAGACAGTTAAAGAGACAGTGAAAGAGACTATTAAAGAGACAATTAAAGAGACAGAAATAGACAATTAAAGAGACAGTGAAAGAGAAAGAAACAGTTAAAGAGACAGTTAAAGAGACAGGGAAAGGGAAAGAGACAGTTAAAGAGACAATTAAGGAGACAGTGAAAGAGTCAGGGAAAGAGACAGTGAAAGAGACAGTTAAAGAGACAGTGAAAGAGACAGTTAAAGAGACAGGGAAAGAGACAGTGAAAGAGAAAGAGACAGTGAAAGAGACAGTTAAAGAGACAGTGAAATAGACAGTGAAAAAGACAATTAAAGAGACAATTAAAGAGACAGTGAAAGAGACAATTAAAGAGACAGTGAAAGAGACAATTAAAGAGACAATTAAAGAGACAGTGAAAGAGACAATTAAAGAGACAGTGAAAGAGACAATTAAAGAGACAATTAAAGAGACAGTGAAAGAGACAATTAAAGAGATAGTGAAAGAGACAGTTAAAGAGAAAGTGAAAGAGACAGTTAAAGAGACAGTGAAAGAGAAAGAGACAGTGAAAGAGACAGTGAAAGAGACAATTAAAGAGACAGTGAAAGAGACAATTAAAGAGACAATTAAAGAGACAGTGAAAGAGAAAATTAAAGAGACAGTGAAAGAGACAATTAAGGAGATAGTGAAAGAGACTATTAAAGAGACAATTAAAGAGACAGAGAAAGAGACAATTAAAGAGACAGTGAAAGAGAAAGAAACAGTTAAAGAGACAGTTAAAGAGACAGGGAAAGAGACAGTTAAAGAGACAATTAAGGAGACAGTGAAAGAGACAGGGAAAGAGACAGTGAAAGAGACATTGAAAGAGACAGTTAAAGAGACAGTGAAAGAGACAGTGAAAAAGACAATTAAAGAGACAGATAAAGAGACAGTGAAAGAGACAATTAAAGAGACAGTGAAAGAGACAATTAAAGAGACAATTAAAGAGACAGAGAAATAGACAATTAAAGAGACAGTGAAAGAGAAAGAAACAGTTAAAGAGACAGTTAAAGAGACAGGGAAAGAGAAAGAGACAGTTAAAGAGACAATTAAGGAGACAGTGAAAGAGTCAGGGAAAGAGACAGTGAAAGAGACAGTTAAAGAGACAGTGAAAGAGACAGTTAAAGAGACAGTGAAAGAGACAGTGAAAGAGAAAGAGACAGTGAAAGAGACAGTTAAAGAGAAAGAGACAGTTAAAGAGACAGTGAAAGAGACAGTTAAAGAGAAAGAGACAGTGAAAGAGACAGTTAAAGAGAAAGAGACAGTTAAAGAGACAGTGAAAGAGACAGTTAAAGAGACAGTGAAAGAGAAAGAGACAGTTAAAGAGAAAGAGACAATTAAAGAGACAGTTAAAGAGACAGTGAAAGAGAAAGAGACAGTGAGAGACAGTTAAAGAGAGTGAAAGAGAAAGAGACAGTTAGAGACAGTGAAAGAGAATGAGACAGTTAAAGAGACAGTGAAAGAGACAGTTAAAGAGACAGTGAAAGAGAAAGAGACAGTGAAAGAGACAGTGAAAGAGAAAGAGACAGTTAAAGAGACAGTGAAAGAGACAGTTAAAGAGAAAGAGACAGTGAAAGAGACAGTTAAAGAGAAAGAGACAGTTAAAGAGACAGTGAAAGAGACAGTGAAAGAGACAGTTAAAGAGACAGTGAAAGAGACAGTGAAAGAGAAAGAGACAGTGAAAGAGAAAGAGACAGAGACAGTGAAAGAGACAGTGAAAGAGAAAGAGACAGTGAAAGAGACAGTTAAAGAGACAGTGAAAGAGACAGTGAAAGAGACAGTGAAAGAGAAAGAGACAGTGAAAGAGACAGTTAAAGAGAAAGAGACAGTTAAAGAGACAGTGAAAGAGACAGTTAAAGAGAAAGAGACAGTGAAAGAGACAGTTAAAGAGAAAGAGACAGTTAAAGAGACAGTGAAAGAGACAGTTAAAGAGACAGTGAAAGAGAAAGAGACAGTTAAAGAGAAAGAGACAATTAAAGAGACAGTTAAAGAGACAGTGAAAGAGAATGAGACAGTTAAAGAGACAGTTAAAGAGAAAGAGACAGTGAAAGAGACAGTTAAAGAGACAGTGAAAGAGAAAGAGACAGTGAAAGAGACAGTTAAAGAGACAGTGAAAGAGAAAGAGACAGTTAAAGAGACAGTGAGAGACAGTGAAAGAGAATGAGACAGTTAAAGAGACAGTTAAAGAGACAGTGAAAGAGACAGTGAAAGAGACACTGAAAGAGAAAGAGACAGTTAAAGAGACAGTTAAAGAGACAGTGAAAGAGAAAGAGACAGTGAAAGAGACAGTTAAAGAGACAGTGAAAGAGACAGTGAAAGAGAAAGAGACAGTGAAAGAGACAGTTAAAGAGAAAGAGACAGTGAAAGAGACAGTGAAAGAGACAGTGAAAGAGACAGTGAAAGAGACAGAGACAGTTAAAGAGAAAGAGACAATTAAAGAGACAGTTAAAGAGAAAGAGACAGAGAAAGAGACAGTGAAGGAGACAGTGAAAGAGACAGTTAAAGAGACAGTGAAAGAGAAAGAGACAGTTAAAGAGAAAGAGACAATTAAAGAGACAGTTAAAGAGAAAGAGACAGTGAAAGAGAAAGAGACAGAGACAGTGAAAGAGACAGTGAAAGAGAAAGAGACAGTGAAAGAGACAGTTAAAGAGACAGTGAAAGAGACAGTGAAAGAGACAGTGAAAGAGAAAGAGACAGTGAAAGAGACAGTTAAAGAGAAAGAGACAGTTAAAGAGACAGTGAAAGAGACAGTTAAAGAGAAAGAGACAGTAAAAGAGACAGTTAAAGAGAAAGAGACAGTTAAAGAGACAGTGAAAGAGACAGTTAAAGAGACAGTGAAAGAGAAAGAGACAGTTAAAGAGAAAGAGACAATTAAAGAGACAGTTAAAGAGACAGTGAAAGAGAATGAGACAGTTAAAGAGACAGTTAAAGAGAAAGAGACAGTGAAAGAGACAGTTAAAGAGACAGTGAAAGAGAAAGAGACAGTGAAAGAGACAGTTAAAGAGACAGTGAAAGAGAAAGAGACAGTTAAAGAGACAGTGAGAGACAGTGAAAGAGAATGAGACAGTTAAAGAGACAGTTAAAGAGACAGTGAAAGAGACAGTGAAAGAGACACTGAAAGAGAAAGAGACAGTTAAAGAGACAGTTAAAGAGACAGTGAAAGAGAAAGAGACAGTGAAAGAGACAGTTAAAGAGACAGTGAAAGAGACAGTGAAAGAGAAAGAGACAGTGAAAGAGACAGTTAAAGAGAAAGAGACAGTGAAAGAGACAGTGAAAGAGACAGTGAAAGAGACAGTGAAAGAGACAGAGACAGTTAAAGAGAAAGAGACAATTAAAGAGACAGTTAAAGAGAAAGAGACAGAGAAAGAGACAGTGAAGGAGACAGTGAAAGAGACAGTTAAAGAGACAGTGAAAGAGAAAGAGACAGTTAAAGAGAAAGAGACAATTAAAGAGACAGTTAAAGAGACAGTGAAAGAGAAAGAGACAGTGAGAGACAGTTAAAGAGAGTGAAAGAGAAAGAGACAGTTAGAGACAGTGAAAGAGACAGTGAAAGAGAATGAGACAGTTAAAGAGACAGTTAAAGAGACAGTGAAAGAGACAGTTAAAGAGACAGTGAAAGAGAAAGAGACAGTGAAAGAGACAGTGAAAGAGAAAGAGACAGTGAAAGAGACAGTTAAAGAGACAGTGAAAGAGACAGTGAAAGAGACAGTGAAAGAGAAAGAGACAGTGAAAGAGACAGTTAAAGAGAAAGAGACAGTTAAAGAGACAGTGAAAGAGACAGTTAAAGAGAAAGAGACAGTGAAAGAGACAGTTAAAGAGAAAGAGACAGTTAAAGAGACAGTGAAAGAGACAGTTAAAGAGACAGTGAAAGAGAAAGAGACAGTTAAAGAGAAAGAGACAATTAAAGAGACAGTTAAAGAGACAGTGAAAGAGAAAGAGACAGTGAGAGACAGTTAAAGAGAGTGAAAGAGAAAGAGACAGTTAGAGACAGTGAAAGAGAATGAGACAGTTAAAGAGACAGTGAAAGAGACAGTTAAAGAGACAGTGAAAGAGAAAGAGACAGTGAAAGAGACAGTGAAAGAGAAAGAGACAGTGAAAGAGACAGTTAAAGAGACAGTGAAAGAGAAAGAGACAGTTAAAGAGAAAGAGACAATTAAAGAGACAGTTAAAGAGACAGTGAAAGAGAAAGAGACAGTGAGAGACAGTTAAAGAGAGTGAAAGAGAAATAGACAGTGAAAGAGACAGTGAAAGAGAATGAGACAGTTAAAGAGACAGTTAAAGAGAAAGAGACAGTGAAAGAGACAGTTAAAGAGACAGTGAAAGAGAAAGAGACAGTGAAAGAGACAGTTAAAGAGACAGTGAAAGAGAAAGAGACAGTTAAAGAGACAGTGAGAGACAGTGAAAGAGAATGAGA
The DNA here is from genome assembly GCF_013265735.2 of Oncorhynchus mykiss. Taxonomy (NCBI): domain Eukaryota; kingdom Metazoa; phylum Chordata; class Actinopteri; order Salmoniformes; family Salmonidae; genus Oncorhynchus; species Oncorhynchus mykiss. The sequence continues at coordinate 95,824,527 of NC_048566.1, forward strand.
CAGTTAAAGAGACAGTTAAAGAGACAGTGAAAGAGACAGTGAAAGAGACACTGAAAGAGAAAGAGACAGTTAAAGAGACAGTTAAAGAGACAGTGAAAGAGAAAGAGACAGTGAAAGAGACAGTTAAAGAGACAGTGAAAGAGACAGTGAAAGAGAAAGAGACAGTGAAAGAGACAGTTAAAGAGAAAGAGACAGTGAAAGAGACAGTGAAAGAGACAGTGAAAGAGACAGTGAAAGAGACAGAGACAGTTAAAGAGAAAGAGACAATTAAAGAGACAGTTAAAGAGAAAGAGACAGAGAAAGAGACAGTGAAGGAGACAGTGAAAGAGACAGTTAAAGAGACAGTGAAAGAGAAAGAGACAGTTAAAGAGAAAGAGACAATTAAAGAGACAGTTAAAGAGACAGTGAAAGAGAAAGAGACAGTGAGAGACAGTTAAAGAGAGTGAAAGAGAAAGAGACAGTTAGAGACAGTGAAAGAGACAGTGAAAGAGAATGAGACAGTTAAAGAGACAGTTAAAGAGACAGTGAAAGAGACAGTTAAAGAGACAGTGAAAGAGAAAGAGACAGTGAAAGAGACAGTGAAAGAGAAAGAGACAGTGAAAGAGACAGTTAAAGAGACAGTGAAAGAGACAGTGAAAGAGACAGTGAAAGAGAAAGAGACAGTGAAAGAGACAGTTAAAGAGAAAGAGACAGTTAAAGAGACAGTGAAAGAGACAGTTAAAGAGAAAGAGACAGTGAAAGAGACAGTTAAAGAGAAAGAGACAGTTAAAGAGACAGTGAAAGAGACAGTGAAAGAGACAGTGAAAGAGACAGTGAAAGAGACAGTTAAAGAGACAGTGAAAGAGACAGTGAAAGATAAAGAGACAGTGAAAGAGAAAGAGACAGTGAAAGAGACAGTGAAAGAGAAAGAGACAGTGAAAGAGACAGTTAAAGATACAGTGAAAGAGACAGTGAAAGAGACAGTGAAAGAGAAAGAGACAGTGAAAGAGACAGTTAAAGAGAAAGAGACAGTTAAAGAGACAGTGAAAGAGACAGTTAAAGAGAAAGAGACAGTGAAAGAGACAGTTAAAGAGAAAGAGACAGTTAAAGAGACAGTGAAAGAGACAGTTAAAGAGACAGTGAAAGAGAAAGAGACAGTTAAAGAGAAAGAGACGATTAAAGAGACAGTTAAAGAGACAGTGAAAGAGAAAGAGACAGTGAGAGACAGTTAAAGAGAGTGAAAGAGAAAGAGACAGTTAGAGACAGTGAAAGAGAATGAGACAGTTAAAGAGACAGTGAAAGAGACAGTTAAAGAGACAGTGAAAGAGAAAGAGACAGTGAAAGAGACAGTGAAAGAGACAGTGAAAGAGACAGTGAAAGAGAAAGAGACAGTGAAAGAGACAGTTAAAGAGACAGTGAAAGAGACAGTGAAAGAGACAGTGAAAGAGAAAGAGACAGTGAAAGAGACAGTTAAAGAGAAAGAGACAGTTAAAGAGACAGTGAAAGAGACAGTTAAAGAGAAAGAGACAGTGAAAGAGACAGTTAAAGAGAAAGAGACAGTTAAAGAGACAGTGAAAGAGACAGTGAAAGAGACAGTGAAAGAGAAAGTGAAAGAGACAGTGAAAGAGACAGTGAAAGAGACAGTGAAAGGCAGCGCTGGCTTCTTTGTAAATCAGAACATGTACCTTCACCAGGGTCTCTTCATTAGGTGTAATTAGCTATAGTAATTCACAGAAAGATAGCAGACACACTCCCTCTTGTTAGTGATATAATCAAGTGTTTGTGTGTGTGTGTGTGTGTGTGTTTGTCTGCATTGTTGTCTATGTATTATTGTCAGTCATGCTTGCAATTGCTTTTGTTCATCTGCTGTAAAATGCTACTTGCCAGCTATCTGTAAACTCATAGCTCATTGGGTGAAGTATTTTATGAGGCTCTTATTTCTATCATTCATTGTCTTGGCCACAGACGACTCTCTGCTTGAGCAGATCAATTTTGTCACAAAAAGATGACGGGGATGATAGATCTATGTCCGTGACTGTGCTCATTTCACCCGTCATCTTTAGACTATCCCAGTCTTAATCTCAAAATGTTAACTACAGTCTTGAAGGGTGCTGTGAATTCAAAACGCCCAGTTGACATTCTGGAGAGCACCTCGGACAGAGAGATGTCTGAAGTGAAGTCTCTTTGCTCTCAAAGAACGGATCAGAAACCACCCGAGCGTCACCATCTGACATTTCAACAGGGCTGCAAATTGCTCTGGGTTAAAGGGTCCTCACCGGCGTAGTACAGAGGGAGGCGTCTGGCAGAGGGACTGGCTAAGGTTTAACAGGGTCACTGAGAATAATGAGACAAGGGAGAGAGAGGAAGAATATGGAGGGAGAGAGAGATGGAGAGAGAGAGACAGGAAGGGAGAGGTAGAAGGAGACTAGGGAAGATTATTTAGAACAAGGACTGGGGTACAAAGCTAAAGGGTATGGGGTCACAGAGAATAATGAGACAAGGGAAAAGAGAGGGAGAGATGGGACGGCGGTTGAGAGAGGGGTGGTGGTGGTGGTGGTGGGGGGGGACAACAGGAAGGAGCAATAGTTTAAGTGGATGACAACTGCTCGTTTCCCTCCTTTTTAGTTTCCCTCATTCGCCAGCCCTTCTTCATAACCTCTCACTTTCTACCTCGTCTGTCCCTTAATACTCTCTCTCTCTCTCTCTCTCTCTCTCTCTCTCTCTCACTCTCACTCCTCTCCCCCTCTCTCTCTCCATCTCCTCTCCCCCTCATTCCCTATCTCTCTCCCCCTCCCTCTCCCCCCCTCTCTCTCTTTCTCACTCCTCTCACCCTCATTCCCTCTCTCTCTCCCCCTCTCTCTCTCTCCATCTCCTCTCCCCCTCATTCCCTCTCTCTCTCCCCCTCCCTCTCTCTCCCCCTCTCTCTCTCCATCACGTCTGTGTTAGCAATTCTATAGGAAGAGAGAGACTGTAGATGCCTCTTATAACGACTTTATTATAAGATTGGCAAAAATCAAGCAATCAACCGTTACCAAGAATGGTTCAGAGTTGAAAGTTAAACAAACATAGTTGGATCTCTGCTTTTATAAAATAGCACAAACTGTTTTGTCTACGTGGCAGTTTAGCAGATGTGTGGAAAAAGGGGCGAACATAGTGTGTAAGGTGATTGGTTTGTCTGTGTAGATTAAGATATCCCGAGGTTGAGGGCTCAACCGTGTTTTGTCACAGTTCACACTATAATGTTCTCCTTCCTGCAAGATTCCACACAGCTGACTTCCTGCAGATAGTAAACTCTCTTTATTGGAAGCTGTGCGAACACTTTGAAAAAGGTGAAAAAAACGTCCCTGGTCCACAGATGTCTGTCCGGCAACAGAGAGCTGAATTAAATAAACCCCCACGCTGATGGAATTTAGCCTATAGTGTGACAGCTGAACCAGCAAGGAGGAAATAAATAAATCACACAGTTAACCCACAATATACAGAGGATTTAACATCTAAGAGTTAGCAAACAGCATATAGGGGATTTAAAACTTGTTTGGGATAGGGGGCAGTATTTTGATGTCCGGATGAAAAGCGTGCCCAAAGTAAACTGCCTGTTACTCAGGCACAGAAGCTAGGATATGCATGGAATTTTTAGATTTGAATAGAAAACACTCTAATTTCTAAAACTGTTAAAATAATGTCTGTGAGTATAACAGAACTGATATGGCAGGTGAAACCCAGAGGACAAACCACCCCCCCCCCCCAAAACATTTCAGCCTATCACTGTTTACAATGGCTGTCACTTTTATTATAAGTCCTCCCAGATTTCAGTTCCTAGGGCTTCCACTAGATGTCAACAGTCTTTAAAAAGAGTTTCAGGCTGGTTTTTGGAAAAATGAGCCAGAAATTGTAGTTTTTCTAGGTGGCTCCCATTTTGGCTGTATTGTTTCCAAGCGGGTGAATGAGAGCTTTGGTATTTTTCTCCAGTAAAGACAATAACGATTCTTCGTCTTAAATTTTATCGTGTATTTACGTATTAGGGTACCTAAGGTTTGATTATAAACGTTGTTTGACTTGTTTGGAAAAGTTTATTAGTAACGTTTGGGATTCATTTTGTATGCATTTTGATGGAGGGAAAATGGGTGGATTATTGACTGAAGCGCGCCAGCTAAACTGAGTTTTTATGGATATAAAGAAGGACATTATCAAACAAAAGGACCATTTGTGATGTAACTGGGACCTTTTGGAGTGCCAACAGAAGAAGATCATCAAAGGTAAGACATTTATTATATCGCTATTTCTGACTTTTGTGTCGCACCTGCCTGGTTGAAATATGTTTTTCATGGTTTTGTATGCGGGGCGCTGTCCTCAGATAATCGCATGGTGTGCTTTCGCCGTAAAGCCTTTTTGAAATGTATTACACTTGTGATTTTAAGAAAGTTAAATATTTATAATACTGTAGTTTGTTGTCGAGTTGTCCGGCTAGCGGCACGCCTTTCCCAAAGATTAACATCTAAGACTTAACAAACAACATACAGTGCCTTGCGAAAGTATTCGGCCCCCTTGAACTTTGCGACCTTTTGCCACATTTCAGGCTTCAAACATAAAGATATAAAACTGTATTTTTTTGTGAAGAATCAACAACAAGTAGGACACAATCATGAAGTGGAACGACATTTATTGGATATTTCAAACTTTTTTAACAAATCAAAAACTGAAAAATTGGGCGTGCAAAATGATTCAGCCCCCTTAAGTTAATACTTTGTAGCGCCACCTTTTGCTGCGATTACAGCTGTAAGTCGCTTGGGGTATGTCTCTATCAGTTTTGCACATCGAGAGACTGACATTTTTTTCCCATTCCTCCTTGTAAAACAGCTCGAGCTCAGTGAGGTTGGATGGAGAGCATTTGTGAACAGCAGTTTTCAGTTCTTTCCACAGATTCTCGATTGGATTCAGGTCTGGACTTTGACTTGGCCATTCTAACACCTGGATATGTTTATTTTTGAACCATTCCATTGTAGATTTTGCTTTATGTTTTGGATCATTGTCTTGTTGGAAGACAAATCTCCGTCCCAGTCTCAGGTCTTTTGCAGACTCCATCAGGTTTTCTTCCAGAATGGTCCTGTTGTAACGATTCTCTTCTTGTGAAGTAGAGGCGGACCAAAGCGCAGCGTGGTGGTTGTTCATTGTAATTTATTGACGACACTATACATGAACAAACTAACGAAAAAACAAGAAACGTGAGAACTCAAAACAGCCCTGTCTGGTGCAAACACAAAAACAGGAACAATCACCCACAAACACACAGTGAAACCCAGGCTACCTAAATATGGTTCCCAATCAGAGACAATGACGAACACCTGCCTACCATATCAGGCCGAACATAGAACTAGACAAACTAGACATGAAACATAGAATGCCCACTCAGATCACACCCTGACCAACCACAACATAGAAATATACAAAGTAAACTATGGTCAGGGTGTGACAGTACCCCCCCCCCAAGGTGCGGACTCCGGCCGCAAAACCTGAACCTATAGGGGAGGGTCTGGGTGGGCATCTGTCCGCGGAGGCGACTCTGGCGCTGGACGTGGACCCCACTCCATAATAGTCTTTGTCCACCTCCTTAGCGTCCCTAGATAGGTGACCCTCCTAAGAGACAGCTCGGGACAGAGGGACAGCTGCTCGGGACAGAGGGACAGCTGCTCGGGACAGAGGGACAGCTGCTCGGGACAGAGGGACAGCTGCTCCGGGCGGGGGGGCTCTAGCGGCCCCTGGCTGACTGGCGGCACTGGCGGCCCCTGGCTGACTGGCGGCCCCTGGCTGACTGGCGGCACTGGCGGCCCCTGGTTGACTGGCGGCGCTGGCGCTGGGCTGACTGGCGGCACTGGCGGCCCCTGGCTGACTGGCGGCACTGGCGGCCCCTGGCTGACTGGCGGCACTGGCGGCCCCTGGCTGACGGGCGGCACTGGCGGCCCCTGGCAGACGGGCGGCACTGGCGGCCCCTGGCAGACGGGCGGCATTGGCGGCTCCTGGCAGACGGGCGGCACTGGCGGCGCTGGGCAGACGGGCGGCGCTGGCGGCGCTGGGCAGACGGGCGGCACTGGCGGCGCTGGGCAGACGGGCGGCGCTGGCGGCGCTGGGCAGACGGGCGGCGCTGGCGGCGCTGGGCAGACGGGCGGCGCTGGCGGCGCTGGGCAGACGGGCGGCGCTGACGGCGCTGGGCAGACGGGCGGCGCTGGCGGCGTTGGGCAGACGGGAAGCTCCGATGGCGCCGGGCAGACGGGAAGCTCCGGCAGAGGCGCCGGGCAGACGGGAAGCTCCGGCAGAGGCGCCGGACAGGCGGGAGGCTCCGGCAGAGGCGCCGGACAGGCGGGAGGCTCCGGCAGAGGCGCCGGACAGGCGGGAGGCTCCGGCAGAGGCGCCGGAGAGGCGGGAGGCTCCGGCAGCGCTGGAGAGGAGAGAGCCCCTGCAAGGATGGGCCGGAGAGACAGCCTGGTACGGGGAGCTGCCACCGGAGGGCTGGTGCGTGGAGGTGGTGACGGATAGACCGGGCCGTGCAGGCGCACTGGAGCTCTTGAGCACCGAGCCTGCCCAACCTTACCCGGTTGAATGGTCCCGGTCGCCCTGCCAGTGCGGCGAGGTGGAATAGCCCGCACTGGGCTATGCAGGCGAACCGGGGACACCGTGCGCAAGGCTGGTGCCATGTAAGCCGGCCCAAGGAGACGCACTGGAGACCAGATGCGTAGAGCCGGCTTCATGGCACTTGGCTCGATGCCCACTCTAGCCCGGCCGATACGCGGAGCTGGAATGTACCGCACCGGGCTGTGCACCCGCACTGGGGACACCGTGCGCTCCACAGCATAACACGGTGCCTGCCCGGTCTCTCTAGCCCCCCGGTAACCACAGGAAGTTGGCTCAGGTCTCCTACCTGGCGTAGCCATACTCCCTGTTAGCCCCCCCCCAATACATTTTTGGGGCTGACTCCCGGGCTTCCTTGCCAACCGTGTTCCCTCATATCGCCGGCTCCTCTCTCCGGCTGCCTCTGCTCTCCTCGCTGCCTCCACATGTTCCCATGGAAGGCGATCCTTTCCCGCCAGGATCTCCTCCCATGTGTAGCAACCCTTGCCGTCCAACACATCATCCCAAGTCCATTCCTCCTTGTGCCGCTGTTGCCCGTTACCACGCCGCTTGGTCCTGTTGCGGTGGGTGATTCTGTAAGGGCGTTCGTCTGTAGGAGGAGGAGAAGCGGACCAAAGCGCAGCGTGGTGGTTGTTCATTGTAATTTATTGACGACACTATACATGAACAAACTAACGATAAAACAAGAAACGTGAGAACTCAAAACAGCCCTGTCTGGTGCAAACACAAAAACAGGAACAATCACCCACAAACACACAGTGAAACCCAGGCTACCTAAATATGGTTCCCAATCAGAGACAATGACGAACACCTGCCTCTGATTGAGAACCATATCAGGCCGAACATAGAACTAGACAAACTAGACATGAAACATAGAATGCCCACTCAGATCACACCCTGACCAACCACAACATAGAAATATACAAAGTAAACTATGGTCAGGGTGTGACACCTGTATTTGGCTCCATCCATCTTCCCATCAATTTTAACCATCTTCCCTGTCCCTGCTGAAGAAATGCAGGCCCAAACCATGATGCTGCCACCACCATGTTTGACAGTGGGGATGGTGTGTTCAGGGTGATGAGCTGTGTTGCTTTTACGCCAAACATAACGTTTTGCATTGTTGCCAAAAAGTTCCATTTTGGTTTCATCTGACCAGAGCACCTTCTTCCACATGTTTGGTGTGTCTCCCAGGTGGCTTGTGGCAAACTTTAAATGACACTTTTTATGGATATCTTTAAGAAATGTTTTTCTTCTTGCCACTCTTCCATAAAGGCCAGATTTGTGCAATATACGACTGATTGTTGTCCTATGGACAGAGTCTCCCACCTCAGCTGTAGATCTCTGCAGTTCATCCAGAGTGATCATGGGCCTCTTGGCTGCATCTCTGATCAGTCTTCTCCTTGTATGAGCTGAAAGTTTAGAGGGACGGCCAGGTCTTGGTAGATTTGCAGTGGTCTGATACTCCTCCCATTTCAATATTATCACTTGCACAGTGCTCCTTGGGATGTTTAAAGCTTGGGAAATCTTTTTGTATCCAAATCCGGCTTTAAACTTCTTCACAACAGTATCTCGGACCTGCCTGGTGTGTTCCTTGTTCTTCATGATGCTCTCTGCGCTTTTAACGGACCTCTGAGACTATCACAGTGCAGGTGCATTTATACAGAGACTTGATTACACACAGGTGGATTGTATTTATCATCATTAGTCATTTAAGTCAACATTGGATCATTCAGAGATCCTCACTGAACTTCTGGAGAGAGTTTGCTGCACTGAAAGTAAAGGGGCTGAATAATTTTGCACGCCCAATTTTTCAGTTTTTGATTTGTTAAAAAAGTTTGAAATATCCAATAAATGTCGTTCCACTTCATGATTGTGTCCCACTTGTTGTTGATTCTTCACAAAAAAATAGTTTTATATCTTTATGTTTGAAGCCTGAAATGTGGCAAAAGGTTGCAAAGTTCAAGGGGGCCGAATACTTTCGCAAGGCACTGTATATGCGATTTCACTTCTTAGAGTTAACAAACAACATATATGCGATTTAACATCTAAGAGTTAAAACACAACATACAGGGGATTTAACATCGAAGAGTTAACAAACTGCATACAAGGGATTTAACATCGAAGAGTTAAAACACAACATACAGGGGATTTAACATCTAAGAGTTAACAAACAGCATACAAGGGATTTAACATCTAAGAGTTAAAACACAACATACAGGGGATTTAACATCTAAGAGTTAACAAACAACATACAGGGGATTTAACATCTAAGAGTTAACAAACAGCATACAAGGGATTTAACATCTAAGAGTTAAAACACAACATACAAGGGATTTAACATCTAAGAGTTAACAAACAACATACAGGGGATTTAACATCTAAGAGTTCACACAGCTCTCAGGAACCAGCTATGAGTCAGGAGCAGAGTCACAGCGAGAATATGACGGTTTAACTACTAATCTAAGACTAGTGTTCAGAAGCACTGCACGGGTTTACAATCACTTACCCGTGTGGCTCAGCTGGTAAAGCATGACGCTTGAAAAGCTTTTGGTTTTGGGTTCGATTCCCACGGGGGACCAGTATGGAGAAAACAAAGTATGAAAATGTAAGAAATCACTATTGGAAGTTGTTCTGGATGAGAGCATCTGCCATTCTGCGCCTGAGCAAGGAAGTTAACCCACTGTTCCCCGGGCGCCGAAGACGTGGATGTCGATTAAGGAACCCCCCCCCCCCCCCCCCACTCCAGCCCCCTGTAACTCTCTGATTCAGAGGGGTTGGGTTAAATGTGGAAGACACATTTCAGTTGAATACATTCCCATTTCTCTTCTTTTGTGGAGATAGGGCCCTGTGTTTACTATGGAGATAAGAATCTGTGTTTCCTGTGGAGATAGAGCCCTGTGTTTACTGTGGAGATAGAGCCCTGTGTTTACTATGGAGATAGAGCCCTGTGTTTACTATGGAGATATAGCCCTGTGTTTACTGTGGAGATAGGGCCCTGTGTTTACTATGGAGATAGGGCCCTGTGTTTACTATGGAGATAAGGCCCTGTGTTTACTATGGAGATAGAGCCCTGTGTTTACTGTGGAGATAGAGCCCTGTGTTTACTATGGAGATAGGGCCCTGTGTTTACTATGGAGATAGGGCCCTGTGTTTACTATGGAGATAAGGCCCTGTGTTTACTATGGAGATAGAGCCCTGTGTTTACTATGGAGATATAGCCCTGTGTTTACTGTGGAGATAGAGCCCTGTGTTTACTATGGAGCTAGAGCCCTGTGTTTACTGTGGAGATAGAGCCCTGTGTTTACTGTGGAGATAGAGCCCTGTGTTTACTATGGAGATAGGGCCCTGTGTTTACTATGGAGATAAGGCCCTGTGTTTACTGTGGAGATAGAGCCCTGTGTTTACTATGGAGATAGAGCCCTGTGTTTACTGTGGAGATAGAGCCCTGTGTTTACTGTGGAGATAGAGCCCTGTGTTTACTATGGAGATAGGGCCCTGTGTTTACTATGGAGATAAGGCCCTGTGTTTACTATGGAGATAGAGCCCTGTGTTTACTATGGAGATAAGAATCTGTGTTTCCTGTGGAGATAGAGCCCTGTGTTTACTGTGGAGATAGAGCCCTGTGTTTACTATGGAGATAGAGCCCTGTGTTTACTATGGAGATATAGCCCTGTGTTTACTGTGGAGATAGGGCCCTGTGTTTACTATGGAGATAGGGCCCTGTGTTTACTATGGAGATAAGGCCCTGTGTTTACTATGGAGATAGAGCCCTGTGTTTACTGTGGAGATAGAGCCCTGTGTTTACTATGGAGATAGGGCCCTGTGTTTACTATGGAGATAGGGCCCTGTGTTTACTATGGAGATAAGGCCCTGTGTTTACTATGGAGATAGAGCCCTGTGTTTACTATGGAGATATAGCCCTGTGTTTACTGTGGAGATAGAGCCCTGTGTTTACTATGGAGATAGAGCCCTGTGTTTACTGTGGAGATAGAGCCCTGTGTTTACTGTGGAGATAGAGCCCTGTGTTTACTATGGAGATAGGGCCCTGTGTTTACTATGGAGATAAGGCCCTGTGTTTACTGTGGAGATAGAGCCCTGTGTTTACTATGGAGATAGAGCCCTGTGTTTACTGTGGAGATAGAGCCCTGTGTTTACTGTGGAGATAGAGCCCTGTGTTTACTATGGAGATAGGGCCCTGTGTTTACTATGGAGATAAGGCCCTGTGTTTACTATGGAGATAGAGCCCTGTGTTTACTATGGAGATAGAGCCCTGTGTTTACTATGGAGATAGAGCCCTGTGTTTACTATGGAGATAAGGCCCTGTGTTTACTATGGAGATAGAGCCCTGTGTTTACTGTGGAGATAGGGCCCTGTGTTTACTATGGAGATAGGGCCCTGTGTTTACTGTGGAGATAGGGCCCTGTGTTTACTATGGAGATAGAGCCCTGTGTTTACTATGGAGATAAGGCCCTGTGTTTACTATGGAGATAGAGCCCTGTGTTTACTATGGAGATAAGGCCCTGTGTTTACTGTGGAGATAAGGCCCTCTGTTTACTATGGAGATAGAGCCCTATGTTTACTATGGAGATAGGGCCCTGTGTTTACTGTGGAGATAGGGCCCTGTGTTTACTATGGAGATAGAGCCCTGTGTTTACTATGGAGATAGAGCCCTGTGTTTACTATGGAGATAGAGCCCTGTGTTTACTATTGAGATAGGGCCCTGTGTTTACTGTGGAGATAGAGCCCTGTGTTTACTGTGGAGATAGAGCCCTGTGTTTACTGTGGAGATAGGGCCCCGTGTTTACTGTGGAGATAGGGCCCTGTGTTTACTGTGGAGATAGGGCCCTGTGTTTACTATGGAGATAGAGCCCCGTGTTTACTGTGGAGATAGGGCCCCGTGTTTACTGTGGAGATAGAGCCCTGTGTTTACTGTGGAGATAGAGCCCTGTGTTTACTGTGGAGATAGAGCCCTGTGTTTACTGTGGAGATAGAGCCCTGTGTTTACTATGGAGATAGGGCCCTGTGTTTACTGTGGAGATAGGGCCCTGTGTTTACTGTGGAGATAGGGCCCCATGTTTACTGTGGAGATAGAGCCCCGTGTTTACTATGGAGATAGGGCCCCGTGTTTACTGTGGAGATAGGGCCCCGTGTTTACTGTGGAGATAGGGCCCCATGTTTACTGTGGAGATAGGGCTGCTTCCTCTATGTAATTAAAGTCAACTGAAGATCAATAACCCAGGGATGCAACAATAACAACGCAATTGCTAATGTCATGGGATCAACTAGAGAAGAAGACAGGTCTTTGTAGACAGACCAGACAAACAATCCACACAACTAGTACTAAACAACTCACAAACACATAACCTGTGAGTTTAAAATCAGAGATTACATGTCTGTAAAGTTGTGTAAATTAATTCTAAGCACGTCAGACACAATCAAAGCTAGCAAATGGGGTTTGCAGGGGAGTATCCCAGCCCCCTTCCTCAGACTTCCTCTCCTTCCTGATTATGCACCTATGAGAGGGTCACTGTCCACTGTCATAGGGTGCTGATCTCAGACATTCTGGTTCTGTCAGCTGTCCATTGGTGCTGAATCACTGATAGCTGACATTACATCTTGTTTTGCAGTTATTCTACCTCTTGTTTAGTGTTGTTGTGAACCCATGTATGTCACGCTGACTACGAAAGCATTTGTGCATACAAGAGGAAGAAAGTGATAGAGCAGGGATGTAAGGGTTCATCATTTTCTGTTTCTCTCTGACTCTCTGACTCTCTGACTCTCTCTCTCCCTTTCTCTCTATTTCTCTCTCTTTCTCTCTCTCTCTCACAAAGTACAGACAAACTTAGAGGCATGCAAGCACTTTCTAAAACCTATTACCATTTCAGAAATGAATGATTTGTACTTTAATTCCCTAATCTTAATCCTGATTTAATTCGCCAGCAATTCCCGAGTCCTTGGCAAGCCGCAAATAACTGAAAATCCAGCGTCTGTGTGTGTAGTATGTGTGACTGTGTTTGTGAAGCAGAAGCTAAGGCGACGGATCGGACAGTGATGAGACAGACAGGATGTTCTGGTACTCACCTCTCTTAGAGGCTTTTATTTACAAGATTAACAGGTGCAGGAAGAATTTGTCAATAAACTTTGTACCGAAAATAACAAAACAGGACGTTGACATAAAGACTTGAATAAATCAAAGATATTCTCAGTATAAACTATTCAAGCAACAACTCGTTGCCTCTAACAAAACTCAGTCATGGCTCTACTCTAGCCAACCTGTTACCTGCCCAGCCTGCTCTCCCCGCAGGCAAAGGCCGACTGACCACCTAAAAACTTTTTCCCAGGAACCCTTTTGCTAGGAATGTTCCATCATGATAGCCCACAATATATTTCTACCATAAATGCATCATTTCATATGGACATCCCATAATATCATAACTGGTTACATAAACCAACACTTCAATGACTTGTGCCATAACTTCTTTAAGTTCACAGATTACTGCACCTGTACATAGCCCACCTATAATTTAGCCCTATCAACTACCTCTTTCCCAACTGTATTTAATTAATTTATTTATTTTGCTCCTTTGCACCCCATTATTTTTATTTCTACTTTGCACATTCTTCCATTGCAAAACTACCATTCCAGTGTTTTACTTGCCATATTGTATTTACCTTGCCACCAAGGCCTTTTTTGCCTTTACCTCCCTTCTCACCTCATTTGCTCACATTGTATATAGACTTGTTTATACTTTATTATTGACTGTATGTTTGTTTTACTCCATGTGTAACTCTGTGTTGTTGTATCTGTCGAACTGCTTTGCTTTATCTTGGCCAGGTCGCAATTGTAAATGAGAACTTGTTCTCAACTTGCCTACCTGGTTAAATAAAGGTAAAATAAAAAATAAATAAATAAATAAAAATGAAGTAATTCACACCTGAAATTGCATTCTTACCCCCTCCCCCTCACACATTCTGAAATTGCATTCTTACCCCCCCCCCCCCCACACATTCTGAAATTGCATTCTTACCCCCCCCCCCCCCCCCCCCCTCACACATTCTGAAATTGCATTCTTACCCCCCCCACATTGGAATGTGATATAAAACGAGGCAACAGTGTGCTTTAGGACCATGCAGACGCCTCAGAGCGGTCGGGTAGGAGCTGTTTGGATTGTTTATCCGACTGGTTGAAAAATAAACAAAATCATTATAATTATGACCCCCCCCCACACTTCTCAAAACCAAAGTTGCACCCCTGTTAAATTATATGATTATTCTTCTACCAACAAGTAGATCGTTAGTCTAACTAATAATATATTTCACATTGCTAGAGCATGTAGGTCTAAATGGGCAGCTTTGTACATGGTATAAACATGGTTAACAAGTTTACGTACTGGCGTGAGCAACAATCACTTGACTTTGGCACCTTATGTCAAAGCATTGTTGGCAAAAGAAATGCACAACTCTAACCAACATTGTCTTTTGTTTCAGGATTGCTGACGATACATAGAAGAGATAATAAGGAGCCTTTCTCAAACCAATCTTTTGTCTGTGTCATTGTCTATAAGTCACGGATATGCGTTCCGTAACAGTATGTGTGTGTGGTGCACGTTTGTGTGCATATGTGCTCCTGTATGTCTCAGTGTGAATGTGTGTTTGTGTGTGTGTGTGTGTGTGTGTGTGCTTGCGACTTAAATGTAAACCTAATGGCTTGCTGTCTCTCAACTTGTATGTGCTTATGGGTAAATCTAGTCTCTCGAGAGGACCGATCAGATAGATTTCAGGTAGATTATATTTTGAGTAAGTCCCCTAAAACAATGGTTTACATTGTCCTCGATGAACTCCTGTTGGTGTTGGATGTGTCCCCTGGGGGACCTGCCGGGACAAAAGCACTTTGGTACTTCTTATTGATTTTAGATGTCTGTGAGGCAGTTGAAAATGATCACTGTCCAAATGACAGCGATGAGAGATTATGAGAACGTCTCACATGAGACTTTAACCTTGAGAATGTCTCACATGAGACTTTAACCTTGAGAACGTCTCACATGAGACTTTAACCTTGAGAATGTCTCACATGAGACTTTAACCTTGAGAATGTCTCACATGAGACTTTAACCTTGAGAATGTCTCACATGAGACTTTAACCTTGAGATACCATCACTCACAGCTACAAAGGCTTACCGAGGCCTGAGATACCATCACTCACAGCTACAAAGGCTTACCGAGGCCTGAGATACCATCACTCACAGCCACAGAGGCTTACCGAGGCCTGAGATACCATCACTCACAGCTACAAAGGCTTACCCAGGCCTGAGATACCATCACTCACAGCCACAGAGGCTTACCCAGGCCTGAGATACCATCACTCACAGCTACAAAGGCTTACCCAGGCCCGAGGTACCATCACTCACAGGTATACCATCTCCCTCTCCTCTTTGATGATATCGCTCTTCCACTTTTACATTTGCTAACCTACTCTATTAAATATTTCACTGAGAATATTTCATTTTGTTAAGCCATTCGTCAACCAACAGACGGTAGGAGTGAGGCTGGAGAAGAGGAATCATGTATTTTTAATCCAGAAAATTGAGCCTGTTTCACATGAACCTCCTCTTCCTTCCTTTCTTCCTGGGACTGAAACACTGTCTGTCCCCATTGTATTGGGATGGTGTTATTAGCTCCATTAGTTTTACTCGCCCCGGGTTTGAGACCATTCCATTGGTCCTAAAGTGCAAACTCCGCCCACCTAGTGCACTGAGCAAGATCAAACAAATGCACACATTCCTTTTTCCAGGTTGGTGCTTTGAGCTGATTGGTCCTTTTGCAACAGCCGTAGCGGTTTCAGAAGGGTTAAGTGTCATTGTATAGCTTTACCATTCCTATAATGGGTCTACAGGGTTTGAATCACAAGGTTTTAATGCTCTTGGCCTTTTCACACTACTTAGCTATGCTGTACTGTACGCAGGCCTGGTTTCGCATCAATCATCATTTCTGGAAACGATTCCCTACCCCTTCTCCTTGGCCCTTAATGTTTTCAGATCTACAGTATGGGGTCTGGATGGGTGTGGTGGAGCTTCCACCATATTGCTTTACACATTACAGATCTGCAAACATTGAAGGGATCTGGGGAGGGGTTGGGGGAGGATCTGGAGAGGGGGAGGGATCTGGGGAGGGGTTGGGGGAGGGGTTGGGGGGAGGATCTGGAGATGGGGAGGGATCTGGGAAGGGGGAGGGGTTGGGGGGAGGATCTGGAGAGGGGGAGGGATCTGGGGAGGGGGAGGGATCTGGAGAGGGGGAGGGATCTGGGGAGGGGGAGGGATCTGGGGAGGGGGAGAGAGGAACACATTGAGTGTGGCTGTTAGGGATACAATCGTTGTTGTTGCAAGTGATAAATGATGACATGGCTGGAATGAAATTGTAGTGGCCAGTAATATTTGGCATGTTTATGTAAAATCTATATGCTATTTTAAATACCTCACGTGTGACTTGTAATATCACGTAGCAAATAGCCCAATAAAAAGTTTGTCTGACTTCATAAAGATGATTAAAATATACAAACAAGCATTAGGCAATGCGTTGACGAGACTAACAAAAATTGGTCTGAGAATGGTTTATATCAAAGGCAGATATTTAATAAAGCTTAAGTTGCAAACGTTACATGGCATATTTCCAAACATATAGGTCCTAAGATTAACTTACAACACAACGCATGAACAAAGAGACGCTTACTAGGCCAGAAGCCTAGGGAGTTTGAATTGATCATACAGGATACAGGAGAAGAGAGAGAACAAAGGCATTTAATTCCGTTTATAACATCGGAAGGTGTCACCTTTCAACTCAAGACCCCAACCAATTTTGACCAATCAAACCACACCAAGTTTACAGTGTAACCTGACCACCAAGGCCTAATCTCCACGTGGTGTCACATAACCATATCTACATGTACATACTACCTCAATCAGCCTGTATGTCTGTATGTAGCCTCGCTACTTTTATAGCCTCGCTACTGTATTATAGCCTGTCTTTTTACTGTTGTTTTATTTCTGTACTAACCTAACACCTTTTTTTCACTATTGGTTAGAACCTGTTTTATTCGGCGCACGTGACAAATAAACTTTGATTTGATCATTTAAATGTTTGTGTGGTGGATGAGGCCAGTGTAAATCAGACAGAATTCCTGAGAGGATCATACAACCTTTTTGCATATAGTAATTCAGAGTTCACGCTGTACAGAGACACAAGTAACCACACAGATCAAACATATACTGTTGATAGCATCAGCTTTACCCTCAGTGAACAAGGTACATATAGATACCAGACATGGATAATATAGTATTATTCTGTCACATTCAAATAGTCAGTCCTCTGAACTCTGAATACTGTAACAGGGAGAAGTACAGTGCCTTGCGAAAGTATTCGGCCCCCTTGAACTTTGCGACCTTTTGCCACATTTCAGGCTTCAAACATAAAGATATAAAACTGTATTTTTTTGTGAAGAATCAACAACAAGTGGCACACAATCATGAAGTGGAACGACATTTATTGAATATTTAAAACTTTTTTAACAAATCAAAAACTGAAAAATTGGGCGTGCAAAATTATTCAGCCCCCTTAAGTTAATACTTTGTAGCACCACCTTTTGCTGCGATTACAGCTGTAAGTCGCTTGGGGTATGTCTCTATCAGTTTTGCACATCGAGAGACTGAATTTTTTTTCCCATTCCTCCTTGTAAAACAGCTCGAGCTCAGTGAGGTTGGATGGAGAGCATTTGTGAACAGCAGTTTTCAGTTCTTTCCACAGATTCTCGATTGGATTCAGGTCTGGACTTTGACTTGGCCATTCTAACACCTGGATATGTTTATTTTTGAACCATTCCATTGTAGATTTTGCTTTATGTTTTGGATCATTGTCTTGTTGGAAGACATATCTCCGTCCCAGTCTCAGGTCTTTTGCAGACTCCATCAAGTTTTCTTCCAGAATGGTCCTGTATTTGGCTCCATCCATCTTCCCATCAATTTTAAACATCTTCCCTGTCCCTGCTGAAGAAAAGCAGGCCCAAACCATGATGCTGCCACCACCATGTTTGACAGTGGGGATGGTGTGTTCAGCTGTGTTGCTTTTACGCCAAACATAACGTTTTGCATTGTTGCCAAAAAGTTCAATTTTGGTTTCATCTGACCAGAGCACCTTCTTCCACATGTTTGGTGTGTCTCCCAGGTGGCTTGTGGCAAACTTTAAATGACACTTTTTATGGATATCTTTAAGAAATGGCTTTCTTCTTGCCACTCTTCCATAAAGGCCAGATTTGTGCAATATACGACTGATTGTTGTCCTATGGACAGAGTCTCCCACCTCAGCTGTAGATCTCTGCAGTTCATCCAGAGTGATCATGGGCCTCTTGGCTGCATCTCTGATCAGTCTTCTCCTTGTATGAGCTGAGAGTTTAGAGGGACGGCCAGGTCTTGGTAGATTTGCAGTGGTCTGATACTCCTTCCATTTCAATATTATCGCTTGCACAGTGCTCCTTGGGATGTTTAAAGCTTGGGAAATCTTTTTGTATCCAAATCCGGTTTTAAACTTCTTCACAACAGCATCTCGGACCTGCCTGGTGTGTTCCTTGTTCTTCATGATGCTCTCTGCGCTTTTAACGGACCTCTGAGACTATCACAGTGCAGGTGCATTTATACGGAGACTTGATTACACACAGGTGGATTGTATTTATCATCATTAGTCATTTAGGTCAACATTGGATCATTCAGAGATTCTCACTGAACTTCTGGAAAGAGTTTGCTGCACTGAAAGTAAAGGGGCGGGGCCTCCCGGGTGGCGCAGTGGTTAAGGGCGCTGTACTGCAGCGCCAGCTGTGCCATCAGAGTCCCTGGGTTCGCGCCCAGGCTCTGTCGTAACCGGCCGCGACCGGGAGGTCCATGGGGTGACGCACAATTGGCCTAGCGTCGCCCGGGTTAGGGAGGGCTTGGTCGGTAGGGGTGTCCTTGTCTCATCGCGCACCAGCGCACCAGCGACTCCTGTGGCGGGCTGGGCGCAGTGTACGCAGTGCACGGTGTTTCCTCCGGCGCATTGGTGCGGCTGGCTTCCGGGTTGGATGTGCGCTGTGTTAAAGAAGCAGCGGCTTGGTTGGGTTGTGTATCGGAGGACGCATGACTTTCAACCTTCGTCTCTCCCGAGCCCGTACGGGAGTTGTAGCGATGAGACAAGATAGTAGCTACTACAACAATTGGATACTACGAAATTGGGGAGAAAAAGGGGTAAAAATAAAAATAAAAAAAAGAAAGTAAAGGGGCTGAATAATTTTGCACGCCCAATTTCTCAGTTTGTTTAAAGCTTCGTCTCTCCCGAGCCCGTACGGGAGTTGTAGCGATGAGACAAGATAGTAGCTACTACAACAATTGGATACTACGAAATTGGGGAGAAAAAGGGGTAAAAATAAAAAAAAAAAAAAAGAAAGTAAAGGGGCTGAATAATTTTGCACGCCCAATTTTTCAGTTTTTGATTTGTTAAAAAAGTTTGAAATATCCAATAAATGTCGTTCCACTTCATGATTGTGTCCCACTTGTTGTTGATTCTTCACAAAAAAATACAGTTTTATATCTTTATGTTTGAAGCCTGAAATGTGGCAAAAGGTCGCAAAGTTCAAGGGGGCCGATTACTTTCGCAAGGCACTGTATGAGCCCCTCAGAGGGGGGGGGGGGGGGGGCTGACTAGTCCTTTTTTTCCGCTGTCATCTAACTCCAGGTGTCACAGAGCATATAAATTAGGGCCAAGCCTACACAATGCTGCAAGTCTGTCACTGATACTCAAAGTAGTGATTGACAGGTCTGTCAATACTTGAAGCAGGATATCAGCAGGCGGTGAAACAGAACAGACCAGTGGGTTTAGATCCCCCCCAGACCGTTCTGTTGGACGACTGCAGACTGAAGTGGGCAGAACAAGTCAAGATGGATGAGAGCTGACAGAGATGCTGTCCTCCTGTGTGGTGTACATTTTAGGATGTACTCAGCCTCACGTCTCACCCCTTCTTGAGCCAATTGTCAAAAACATACTGAATACATGCAATCACTGTACTGTAAGTCACTTAGGATACGTGTCTGCTAAGTGGTGTACAATGACGATTGACTCAAGGAAGGGTAAAGCGTTGGGGGGCTGAGGATGTCCTAGAATGTGCACCGTCCACATGGGGACTGCGGCACTGCAGCTGTTGCTACCTGCAGGCCACGCCCCACTGGGCTGATTCTGCAGCATAATCTGCCTGTGTGATGGATGGGCCTGACACTCTGCAGTCAGGACCACCCAAACAGACAGACACAGGCAGGCCACTGCAATGAGAAGGTACTATGGCAGCTCAGCTCTAAAGGGTTCTCTCCAATTGCACCCTATTCCCTACAGTATTCCCTACACTGCAATAATTTTAACCATATATAGTGCACTGCTTAACCATATATACAGTATATCACAAAAGTGAGTACACCCCTCACATTTTTGTAAATATTTGAGTATATCTTTTCATGTGACAACACTGAAGAAATTACACTTTGCTACAATGTAAAGTAGTGAGTGTACAGCTTGTATAACAGTGTAAATTAGCTGTCCCCTCAAAATAACTCAACACACAGCCATTAATGTGTAAACCGCTGGCAACAAAAGTGAGTACACCCCTATGTGAAAATGTCCAAATTGGGATATACTGTATATATATATATAAAATCTAATTTTATTGGTCACATACACATGGTTAGCAGATGTTATTGTGAGTGTAGCGAAAGGGTTGAGATACTGTAGTGAAGGGGAGAGATACTATAGTAAAGGGGAGAGATACTATAGTACAGGGCTGAGACACTATAGTAAAGGGGAGAGATACCTTAGAAAAGGGGAGAGATACTATAGTAAAGGGGAGATATATTAGAGTAAAGGGCTGAGATACTATAGTAAAGATCTGAGATACTATAGTAAAGGGCTGAGATAGTATAGTGATGGGGAGAGATACTAAAGCAAAGGGCTGAGATACTATAGTACAGGGCTGAGATGCCATAGAAAAGGGGAGAGATACTATAGTAAAGGGGAGAGATACTATAGTAAAGGGGAGAGATACTGTAGTGATGGGGAGAGATACTGTAGTAAAGGGGAGAGATACTGTAGTAAAGGGGAGAGATACTATAGTAAAGGGGAGAGATACTATAGTAAAGGGGAGAGATACTGTAGTAAAGGGGAGAGATACTATAGTAAAGGGGAGAGATACTGTAGTAAAGGGGAGAGATACTGTAGTAAAGGGGAGAGATACTATAGTAAAGGGGAGAGATACTGTAGTAAAGGGGAGAGATACTATAGTAAAGGGGAGAGATACTGTAGTAAAGGGGATAATAATATAAATAATATAATAGTATATAAATGAAGTATAATAATAGAAAGATATAGTTTAGTAGAGGGAGCATCTAGAGACCTGTGGCTGCCTGCATGTGGTGGTAATTGACCGGGGAAAAACCTTAACATTTGTTCCACGAGTGATGAACAGGGTGGAGATGATTTAGAGGGTGGAGATGATTTAGAGGGTGGAGATGATTTAGAGGGTGGAGATGATTTAGAGGGTGGAGATGATTTAGAGGGTGGAGATAATTTATAGGGTGGAGATAATTTAGAAGGTGGAGATGATTTAGAGGGTGGAGATGATTTAGAGGGTGGAGAAAATTTAGAGGGTGGAGATGATTTAGAGGGTGGAGGTGATTTAGAGGGTGGAGATGATTTAGAGATGATTTAGAGGGTGGAGATGATTTAGAGGGTGGAGATGATTTAGAGGGTGGAGAAAATTTAGAGGGTGGAGATGATTTAGAGGGTGGAGATGATTTAGAGGGTGGATAAAATTTAGAGGGTGGAGATAATTTAGAAGGTGGAGATAATTTAGAGGGTGGAGATGATTTTGAGGGTATAGAAAATGTAGAAGGTGGAGATAATGTAGAGTAGATGATTTAATCACTATAGTGATTTCCTCACGACCTCCACATCATAGAAATGTAAGTGAAGCAATGCAGTAAACACATTGTGTGTGTGTGTGTGTGTGTCTGTGTGTGTGTGTGTGTGTGTGTGTGTTTGGGCTCGCCTGTGTCCTACATATGTAATAATTGAACATTCCCATTCTTGCTTGGTGTTCTCTTAATCATCAGAGTAGAGAGAAACCTAAAACAAAGCTTTCAAACAGCAATTGGCTCCATCCTGAACAATGACATATTACCATACATTGAGTACAGGGTACACTGAGGAAATGGCAGTTGGTAGTTGCAGAGAGAAGAGTATAAATCTAACTTAAACGTTCTCTTAGTATGCATGCATGTGCGCTTGTGTGTGTATGTGTGTGCGTGTGCATCCACCTGTTCGTGCATAATTGATTCCCTCACCCCGAAGCATGTGTTGGTTGAATGCTTTATAAATTCAACTCAATTTCTTCGTCATTTTTTCTTTCTTCGTTTTCTTCGTCTACATCCCCACAGCATTTTCCACAGCAGCAGTCTTTGAACACAGATAGTGTGACTGACGCACAGATGACCGAGAGCAGAGCCATACCAATGCCCTAAAACAAGAGGAATCATGAAAATAGAAAACAGAATCAGTGTATGCAATAGATCAACAACAGCTTTTTCCTCACGGGTGCTTTTAAGAGGATTGTTTAAAAACTTTGATATCGGGGGCAGCATTTTCACTTTTGGATGAATTGCGTGGCCATAGTGAACTGCCTCCTACTCTGTCCCAGATGCTAATATATGCATAGTATTATTACTATTGGATAGAAAACACTCTGAAGTTTCTAAAACTGTTTGATTGATGTCTGTGAGTATAACAGAACTAATATGGCAGGCAAAAACCTGAGAAAAAATCCAAACAGGAAGTGAGAATTCTGAGGCTGGTCGATGTTAAACTCATCGCCTATTCAATTCCCTGTAATATATGGATCTGTTTCCACTTCCTATGCCTTCCACTAGATGTCAACAGTCGGTAGAACGTTGAATTAAGTTTATACTGTGTTGTGGGGCCGGATGAGAGGGGGATGAGTCAGTGGTCTGGCAGATTGCCAGTTCCTGCTCTCGTGCTTTCCTCATGATATCACATGATGTCGCCTTGCGTTCCATAACTTCTACAGACATGAAGGAATGCTCCGGTTGGAACGTTATTGGATATATATGATAACAACATCATCATGATTGATTCTCTACTTACTTTGACCAGTTTATTCGACTTGTAATATAACTTTTTGAAGTTTTCGTCCGACGTTTGCCTGCATCTGCGTCAGCATTTGGACACGTGTACTACACATGCTAGCAAAAGTAGCTACTTGGACAAAAGTAATGGACATTATTGAACAAAATATCAATTTATTGTGGAACTAGGATGCCTTGGAGTGCATTCTGATGAAGATAATCAAAGGTAAGGGAATATTTCTGATGTAATTTCGTATTTCTGTTGACTCCAACATGGCGGAGAAATGTTGTTAAATATGAGCGCCGTCTCAGATTATTGCATGGTGTGCTTTTTACGTAAAGTTTTTTTAAAATCTGACACAGCGGTTGCATTAAGAACAAGTGTATCTTTAATTCTATGTAAAACATGTATCTTTCATCAAAGTTTATGATGAGTATTTCTGTAATTTGACGTGGCTCTCTGCAATTTCTCCTGATATTTTGGAGGCATTTCTGAACATGGCGCCAATGTAAACCGAGATTTGTGGATATAAATATGCACATTATCGAACAAAACATAAATGTATTCTGTAACATGATGTCCTATGAGTGTCATCTGATGAAGATCATCAAAGGTTAGTGATTAATTTGATCTTTTTGTGACTACTATCTTTTGCTGGGAAAATAACTGTGTTTTTCTGTGGCTATGTACTGAGCTAACATAATTGTTTGGTGTGCTTTCCTAGTAAATCCTTTCTGAAATCAGACACGTTGGCTGGATTCACAACATGTGTAGCTTTAATTTGGTGTCTTTCATGTGTGATTTCATGAAAGATTGATTTTTATAGTAATATATTTGTATTTGGCGCGCTACATTTTTTCTGGCTTTTGGCCAAGTGGGACGCTACCGTCCCACATATCCCAGAGAAGGTAACCTCTCTGGGGTAGGGGGCAGTATTTTGATGTCCGGATGAAAAGCGTGCCCAAAGTAAACTGCCTGTTACTCAGGCCCAGAAGCTAGGATATGCATATAATTGGTAGATTTGGATAGAAAACACTCAAAAGTTTCCAGAACTGTTACAATAATGTAATAGCTGATATGGCAGGCGAAAACATGTGGAAAATCCATCCAGGAAGTGGCATTCTTTTGAATTGAGTGTTTTTCCATTGAAAGCCTATCCACCATATAAAAGGATGGGACCTAGATTGCAGTTCCTATGGCTTCCACTAGATGTCAACAGTCTTTAGACATTGTTTCAGGCTTTTATTCTGAAAAATGAGTAAGAATGACAACATTTTCTGAGTGGTCGGTCGAACGAACAAGAGATTTTTGCGCGCACAACCGGGAGCGTGCCATCCGTACTTTTTCCTTTGTATTGAATAGACCATGGTCCGGTTGAAATATTATTGATTATAAAGACAATAGAAAACCTGAGGATTAATAAAAAACATTGTTTTGACATGTTTCGACTAACTTTACCGGTAATATTTGTATCTATTCGTCTGCCTGTTACGTCTACCGTCTTTGAGCCAGTGAATTACTGAATAAAACTGAGTTTTTTGGATATAAAGAGGGACTTTATCGAACAAAACAAACATTTGATTGTGTAACATGGAGTCTTGTGAGTTCAACCATATGAAGATCATCAAAGGTAAGTGATTAATTTTATCGCTATTTCTGACTTTCGTGAGTAATATACTTGCCTGGAAAATGTTTGTATGCTTTTGTAAGCGGGGCGCTGTCCTCAGATAATCGCATGGTATGCTTTTGCTGTAAAGCCTTTTTGAAATCTGACACAGTGGCTGGATTAACAAGAAGTTCATCTTTAAGCCGATGTATAACACCTGTATATTTTATGAATGTTTATTATGAGTATTTCTGTATTTTGAATTTGGCGCTCTGCAATTTCACCTAGAGAGGTTTTAACATTTGGCGGGTTGAATTTGCAGGTAGAATCGTTCTGTCATTTGATTTTGCTGTGCAATTAAAGCATTCTGGGATTGGAAAATACATTTTTGGATTTTTTTATTAATGATATATAGACATACACTACCATTCAAAAGTTTGGGGTCACTTAGATATTTCCTTGTTTCTGAAAGAAAATATATGTTTTTGTCCATTAAAATAACATCTAATTGATCAGAAATACAGTGTAGACATTGTTAATGTTGTAAATGACTATTGTAGCTGGAAACGGCAGGTTTTTTATGGAATATCTACATCGGCATACAGAGGCTCATTATCAGCAACCCTCACTTTTGTGTTACAATGGCACGTTTTGTTAGCTAATCCAAGTTTAGCATTTTAAAAGGCTAATTGATCATTAGAAAACCCTTTTGCAATTATGTTAGCACAGCTGAAAACTGTTGTTCTGATTAAAGAAGCAATAAAACTGTCCGCCTTTGGACTAGTTGAGTATCAGTATTACAGGCTCTAAATGGACGGAACAAAGTACTTCTGAAACTCGTCAGTCTATTTGTGTTCTGAAAAATGAAGACTATTCCACGTGAGAAATTCCCAAGAAACTGAAGATCTCGTACAATGCTACTGTAGGCAGTGTACTACTCCCTTCACAGAACAGCACAAACCGACTCTAACCAGAATAGAAAGAGGAGTGGGAGGCCCCGGTGCACAACTGAGCAAGAGGACACGTACATTAGTGTCTAGTTTGAGAAACAGACGCCTCATAAGTCATCAAATGGCAGATTAATTAAATAGGACCCGCAAAACCCCAGTCTCAACGTCAACAGTGAAGAGGCGACTCCGGGATGCTGGCCTTCAGGCAAAGTTCCTCTGTCCAGTGTTTGTGTTCTTTTGCCCATCTTAATCTTTTATTTTTATTGGCCAGTCTGAGATATGGCTTTTTCTTTGCAACTCTGCCTAGAAGGCCAACATCCCGGAATTGTTTCTTCACTGTTGACGTTGAGACTGGTCTTTGCAATCTCAAAAAGTCTCTTTTACAACACGACGTCACAATCAGAACACAATCAGAACACAATCAGAACCCAATCAGAACACAATCAGAACACAATCAGAACACAATCAGAACAATTGTGAACTATTTCACGCTGAGAAGAATTTTACATGACACCGCTCAACACCATTCAGCAATATGGTGGGATGATGAGCTTCAGATTCAAATACTTTCAGCTTCATGCGCCATCGGGATGACGTCAGAGCTATCACTATGTACTGGTTTTAATGTCTATGTAGTTTCACACATACCCGTGAGCTACATGAGAAAACGTTGTATAGCTTCAAAACATGGTTAAAACTATAATTTTGATCTCATGTATTGTCAGTCTTTGAATCGATATCTCTGTCTATAAATTTCAGTGATAACATTTCTCCAGCCCCATCCCTCAGCTGTTTACCAAACCAAGTGGTGGGGACCAGGGTGAACTCTTGATTGTTTTTTTAATCATAAGGCATGTAAGTTACATTCTTAAAAAATCAATTGCTATATATCATTAATATAAAAGTTGTCTGGTTTCTCACCTGAGACTGAACAAGGAATTCCCGATGGAGATCCATTTGAGTGGGTACAGCCTCATCTGGCTCACACCATTTCCGAGGAGCATCTTCATTTGCAATGAGAAATGTGCCATTCCAGTTTGACTTTGCACAAGCAAAGTACTGGCCATCGAAGAACAGTATGATCAACCACACCAATGGAGGGATGAGGCTTGACAAATACACAAGTGTCCCCTTACACGCTCTCTTAGACACTTGTTTACAAGTAGGTCCTTGTACTATTATCATCACCACGAATGCTGTAATGGCAGGAATGATAAAGAATGCAGACGTAAACAGCTTGTTCCATTTAGGATCGCAGGGACACCTAAACTCCATCTCCACAATCTTCTCCAAGCCCAGAAGGATGAAGCTACAAACCACATGTGACACAAAAACTTTCTTGACATCTTTCTTGCCATCATTCTTGGCAACTTCTTTCTGCTGCTCTGTTATCTCTGTTTGCAGTCCTGTGCAGCAGCATTTTAAGCACAAGAAAAATGTGAGTGCCGCAAAGATGACCAAGAGCAGAGCCAGACCAATGACCTAAAACAAGAGGAAACAGACAAATGGAAAACAGAATCAGTGCATGCAATACAAAAATTACAGATTTTTCATCAGTGCCAGTGGGGCCCACCCTATCATACCTCCTTGCCCGTCAAAAAAAAAAAAACTGACTAAGACACACACCGACAGAAAGACACATCAATCTCAGATAAATCATCAGAGCAAGCAAAACAGCGCCACTCTGTTTCAGTATATGTAGCCCATGCTGTCTGGATAAAATGAGTATGGCATGTCAAACTATTTCTGTCCAGACAGCATCAGATACAAGGGCGCTGTTTCACTCATTCAGATGCTTTCTCTGGATGCATTCTCCTGTGAGATAGTTTTAAGTGATATTGTTTGACAATCAGATGGAAACATAAAGACTGGTTGTGTTCATACCGCAGTAAAAGGTAATACATGTTGCAGTTAAATTACCCACACTAGAACCGCTGTCATTTGGACTGCTCATAAATGCACATTTAAAGTTATGTCCCCCTCCGTCCTTGATTTTTCCTTAATAAAACACACTGTTGTTAGAATCTTAATATCACAAACAGAACTGGAGTTAGAACTAGTTTTAGGGGAGAATGTACTTTTTTGAAAGGTTCTCCCCTGTTGCCCCTCCTTCTTCCGACAGTAGGGCCTGCTCCTCTCTTTCTCCCGATAGTTGAAGGTGCCAAGGTACCATGCCCAGTTGATAATCACTGCAATAATTGCCTCGAAACTGAACCTAAACTATACCGAAATGAACTTCGCACAGCTTATAACAACAGACAAAGTTAATTATTATTAAGTATGATGGGGAGAAAGGGGGAGAATGGGTGAGTTGACGAATGAGGGGAAGCAAACGATGCATAATTATGTAATTACCAATTGTGAATGAAGAACAGGACAGGCATTGTATTGTATTGGTATATTCTAATTATAATCTCAAAATGGTATGTACCCTATATCAGTCCACCAAATCCAAGCAGTTTTATCAGCCTACTTTGAGGACACAGTGAGAGCAGGTGTAATTTACAATAGCAAGAAGACCAAGACAAATGAATGCACATGCTGCATTAGCATTACTACACAATCTGAATGAAACCAACTCAGACGGTGGGGAAGAAATGAATCATGATGACATCTCTGATGATTATTCTTCTGATTCTGAGCCTCAGCCTGAACCTACACCTCCAAGGCCTAAGCGCAAAAAAAACCCAGAACAGTCCGCAATTTGGAAAGTTCCTGCATGTGCAGGAAACCCTCTTTATACCGATATTGGTCCGTTTTTTGACTCTGGTACATAAGCGGGAGGCAGGGGCGCTGTAATACAGTAGGCGGCGGCAATGCACCATAACATTGGATGCTAGTTTAATAGCTATCACACAGTGTTGCAATAAAATGCAAATTAATTTCTTAAAAATCATACAATGTGATTTTCTGGATTTTTGTTTTAGATTCCACCTCTCACAGCTGAAGTGTACCTATGATGAAAATTACAGACCTCTACATGCTTTATAAGTAGGAAAACCTGCAAAATTGTCCGTGTATCAAATACTTGTTCTCCCCACTGTATATGATGAACAGGCGGGTGGTGGGACACAATGCAGATAGCCTGGTTAGCCAATGTGCGGGGGCACTGGTTGGTCGGGCCAATTGAGGTAGTATGTACATGAATATATAGTTAAAGTGACAATGCATATATGATAAACAAAGAGTAGCAGCACGTAAAAAAGAGGGGTTGGGGGGGGAACATAATGCAAATAATCCGGATAACCATTTGGTTACCTGTTCAGGAGTCTTATGGCTTGGGGGTAAAAACTGTTGAGACAGAGGGGTGCTGTTTTGTTTGCTCTGATACTTTCTCCAGTGAGATACATTCAGCCTCTTGAGAATTGAAGGACATTAATGAAACACAGAGAGACGAAAGATACGTTTTTTGCGTTTTTCTTGGTAACTGTTTTGGAAAAGCTTCCCATGAATACTGGCTGTATCATTTTTTTTTTGGTGTAGAGCTGGGCAATACGGACAAATACCCATCCGCCAGGCTCTGGAGAGGAAACCCGCGCCAGCTACCTGCCCTCCTTAGCGTATGTATGTTCCCTCGGAGGTAAGGGATGAGTTGACCTGTGCGCATCCCTCACCGCTGGACACACAGATATCACCCGCACCATTCACTCCATCTCTGAGAAATACTGGTGGCCCACCTTGGCTCAGGATGTGGCCCACTATGTCAACTCATGTTCAGTATGTGCCCAAACTAAATCTACCCGGCACGCTCCACCAGGGAAAGTCTTTCCCCTTCACACTGCACACTGCCCTAACACATCTGGACAAGAGGAATACCTATGTGAGAATGCTGTTCATCGATTACAGCTCAGCATTTAACACCATAATACCCTCCAAACTCATCATTAAGCTTGAGACCCTGGGTCCCGACCCCACCCTGTGCACCGCCTGGTACGGCAACTGCTCCACCCACAACCATAAGCCAGTCCTTGAATCGATATCTCTGTCTGTAAATTTCAGTGATAACATTTCTCCAGCCCCATCCCTCAGCTGTTTACCAAACCAAGTGGTGGGGACCGGGGTGAACTCTTGATTGTTTTTTTAATCACAAGGCATTTAAGTTCTATTCTTCAAAAAGCTACACATCATTAATGTAATATATTGGTCTGGTTTCTCACCTGAGACTGAACAAGGAATTCCCGATGGCGATCCATTTGAGTGGGTACTGCCTCATCTGGCTCACACCATTTCCGAGGAGCATCTTCCTTAGAAATGACAAATGTGCCATTCCAGTTTGACTTTACACAAGCAAAGTACTGGCCATCGAAGAACAGTATGACCAACCACACCAATGGAGGGATGAGGCTTGACAAATACACAAGTACCCCTTTACACACTTTGTTACACCCAGGTCCTAGTTTTTTTAGCATCATCATGAATGCTGTAATGGCAGGAAGGATAAAGAATGTAGACGTAAACAGCTTGTTCCATTTAGGATCGCAGGGACACCTAAACTCCATCTCCACAATCTTCTCCAAGCTCAGAAGGATGAAGATACAACCCACACAACATGTTTCTGACACAACATGTTTCTTCAGTAGTTTCAGCCATGGTTTTGGCACATCCATCCTAAATGCAACACAAACATATAAATGTTTGGTTGAGAAATCTGATAGAAGGTGCACATTTGTGAGAATGTGTTCACAGAATAATTTTGTGTTTAAAGGATTGCTCTGTGAGCAGAGTCTTATCAGGCTACATCAAAATAAAAATGCCCTGGACTCACCTGTCTGTTTCAGAATGAGGCAAAATGACAATGACAATTTCCCTTTACAGTAGCTCCTGTATAGATGCCAAAAGAAGACAACCCATGAGACGTCTCTTACTCGCGACTCCCCACAGAACTATAGGAAATAGCTTGTGGTTAGTATCTGAGAACCAAGAAGCTGCATGATCGGAGAGACACACAGAGGATCTGTTACCAATTGCATCAGACTAGTTAAGACTGGTCATATAGTGCCACACTGTTAGAAAAAAGGGTTCCAAAGGGTTATTTGTCTGTCCCTGTAGGAGAACCCTTTTGGTTCCAGGTAGAACCCTTTGTGGTTCTATGTAGAGCCCTTTGTGGAAAGGGTTATACATGGAACCCAAAAGGGTTTTACTTGGAACCCAAAAGGGTTTTACTTGGAACCCAAAAGGGTTTTACTTGGAACCCAAAAGGGTTTTACTTGGAACCCAAAAGGGGTTTACTTGGAACCAAAAGGGTTATATAAAGGGTTTTCCTATGAGGATAGCCAGAGAACACTTTTAGGTTCTAAGAGTGTAGTCTGCAAAGTTAGCCTGCCTATCCACAGGTTAGCCTGCCTATCCACAGGTTAGCCTGCCTATCCACAGGTTAGCCTGCCTATCCACAGGTTAGCCTGCCTATCCACAGGTTAGCCTGCCTATCCACAGGTTAGCCTGCCTATCCACAGGTTACATTTGCAGCACCCCTTTCCTGCAGTCAAATGACCAAATCGACCTCTAATGGCTTCATGGGTGTATTTATATTAATATTTTTCATAATTGAATAATTAATAAATTCAACAATATTCTAAACTACCGGGAAAATTCAGGTGTTTCTATGTTATATTTCAGTCTTCTGTGATGTTTTTACTGTGCGTATAATATTGGGATGCAAACTCAAAATTGAAAACATTTCAACTGTGTATCTGACATAACCATGTGTGTGAGGTATATACTTTTGTTTCAAAGCCGATTTGAGCACTCTGTGTGACCCTGATTTAGCCCATTGCAGTAAGAGTACAAGACCTACAGTATTCAGTTTCGTTGTGTTTCTTGTGTGCATTTCGCTACACCAAGCAATAACATCTGATAAATATATGTATGTGACCAATAACATTTAATTTGATTGGATGCTTTTTAGGATTTATTTGAATTAAAAAGTGATTTTTATTAAAAGTTGAAGTATTTATTTTATTTGAACTTTACCGAATTGGTTTGGATTTACTTATTAAACATTTAAGTAGAATAAACTTTTGAACGTTTGATCTATAGCCTGAAATGTTTCTGGATGAATTAATGATCACAGAGGGTAACAATAGTTATAGATGTTACTGAAACCTTATAAATTCTAGTGAAAGGTGTAGGTGAGAGGGAAGATTTATACTGTTCATTTGCCTTAAGGATTTATATATATATTTTTTAATGGATGTAAGTGGAATCGTTAACTACAGGAATTGAAAGATCCTGTGAAAATGAAATGCCTTGGGCAATAAGCGTTTTCCGGCTCTTAAGAACGAGGAAGCCTCTGTGATCTCTCCTTGGGAGAGATGTTACCTTCTGACCATGTTAGTGGAACAGCTGGAAGATGAGGAAGCTAAGGGGATGCTGTGATCTCTCCTTGGGAGAGGTGTTACCTTCTGATCATGTTGGTGCAACAGCTGGAAGATGAGGAAGCTAAGGGGATGCTGTGATCTCTCCTTGGGAGAGGTGTTACCTTCTGATCATGTTGGTGCAACAGCTGGAAGATGAGGAAGCTAAGGGGATGCTGTGATCTCTCCTTGGGAGAGGTGTTACCTTCTGATCATGTTGGTGCAACAGCTGGAAGATGAGGAAGCTAAGGGGATGCTGTGATCTCTCCTTGGGAGAGGTGTTACCTTCTGACCATGTTGGTGCAACAGTGGGAAGATGGACAAAAGAAGAGAAAGGCTGCGTGTGAACCATCATCATCTGCATGTTTTACGACACCATTTTTGTAAAAAATAAATTCTGTAACTCTGCTAAGGCTGATGAAGAGAACAGAGGTGTGATGGAGAGATGTAGTTAAATATCTTCCTGTTGATGTCAGCTACACAGCTTCCTGAGTTTGACTTTAACATTTAACATAAGAAACCAATTACTCAGCATGATTCTGCATCAACGTAGGGATGGTGCTAGGTTTTCTCCAGATGTGACACTTGGTATTCAGGCCAAATAGTTCAATCTTGCTTTCATCAGACCAGAGAATCTTGTTTCTCATGGTCTGAGAGTCTTTAAGGGCCTTTTGGCAAACTCCAAGCGGGCTGTCATGTGCCTTCCATCTGGCCACTTTACCATTAAGGCCTGATTGGTGGAGTGCTGCAGAGATGGTTGTCCTTCTGAAAGGTTCTCCTACCTCCACAGAGGAACTCTAGAGCTCTGTCAGAGTGACCATCGGGTTCTTGATCACATCCCTGACCAAGGTCCTTCTCCCCCGATTGCTCAGTTTTGCTGCCAGCTCTAGGAAGAGTCTATAACTTCTTCCATTTAAGAATGATGGAGGCCACTGTGTTCTTGGGGACCTTCAATGCTGCAGAAATGTTTTGGTACCCTTCCCCAGATCTGTGCCTCAACACAATCCTGTTTTGGAGTTCTATGGACAAATCCTTCAACCTCATGGCTTGGTTTTTGCTCTGACATGCACTGTGGGACCTTAGGTGTGTGGCTTTCTAAATCATGTCCAGTCAATTGAATTTACCAACAGCTGGAAGATGAGGAAGCTAATGAAGAAGCTAAGGGGTCGCTGTGATCTCTCCATGGGAGAGATGTTACCTTCTGATCATGTTGGTGGAACAGCTGGAAGATGAGGAAGCTAATGAGGAAGCTAAAGGGTCGCTGTGATCTCTCCTTGGGAGAGATGTTACCTTCTGATCATGTTGGTGCAACAGCTGGAAGATGAGGAAGCTAAGGGGTCGCTGTGATCTCTCCATGGGAGAGATGTTACCTTCTGACCATGTTGGTGGAACAGCTGGAAGATGAGGAAGCTAAGGGGTCGCTGTGATCTCTCCATGGGAGAGGTGTTACCTTCTGACCATGCTAGTGGAACAGCTGGAAGATGAGGAAGCTAAGGGGTCGCTGTGATCTCTCCATGGGAGAGGTGTTACCTTCTGACCATGTTGGTGGAACAGCTGGAAGATGAGGAAGCTAATGAAGAAGCTAAGGGGTCGCTGTGATCTCTCCATGGGAGAGATGTTACCTTCTGATCATGTTGGTGGAACAGCTGGAAGATGAGGAAGCTAATGAGGAAGCTAAGGGGTCGCTGTGATCTCTCCTTGTGAGAGATGTTACCTTCTGATCATGTTGGTGGAACAGCTGGAAGATGAGGAAGCTAAGGGGACGCTGTGATCTCTCCTTGGGAGAGATGTTACATTCTGACCATGTTGGTGGAACAGCTGGAAGATGAGGAAGCTAATGAGGAAGCTAAGGGGTCGCTGTGATCTCTCCTTGGGAGAGATGTTACATTCTGACCATGTTGGTGGAACAGCTGGAAGATGAGGAAGCTAAGGGGACGCTGTGATCTCTCCTTGGGAGAGATGTTACATTCTGACCATGTTGGTGGAACAGCTGGAAGATGAGGAAGCTAAGGGGACGCTGTGATCTCTCCTTGGGAGAGATGTTACATTTCTGACCATGTTGGTGGAACAGCTGGAAGATGGACAGAAGAAGAGAAAGGCTGCGTGGGAACCATCATCATCTGCATGTTTTGCTACACCCTTATTCCTGTAACTCTGCTAAGGCAAATGAACAAAACAGAGGTGAGAAGGTGAGATGTGCCTAAACAGCTTCCTGTTGATGCCAGCTACACAGCTTCCTGTTGATGCCAGCTACACAGATTCCTGTTGATGCCAGCTACACAGCTTCCTGTTGATGCCAGCTACACAGCTTCCTGTTGATGCCAGCTACACAGCTTCCCGGTCTTAACTTAAAAGCTTGCTTTTTGGCAGGCTCACCACAAAACATTCTGCAAAAGAGAAACGTATACAGATTGACACAGTCATATCATACTGTATTGAAAGTACATCATGTTATTCAACCAGCACCTTGAAAAATATACACAGCTGTACTGTATACAAGGCCTCTACTTCTGCACAGCCGTATACAGAAGTCTGAAGTCATTCATTTTGAAATGCACATTATCGTGAGTAGTATATCCCCCAAATGTATATTTCTTGGTCAGTATCTCTATTATTTGGCTCTAACTCTCCTTAGCTCTGTTGGAGACACTAACTCCCTGTAACCATGTTGGAGACCCTAACTATCCATAGCCATGTTGGAGACCTGAACTCTCCCTATCCATGTTGGAGGCCCTAACTCTCCCTTTCCATGTTGGAGACCTGAACTCTCCCAGACCTGTTGGAGACCCTAACTCCCCCCAGCCCTGTTGGAGACCCTAACTATCCATAGCCATGTTGGAGACCTGAACTCTCCCTATCCATGTTGGAGACCTGAACCCTCCCTAGCCATGTTGGAGACCTGAACTCTCCCTAGCCATGTTGGAGACCCTAACTCTACCTTACCATGTTGGATGTTTTCACTCCTCCTAGCCATGTTGAAGACCTGAACTCTCCCTAGCCACATTGGAGACCCTAACTCTCCCTAGCCGAGTTGGATTCCCTAACTCTCCCTAGTCCTGTTGGAGACCCTAACTCCCCCCAGCCCTGTTGGAGACCCTAACTCTCCCTAGCCATGTTGGAGACCCTAACTCTCCCTATCCATGTTGGAGACCTGAACTCTCCCTAGCCCTGTTGGAGACCCTAACTCCCCCCAGCCCTGTTGGAGACCCTAACTATCCATAGCCATGTTGGAGACCTGAACTCTCCCTATCCATGTTGGAGACCTGAACTCTCCCTAGCCATGTTGGAGACCTGAACTCTCCCTAGCCATGTTGGAGACCTGAACTCTCCCTATCCATGTTGGAGACCTGAACTCTCCCTAGCCATGTTGGAGACCTGAACTCTCCCTAGCCATGTTGGAGACCTGAACTCTCCCTAGCCATGTTGGAGGCCCTAACTCTCCCTCGCTATGTTGGAGACCCTAATTCTGCCAAGCACTGTTGGAGGTTTTAACCTGTTTGGGCTAGGGGGCAGTATTTGTCGTCCGGATGAAAAGCGTGCCCAAAGTAAACTGCCTGTTACTCAGGCCCAGAAGCTAGGATATGCATATACATGGTAGATTTGGATAGAAACCACTCTAAAGTTTCTAAAACTGTTAGAACAATATCTGTAAGTATAACATAACTTATTTGGCAGGCAAAACCCAGAGGACAAAACATCCAGGTCACTGTGTTTTCAATTCCATTTCTATGGGAAACTGTATTTATGAGGAACCTGGTTGCAGTTCCTATGGCTTCCACTAGATGTCAACAGTCTTTAGAAATAAGTTGATGTTTTTCTTTAGAGAAATTAAGAAGTACGGCTGTTCTCTGTGAGTGTCAAGCCAAGTGGACTCTGTTTTTTGCGTGCGACCTGGAGCTTGCTCCACGTTGTTTTTATCCGCTATTGAACACAGTATATTCCGTCTTAAATTTGAGCGATTATTTACGTTTTAGGATACCTAAGGATGGATTAAGAAAGTTGTTTGAAATGTTTGGACCAAGTTTACAGGTAACTTATTAGATACTTTGTAGTCATGTTGGGCAAGTTGGAACCGGTGTATTTTCTGAATCAAACTCGCCAAATAAATGGACATTTTGGGGATATAAAGAAGGAATTTATCGAACAAAAGGACCATTTGTGATGTTTCTGGGACATTTTGGAGTGCCACCAGAAAAAGATCTTCACAGGTAAGGCATGAATTATATAGTTATTTCTGACTTTCGTGTCGCACCTCCCTGGTTGAAAAATGTTTGTCATGCATTTGTATGATGGGGCGCTGTCCTCAGATAATTGCATGGTTTGCTTTCGCCGTGAAGCCTTTTTAAAATCTGACACGGCGGCTGGATTAACAAGAAGTTAAGCTTTATTTTATGTATTGCACTTGTGATTTTATGAAAGTCAAATATTTCTAATAATCTAATTTGAATTTCGAGCTCTGCAATTTCACCGGATGTTGTCGAGACGTCCCGCTAGCGGACCCTAACCCTCCCTTGCATTGTTGGAGACCCTACCTCCCCCTATCCCTGTTGGGGACACTAACTCTCCCTAGCACTGTTGGAGGTTCTAACTCTCCCTAGCCAATTTGGAGCCTCTAACTCTCCATATCCCTGTTGGAGACCCTAACTCCACCTAGCCCTGTTGGAGGCCCTATCTCTCCATAACCCTGTTGGAGACCCTAACTCCACCTAGCCATGTTGGAGACCCTAGATCTCCCTAGCCATGTTGGAGATCCTAACTATCCCCAGCCATGTTGGAGCCACTAACTATCCCCAGCCATGTTGGAGGTTCTTACTCTCCCGCCTGTCCGGCGCTGCCGGAGTTTCCCGCCTGTCCGGCGCAGCCGGAGTCTCCCGCCTGTCCGGCAGCGGAGTTGTCCTTCACTCCGGCGCTGCCGGAATCTCCCGTCCATTCGGGACCCATACCTAGGGTCCCCAGTCTGAGGTCGGCGGTGACGGTCGCCGCTCGTAAGAGGCCACGGGGGTGGTTGAGGAGGCGGACAAAAACTATGGTGACGTGGGGACCACTGTTCGCCACCGCCCAGACCCTCCCCTATAGGTTCAGTATTTGCTGCCGGAGTCCGCACCTTTGGGGGGGGGGGGGTTGTCACATTCTGACCTTAGTTCCCTTGTTTTGTCTTTGTTTAGTTGGTCAGGGCATGAGTTTGTGGTGGGCAGTTTATGTTTGTTTTTCTATGTTCTGTTTCTGTGTTCGGACAAGTATGGTTCTCCATCAGAGGCAGGTGTTGTTAGTTGTCTCTGATTGAGAATCATACTTAGGCAGCCTTTTTCCACCTGTGTTTTGTGGGTGTTTGTCGCCACACGGGACTTTTGTTTATTCACATTATTTTGTTTTGTTCCAGTGTTCATAATGTTTCATCAAAAAACAACAGGACACTTACCATGCTGCGTTTTGGTCCTCCGATCCTTCTCGCTACTCCTCCTCAGAAGAGGAGGACGAGATTCGTTACACTATTCTGACGCTTAGCTTGTTTGATTGCCTTGTGGAGGGAATAGCTAAACTGTCTGTATTTGGTCATGTTTCCAGTCACCTTGCCTTGGTTAAAAGCAGTGGTTCGCACTTTCAGTTTCGCGTAAATGCTTCCATCAATCCACGGTTTCTGGTTGGAGAATGTTTTAATAGTTGCTGTGGGTACGACATTGCCAATGCACTTGCTAATGAACTCGCTCACCGAATCAGCGTATTGTTGTTGTTTGACGCAATGCGGAACATATCCCAATCCATGTGATCGAAGCAATCTTGAAGTGTGGAATCAGATTGGTCGGACCAGTGTGGAACAGACCTGAGAGCGGGAGCTTCCTGTTTTAGTTTCTGTCTATAGGCTGGAAGCAACAAAATGGAGTCGTGGTCAGCTTTTTCGAAAGGAGGGCGGGGGAGGGCCTTATATGCGTTGCGGAAGTTAGAATAACAATGATCCAAGGTTTTACCAGCCCTGGTA
Organism: Oncorhynchus mykiss; assembly: GCF_013265735.2. Classification (NCBI taxonomy): domain Eukaryota; kingdom Metazoa; phylum Chordata; class Actinopteri; order Salmoniformes; family Salmonidae; genus Oncorhynchus; species Oncorhynchus mykiss. The sequence continues at coordinate 95,862,219 of NC_048566.1, forward strand.
GCACAATTGATATGCTGATAGAATTTAGGGAGTCTTGTTTTCAGATTAGCCTTCTTAAAATCCCCGGCTACAATGAATGCAGCCTCAGGATATGTGGTTTCCAGTTTACATAGAGTCAAGTAAAGTTTGTTCAGGGCCATCGATGTGTCTGCCTGGGGGGGAATGTATGCGGCTGTGATTATAATCGAAGAGATTTCTCATGGTAGATCATGCGGTCAACATTCGATTGTGAGGAATTCTAAGTCAGGTGAACAGAAGGACTTGAGTTCCTCTATGTTGTTATGAACACACCAGGTTTCATTAATCATACGGCATACCCCCCCGCCCCTCTTCTTACCAGAAAGATGTTTGTTTCTGTCGGCGCGATGCTCGAAGAAACCAGCTAGCTGTACCGACTCCGACAGCTTCTCTCGAGTGAGCCATCTTTCCGTGAAGCAAAGAACGTTACAGTCTCTGATGTCTCTCTGGAATGCTACCCTTGCTCGGATTTCATCAACCTTGTTGTCAAGAGACTGGATATTGGTGAGTAGTATGCTGAGGAGCAGTGCACGATGTGCCCATCTCCGGAGCCTGACCAGAAGACTGCTTTGTGTGCCCCTTTTACGGCGTTGTTGTGTTGTTTTGCAGGCTGGGATCCGATCCATTGTCCCGGGTGGTGGGCAGAACACAGGATCCGCTTCGGGAAAGTCGTATTTCTGGTCGTAATGATGGTGAGTTGACGTTGCTCTTATATCCAGTCGTTCCTCCCGCCTGTATGTAATAAAACCTAAGATTACCAGGGGTACCAATGTAATAAATAACACGTAAAAAAAAACAAAATACTGCATAGTTTCCTAGAAACGCGACGCGAGGTGGCCATGTCTGTCGGCGCCGGAAGTCCAACTTTAGCACACTATGTAGCACACACTCTCCTCTGGGTTGGCCTTAGCCCTGAGACACCCCTCCTTATGAGTCCTACAAATGCACTCAGTATCTATAGTTGGGTCTCAGGTTAGGTTTCTTTATACCAGCCTCAATTAATCAAGTCTATTTCTCATAAGGAAATGTGTTTTAATAAATAATTAGAATGTTACAGTCCTGAAACCATAGGTCTGAAACCATGTGATTGTATGAAATTAATTTAAATCATTATATTATTATAATACATGTGTGTAAGTGTTAGACTCATCTGATGATTATATTATAATACTGTGTGTGGTTTTAGTCAGAATCAACGTTTTGGGAACAATGTGTCTAGTGTTTTGAGAACAGACTATCTGTCTGAGCCAGATCCCGGGCGACCTTTCCTGGGACACTGAGAACTTCCCAGTCCCAGGTCTCTCCCTATTTTAGGGGAGGATAGGAAGACACTATTCTCACTTACTCCCCTAGGCTCTATTGGTGGGCGGATTTGATGGTTGGTGTGGAAGTATGTGTGTCACTATAAATTGAAGGTCTTGTACTGTACACGTCAGAACGTTCCCGTGAATAAACATTTAACTTTGGTAGACTGGTCCTCTGTCTGTTTTCATGTCTATCAGTATCTTACAAATCTTGATATAACAGACTGAGGGTAACATAACTGAATTGGTAAATGAACGGGAGTATAGAATTCTCCTGACAATTTCAGAAACCGAGATTAAAACGACTTGCACTTGTATGAGTCTTTGATGAAACGGGGTTTCAGAACAATAAAGCAAGTTTATTCAAAATTCCAGAAACATTCATAAAAATCCAGATCAATCAATCAATCAATCACAAATCAATTTCACCAATCAATGACAGGCAAACATCAACAGCAAATTAAACTGATAGACCGCTGTAGCGCCCTTAACTAAACCCTTATTGGGATGCCAATACAATATTTTTTGACTATTACAATTTTAGGTGAAGCACAATATTTAATAAAAAGAAAAAACGATTTCACACCTTCTACAACTTTATAAACAGTTTTTTCAGGATGATCAGTCCCTTCAATAGCGTCTGAATACTTGAACAGCTACTTTAACACACTGCTATCAATGAGGTAACCTTAAGGATTCCTCCTAAAATGTCACTTTAACTGAGTGTAATGAAAATCTAAATATGAGTATAATAAAAATCTAAATAAGAGTATAATAAAACTCAAAATATATTTTAATTAAGCTAAAAAGCTACAGCAAAAATCTTCTTCCAGCAGTCGACAGGTTGTTGTAGCTCAAAGAGAGTGAATTCTCCCTTCTCCAAAATCATGCCTCTTTTACACCCTCCATTTTTATTTCTGCTAACTCACTGTGGCTAACTCACTGTGTCTAACTCACTGTGGCTAACACACTGTGGCTAACACACTGTGGCTAACTCACTGTGGCTAACACACTGTGGCTAACACACTGTGGCTAACACACTGTGGCTAACTCACTGTGGCTAACACACTGTGGCTAACACACTGTGGCTAACACACTGTGGCTAACTCACTGTGGCTAACACACTGTGGCTAACACCTACCCCAATGATGCATCCAGTGTTTAACACCTAATGTGGCCAACATTCAAAAAGGTGTTTTTTCATCCCCCTTAACTCCCACCCTTTTCTCACCTAACCGGTCTCCCTAACCGATTTAGGGATTTCCAAATCCAACTAACTCCCTTAACATACTTAATTACCTTTAACTTTTAAAACAGTAATTTTTAATCATCAACCTTCCCTTACTCCACTCAATTCTAATCTTACTCCAACCAAACGTATTACCCCCCCCCCCCCATTTACATCTTAAACATCCACCAACGTAAACATTTCCTCATTACAACATTTCATTATCAACCTCATATGGACCCCAAGGTCTAAGGTTCCTCTAAGCTTAACAAATATAGTCTATATGCATCGTACCTTAAAGCAAACAACATTATAACATTTCATTATTATCCTCCAATGGGCCCCTAAGGTCTTGTTCCTCTAAGCTAAACAATATTATAAAACTGTTAACAATTTACTGCATTCCTCTAATGACCCTTGAATATCTTCCATAGTATATTACCCCCTGTTTCCAACCTTTAACATTTAGCATATTTAACCTTTAATCGTTCAGTTTTACAAATTCCACTCCCAATAATTTGTTATTTTCTTTAATCAATGCCAATTCCCTCTCAATGTTCATTCTTCTTTGTGCTCTGCGTGTGAAAGTGAAACTTCTTCATGAGTGTGCGTGGGCATATGCAAGTTGTGTCTCTACAATGTCACAGAGAGCTGAGGCTTAAGCTACTACTCTTGTCAGTAGCTTTCATTGATTGCAAAGGAAGCATTCCCTCGATGGCTGATGGCTGATGATAATGCAGGACGACCGACGGCTGTAATGTAGCAGGGCCGTAGGAACCCAATTCAGATGGGTTTTTTCAGTCCATTTTCTGTCATTGTTCCATTACATTTTGGGGTGGTTGTTTTGGCAACTGCAGGTCATGTGGAAGAAATCAGCGTCCAGACTGTTGCATGATGGATCAGAATTCATTGGGAACCACATACAAATGTGGTACAAACCAGAACTCAACCGAGTGTGTTTTTTTCTTGTTGCTGTTTACACATTGGGAAAAATATCAGATACTGTATGTACTGTATCAAATATGACAAATAATTGGCAAAAGATCAGAGTTGGTCTTCCTTTGTAAACTCAGCCACAGGGGCAGTTTCGTGGACACAGATTAACCTTAATCCTGGACTAAAAGCTTTTCAATGAAGACTCACCATTAAACTTTCTTTATAGCCCAGGGCTAGGCTTCACCTGCGTGAGAAAACGCTCCTTAATCTCCACACTCATAAATCCAAAGTTTTAAATTGGTTACTTATTGATTGTGTAGAAAAGAAAAAAAGAAACATACAATTTTTACAAATGTTATTCATACAGTAATTTAATGCCCATTGCTCAATTTCTGGTCCTGGGTACCATCTCAACTGCTTCTTCAACAGCAAGTAGCCTAGTGGTTAGAGTGTTGGACTAGTAACCGAAAGGTTGCAAGATCAAATCCCCGAGCTGACAAGGTAAAGACCTGTCGTTTTGCCCCTGAACCAGGCAGTTAACCCACTTTTCCTAGGCCGTCAATGAAAATAAGAATTTGTTCTTCACTGACTTGCTAAGTTAAATAAAGGTAAAATAAAAATGTATAATACGGTATATGCTAAGAGGGATCCTTGGTACAACTAAAGCCTAACCCAAATCCTTTTTAACTTGTCAGACTCCTGAAGCAAAGCATCTGCTTCTCCTAATGCTTCTGATGCTCCTCCTCCTGCTTCTCCTAATGCTTCTGATGCTCCTCCTCCTGTTTCTCCTAATGCTTCTGATGCTCCTCCTCCTGTTTCTCCTAATGCTTCTGATGCTCCTCCTCCTGTTTCTCCTAATGCTTCTGATCCTCCTCCTGTTTCTCCTAATGCTTCTGATGCTCCTCCTTCTGCTCCTGTTGCGTCTGATGCCTGTCCTGCTTCTGCTGCTTGTCCTGCTTCTGCTGTTTCTCCTCCTGCTGCTCCTCCTGCTGCTGCTCCTCCTGCTGCTGCTCCTCCTCGTCCGCCTCTTCCAACTTCTGATGCCTGTCCTGCTTCTGCTGCTCCTCCTCCTGCGGCTTCTCCTCCTGTGGCTGCTCCTCCTTCTGCTGCTCCTCCTGCTGCTGCTCCTGCTGCTCCTCCTCCTGCTTCTCCTCCTACTGCTGCTCCTCCTCCTCCTGCTCCTCCTCCTGCGGCTTCTCCTCCTGTGGCTGCTCCTCCTGCTGCTGCTCCTCCTGCTGCTGCTCCTCCTGCTGCTGCTCCTCCTACTGCTGCTCCTGCTGCTGCTCCTCCTGCTGCTTCTGCTCCTGCTGCTCCTGCTGCTCCTCCTCCTGCTTCTCCTCCTACTGCTGCTGCTCCTCCTCCTGCTCCTCCTCCTGCTGCTGCTCCTCGTCCTCCTCCTCCTCCTGCTGCTGCTCCTCCTCCTGCTGCTCCTCCTCCTGCTGCTCCTCCTTCTGCTGCTGCTGCTTGTTCTGCTCCTCTGCAGGAGTCGATGAAGCCTTTGCATAGAAATCCTATGACCATCACTCCTACGGCCGAGATAATAGCCATAGCAATGATCTAAAACCAGAGGAATCATGAAAATAGAAAACAGAATCAGTTCATGCAATACAACAACGCAAAAACAATCTCATGAAAGAACAATTCCACCTCCCAGATGTGGAAGGGGCAAACTGGGATTGGAACATCCATTTTTGGACTTAAATTAATCATATAAATACATTTATTATTGAAGAATACAACTTAGAAACGCCTCATGAGTTTAATTCAACTGTCCTACCCCATCAGAACCAAAACCATACACCTTTTTTTTTACTACATTGTTTGTAAATAATGTCATTTTAAATCAAACATCTTCAAAACATGGATCAAACTATAACCATGTATCTTATGGACAAGCAGTCTTTGTATCTCTATCTCTGTCTATGAATTTTAGAGTGGTTCCACTTCCTGTTTACCAAATCAGGTGGTGGGACTGGGGGGACCGCTTTGTGTTTTTTTGAATCCCGGATTGAAATAAACTCATAAGGCATTTATAAGTTATTTTCTTCAAAAATCAATTGCTAAATATCATGAATGTAAAAGATTGGTCTGTTTTCTCACCTGAGATTTGAGTTTCTGATAATGGAAATTCTGATTGTTCTCATTCTCATCTTGCGTACACATTTTCTTAGGAGACTGTTCATTAAGAATGACACCTGTTTCATTCCAGTTTGTCATTACACAAGCAAAGTACCTGCCATCGAAGAACAGTATGATCGACCACATCAAGGGAGGGATGAGACATGTACTAAAACACTTCATCTTTCCTTGGTTACAACTAGGTCCTTGTACTTTTAGCATCACTACGAATGTTATGATTGCAGGAACGATAAAGATTGCTAACACAAACCAAGCTTTCGTTGCAGGATCGCAGGGACAGATAAACTCCATCTCCAGAATCTTCTCCAAACCCAGAAGGCAGACGGTACAAGCCACATTAGACACAAGATTATCCGGGACCATTCCCTTCGATTCTTTGACCCATTGTTGTATCGCCTGCATTCTAAATGCAAAATAAAAATAGAAATGTTTGGTTCAAAAATCTGATGTGTTCACAGAATAATTTTGTGTTAAAAGGTTTGCTCTGTGAGCAGAGTCTTATCAGACTACATCAAAAGAAAAATGCCCCAGACTCACCTGTCTGCTTTCACAATGAAGCAAACTTACTGAACAACTACAGTTTCCCTTTAGCTATATGCCAAAAGAAGACAACCCACGAAACGTTTCTTATGTGATTCAGCGCAGAACTAAAGGAAATAGCTTGTGGTTAGTGTCTGTGAGAGACAAGAAGCTGCAAAATTGGAGAGATGCACAGACGATCTGTTGCGAGTTGTATCAAACAATATAAGACTGGTCTATAGCGCTGACTACCAACAGCCTAAATTTGCGTTAAGAACTGTGTTACAATAGTTGTTTCTTGTATGCTTTTTATGATGTATTTGAATGAAATAGGAAATAGAAGTAGAATAACCTTTTGGACATTTAAACAATACCGAATTGGGTTGGATTTGCCTGAAATGCTTATGGGTTACTTTCTGATCCGCAGAGGTCAGCAACAGGAATACATGTAATTAAAGCCGAACAAATCCAAGTGAAATGTGTAGGTGAGGGAAGATTTAAACTGTTAATATGCTTGAAGGGTTTATATATTTGTTACATTGTTGTTATTCATTTTTTTGATAAACAGAACAGAGGTGAGAAGGTGAGATGTGGCTAAACAGCTTCCTGTTGATGCGAGCTACACAGCTTCCTGAGTTTGACTTTAAAGCTTGCTTCGGGTAGGCTCACCACAAAAGCATCTGCATAAGAGAAACATTTACAGTTTGACACAGTTATATCATCATTGTACAACCTTGACAAACATACACACTACTTCTTTTTTTGCAAAGACATATACAAAAGTCTGAAGTTATGAATTTTGAATTGTACAATATCACGAGTACTATATCCCAGGACGTTCTATTTGTTGGTCAGTAATCTCTATTATCTGTCTCCAACTCTCCCTATCCATTTTGTAGACCCTAACTCTCCCTATCCATGTTGGAGACCCTAACTCTCCCTATCCATGTTGGAGACCCTAACTCTCCCTATCCCCGTTGGAGACACTAACTTTTTACTTTTTAATTACCTTTTATATTTTTTAGTTTTTTTCCCCTCAACTTTTACACGCCGGACGCTTTATCTGGACGTGATTCGTCAGGACCTCCAACAGCCGAAGCTATGTAGTAACATTAACATGATGCTTTATCTGGACATGGTTCGTCAGGACCTCCAACAGCCGAAGCTAAGTAGTAACATTAACATGGTGCTTTATCTGGACATGGTTCGTCAGGACCTCCAACAGCCGAAGCTATGTAGTAACATTAACATGATGCTTTATCTGGACATGGTTCGTCAGGACCTCCAACAGCCGAAGCTATGTAGTAACATTAACATGGTGCTTTATCTGGACATGGTTCGTCAGGACCTCCAACAGCCGAAGCTATGTAGTAACATTAACATGATGCTTTATCTGGACATGGTTCGTCAGGACCTCCAACAGCCGAAGCTAAGTAGTAACATTAACATGATGCTTTATCTGGACATGGTTCGTCAGGACCTCCAACAGCCGAAGCTAAGTAGTAACATTAACATGATGCTTTATCTGGACATGGTTCGTCAGGACCTCCAACAGCCGAAGCTAAGTAGTAACATTGACATGATGCCTTCTAATTGCAGTCGCTGTACTCATAATATAAAGGAGAATGATCACCTTACGGCGAGGATAGCTGTGCTACCAGCTTCAGACGCAATCGTTAGGCAAGGGTAATTTCAGTGTAGGAAAGGATGAAACAGCGTCTGTGCCACCAGTAAGTACAGATAGTAGTATAAATCCCCTGGCACAGTCCCCGCAGCCGGACAACTTTCTCACGGTTTCTGGAAGGAAATGCTGTAGGAATGCTCAACCGGTGTCGCTCATTCAGCCGACAGAAACTTTCAACTGGTTTTCCCCATTAAGCAGCGAGTCGGAGTCAGAGGCCGAGCCTTCTCTTGTCTCTACTCCTCCCGTTACGGGGTCTGAGACGCCGAAGCTTCCCACCATTAGCTCTGACAAATTGAAAACTCTAGTCATTGGCGACTCCATTACCCGCAGTATTATACTTAAAACGAATCATCCAGCGATCATACACTGTTTACCAGGGGGCAGGGCTACCGACGTTAAGGCTAATCTGAAGATGGTGCTGGCTAAAGCTAAAACTGGCGAGTGTGGAGAGTATAGAGATATTGTTATCCACGTCGGCACCAACGATGTTAGGACGAAACAGTCAGAGATCACCAAGAGCAACATAGCTTCTGCGTGTAAATCAGCTAGAAAGATGTGTCGGCATCGAGTAATTGTCTCTGGCCCCCTCCCAGTTAGGGGGAGTGATGAGCTCTACAGCAGTCTCACAACTCAATCGCTGGTTGAAAACTGTTTTCTGCCCCTCCCAAAAGATAGAATTTGTAGATAATTGGCCCTCTTTCTGGGACTCACCCACAAACAGGATCAAGCCTGACCTGCTGAGGAGTGACGGACTCCATCCTAGCTGGAGGGGTGTTCTCATCTTATCTACCAACATAGACAGGGCTCTAACTCCTCTAGCTCCACAATGAAATAGGGTGCAGGCCAGGCAGCAGGCTGTTAGCCAGCCTGCCAGCATAGTGGAGTCTGCCACTAGCACAGTCAGTGTAGTCAGCTCAGCTATCACCATTGAGACCGTGTCTGTGCCTCGACCTAGGTTGGGAAAAACTAAACATGGCAGTGTTCGCCTTAGCAATCTCACTAGGATAAAGACCTCCTCCATTCCTGTCATTATTGAAAGAGATCATGATACCTCACATCTCAAAATAGGGCTACTTAATGTTAGATCCCTTACTTCAAAGGCAATTATAGTCAATGAACTAATCACTGATCATAATCTTGATGTGATTGGCCTGACTGAAACATGGCTTAAGCATGATGAATTGACTGTGTTAAATGAGGCCTCACCTCCTGGCTACACTAGTGACCATATTCCCCGTGCATCCCGCAAAGGCGGAGGTGTTGCTAACATTTACGATAGCAAATTTCAATTTACAAAAAAAAAAATGACGTTTTCGTCTTTTGAGCTTCTAGTCATGAAATCTATGCAGCCTACTCAATCACTTTTTATAGCTACTGTTTGCAGGCCTCCTGGGCCATATACAGCGTTCCTCATTGAGTTCCCTGAATTCCTATCGGACCTTGTAGTCATAGCAGATAATATTCTAATCTTTGGTGACTTTAATATTCACACGGAAAAGTCCACAGACCCCCTCCAAAAGGCTTTCGGAGCCATCATCGACTCAGTGGGTTTTGTCCAACATGTCTCTGGACCTACTCACTGTCACAGTCATACTCTGGACCTAGTTTTGTCCCATGGAATAAATGTTGTGGATCTTAATGTTTTTCCTCATAATCCTGGACTATCGGACCACCATTTTATTACGTTTGCAATTGCCACAAATAATCTGCTCAGACCCCAACCAAGGAACATCAAAAGTCGTGCTATAAATTCACTGTGAAGGACCTCGGCGTTACTCTGGACCCTGATCTCTCTTTTGAAGAACATATCAAGACCATTTCAAGGACAGCTTTTTTCCATCTACGTAACATTGCAAAAATCAGAAAGTTTCTGTCCAAAAATGATGCAGAAAAATTAATCCATGCTTTTGTCACTTCTAGGTTAGACTACTGCAATGCTTTACTTTCCGGCTACCCGGATAAAGCACTAAATAAACTTCAGTTAGTGCTAAATACGGCTGCTAGAATCCTGACTAGAACCAAAAAATTTGATCATATTACTCCAGTGCTAGCCTCCCTACACTGGCTTCCTGTCAAAGCAAGGGCTGATTTCAAGGTTTTACTGCTAACCTACAAAGCATTACATGGGCTTGCTCCTATCTCTCTGATTTGGTCCTGCCGTATATACCTACACGTACGCTACGGTCACAAGACGCAGGCCTCCTAATTGTCCCTAGAATTTCTAAGCAAACAGCTGGAGGCAGGGCTTTCTCCTACAGAGCTCCATTTTTATGGAACGGTCTGCCTACCCATGTCAGAGACGCAAACTCGGTCTCAACCTTTAAGTCTTTACTGAAGACTCATCTCTTCAGTGGGTCATATGATTTAGTGTAGTCTGGCCCAGGAGTGGGAAGGTGAACGGAAAGGCTCTTGCTGTCTCTGCCTGGCCGGTTCCCCTCTTTCCACTGGGATTCTCTGCCTCTAACCCTATTACAGGGGCTGAGTCACTGGCTTATTGGGGCTCTCTCATACCGTCCCTGGGAGGGGTGCGTCACCTGAGTGGGTTGAGTCACTAATGTGATCATCCTGTCTGGGTTGGCGCACCCCCCTTGGGTTGTGCCGTGGCGGAGATCTTTGTGGGCTATACTCAGCCTTGTCTCAGGATGGTAAGTTGGTGGTTGAAGATATCCCTCTAGTGGTGTGGGGGCTGTGCTTTGGCAAAGTGGGTGGGGTTATATCCTTCCTGTTTGGCCCTGTCCGGGGGTGTCCTCGGATGGGGCCACAGTGTCTCCTGACCCCTCCTGTCTCAGCCTCCAGTATTAATGCTGCAGTAGTTTATGTGTCGGGGGGCTACGGTCAGTTTGTTATATCTGGAGTGCTTCTCCTGTCCTATTCGGTGTCCTGTGTGAATTTAAGTGTGCTCTCTCTAATTCTCCCTTTCTCTCTTTCTTTCTCTCTCTCGGAGGACCTGAGCCCTAGGACCATGCCTCAGGACTACCTGACATAATGACTCCTTGCTGTCCCCAGTCCACCTGGCCGTGCTGCTGCTCCAGTTTCAACTGTTCTGCCTTATTATTATTGGACCATGCTGGTCATTTATGAGCATTTGAACATCTTGGCCATGTTCTGTTATAATCTCCAACCGGCTCAGCCAGAAGAGGACTGGCCACCCCTCATAGCCTGGTTCCTCTCTAGGTTTCTTCCTAGGCTTTGGCCTTTCTAGGGAGTTTTTCCTAGCCACTGCGCTTCTACACCTGCATTGCTAGCTGTTTGGGGTTTTAGGCTGGGTTTCTGTACAGCACTTTGAGGTATCGCACGAAGGGCTATATAAATACATTTGATTTGATTTGATTTGGCTAGCCTAGCTGCTATCTAGCTGGACATCAAGCTAGCGAGGTGTTCTTGAATACAGCCCACAACGCGGTTAGCCATTGTGGCTGGGACCGCGGATTGTCCCGGGTTTGTGGCGGTCTTGTTTGTTGTTTTCAATTTTCCCTGTGACCTGCCCTGTCTGGAACTGCGAGGAGTAACAGCCTAACATATGTTGCTAGCTACCATGACAAAGACCAAAGCCGGTGGGAGTACCTTTGAGGACAGTGCCAGTGGTGTCTCTCCATCACACGTGAACAATCTTTTAAATTAACAAAAAGAGACCTACAAGCAGTTGTTACAGAAACTAGAAAATAGCTTCAAGTGTTTTGTCCAAATACTCGTTGATTCTACTAATAAAAGAATGGACAACCTGACCAGAGGTGTCAGGACCTGAAGAACAGTTTGCAGTTCTCCCAGGGTCAGCTCGACGAGTTGAAACAGGAGAACGGCAAGATGACAGCAATCTGTAAGTCATTGAGAGAGAACATCAGTTCTGTGTGTGAATCCATGAAAACAATGACAGATAAATCAGACCGGACAACCAAGGCAAAACAACATGGTTGTGGACGGAATTGCAGAATCTCCACATGAGACCTAGATGGAGTGTGAGGGCAAAGTGAGGGAAATGATCTCTGAGATATTGAAGATGGACCACAGGAAGAGTGAGGTGGAGCTCGCCCACAGTACAGGAAAACCAACTACCAGCCCAGGTGATAGGACCAGGCTGATAATGGTCAAGTTTCTGAGGTTCAACGACAAGGTAGCTGTTCTGGAAAGAGCCAAGAACTTGAGAGGAATGTATATCTTCCTCAACAAGGACTATCCTGAAGCTGTGCACCAGAAGAGGAAAGAACTGATCCCAATCATGAAAGCTGCCAGAGCGCGTGGGGACATTGCGTACATCCGCTATGACAGGCTAATTGTCCACCCTCTATCCCAGAATCCTGGAAAGGATGAGAGAGCCAAGCCTATGGGTTCATAACCTCAACCCCGCAGCACACACACACACCAATTGATTAATTCATTGCTGAATGTATATTATTTTCTCTTGCTTTGTCTGCGCTTTTCAATATTATGTCTATCTCTGATAAGCTACCCAGGAAAGGGCTGAAAATAGCCCATATTATTATTATATGTAGCCTTAGAAATAAGGTTCATGAAATAAATAACTTGCTAACATCAGATAACATTCATATATTGGCCATTTCTGAGACTCACTTAGATAATTCATTTGATGATACAGCAGTAGCAATACATATATAACATCTGTAGAAGAGACAGGTATGCTTATGGGGGAGGTGTTGCTGTATACATTCAGAGCCTTATCCCCATCTACTGCTTAGAGAAGATCTTATGTCAAGTGTTATTGAAGTGCTGTGGTTCACTTGGCATATCTAAAGCTGTTTCTTTAGGGGTGTTGCTACCAAGTGCTAACAGTCGCGATCTAAATAATGTGTGTGAAATGCTTGATAGTGTATGTGATGTAAACAGAGAGGTATACTGTCTTGGGGACCTGAATATTGACTGGATTTCCTCAAGCTGTCCACTCAGGAGGAAGCTTCTTACTGTAACCCAGTGCCTGTAATCTGGTTCAGGTTTTTAATCAACCTACCAGGGTGTTTACAAACAATACAGGAACAAGATCATCCACATGTATCGATCACATTTGAACTAATGCTTTGTTCTTTAAAAAAAAAAAGATATTTAACCAGGTAGGCCAGTTGAGAACAAGTTTCCATTTACAACTGCGACCTGGCCAAGATAAAACAAAGCAGTGGGACACAAACAACAACACAGAGTTACACATTGAATAAACGACCGTACAGTCAATTACACAGTATAAAAGTTTATGTACAGCGTGTGCAAGGTAAGGTAAGATTAGGGAGGTAAGGCAATAAATCGGCCGTAGTGGCGAAGTAATTACAATTTAGCAATTAAACACTGGAGTGATAGATGCACAGAAGATGAATGTGCAATTAGAGATACTGGGGTGTAAAGGAACAAAAAACATTATGGGGATGAGGTAGTTGGATAGACTATTTACAGATGGGCTATGTACAGGTGCAATGATCTGTAAACTGCTCTGACAGCTCATGCTTAAAGTTAGTGAGGGAGATGTGTCTCTAGCTTCAGTGATTTTTTCAATTCGTTCCAGTCATTGGCAGCAGAGAACTGGAAGGAAAGGCGGCCAATCGAGGAATTGGCTTTGGGGGTGACCAGTGAAATATACCTGCTGGAGCGCTTGCTACGGCGGGACTTTACCTGGCAAAGACTTATAGATGACCTGGAGGATTGGCAATGAATGTGTAGCGAGGGCCAGCCAACGAGAGCATACAGGTCGCAGTGGTGGGAAGTAAATTGGGTTTTGGTGACAAAACGGATTGCACTGTGATAGACTGCATCCAATTTGCTGAGTAGATTGTTGGAGGCTATTTTGTAAATGACATCGCTGAAGTGAAGGATCAGTAGGATAGTCAGTTTTACGAGGGTATGTTTGGCAGCATGAGTGCAGGTTGCTTTGTTGTGAAATAGGAAGCCAATTCTAGATTTAATTCTGGATTGGAGTTGCATAATGTGAATCTGGAAGGAGAGTTTACAGTCTAACGTGACACCTAGGTATTTGTAGTTGTCCACATATTCTAAGTCAGAACCGTCCAAAGTAGTGATGCTAGACGGGCGGGCAGGTGTGGGCAGCGATCGGTTGAAGACCATGTATTTAGTTTTACTTGCATTTAAGAGCAGTTGGAGGCCACGGAAGGAGAAGGAGAGCTAGTTTGGAGGTTAGTTATCACAGTGTCCAAAGAAGGGCCAGAACTATACAGAATGGTGTCGTCTGCGTAAGGGTGGATCTGAGAATCACAAGCAGCAAGAGTGACATCATTGATGCATACAGAGAAAAGAGTCGGCCCGAGAATTGAACCTTGTGGCACCCCCATAGAGACTGCCAGAGGTCCGGACAACAGGCCCTCCGATTTGACACACTGAACTCTGTCTGAGAAGTAGTTGGTGAACCATGCGAGGCAGTAATTTGAGAAACCAAGGCTGTTGATTCTGCCGATAAGAATGTGGTGATTGACAGAGTCGAAAGCCTTGGCCAGGTCGATGAATACGGCTTCACAGTATTTTCCTTCATCGGTGGCGGTTAGGATATCGTTTAGGACCTTGAGATTGGCTGAGGTGCACCATGATCAGCTCGGAAACCAGATAGCATTGCGCAGAAGGTACGGTGGGATTCAAAATGGTCGGTGATCTGTTTGTTGGCTTTTGAAGACCTTAGAAAGGCAGGGTAGGATAGATATAGGTCTGTCATAGTTTGGGACTAGAGTGTCTCCCCCTTTGAAGAGGGATCTCAGATGATACGAAAGAAAGGTTGAACAGGCTAGTATTAGGGGTTGCAATAACTGCGGCTGATAATTTTAGAGAGAGAGGGTCCAGATTGTTTAGCCAGCTGATCTGTAAGGGTCCAGATTTTGCAGCTCTTTCAGAACATCAGCTATCTGGATTTGGGTGAAGGAGAAATAGAGGAGGCTTTGACATGTTGCTGTGGGGGGTGCAGAGCTGTTGACCGGGGTAGGGGTAGCCAGGTGGAAAGGATGGCCAGCCATAGAAAAATGCTTATTGAAATTCTCAATTATCATGGATTTATTGGTGTTAAGAGTGTTTTCAAGCCTCAGTGCAGTGGGCAGCTGGGAGGAGGTGCTCTTATTCTCCATGGACTGTACAGTGTCCCAGAGTTTGTGCTACTGGATGCAAATTTCTCTTTGAAAAAGCTAGCCTTTGCTTTCCTAACTGCCTGTGTATATTGGTTCCTAACTTCCTTGAAAAGTTGCATATCGCGGGGGCTATTCAATGCTAATGCAGTATGCCACAGGATGTTTTTGTGCTGGTCAAGGGCAGTCAGGTCTCGGGTGAACCAAGGGCTATATCTGTTCCTGGTTTAACATTTTTTGAATGGGGCATGCGTATTTAAGATGGTGAGAAAAGCACTTTTAAAGAATAAGCAGGCATCCTCTACTGACGAAATGAGGTCAATATCCTTCCAGGATACCCGTGCCAGGTCGATTAGAAAGGCCTGCTCGCTGAAGTGTTTTCAGGAGCGTTTGACAGTGGTGAGGGGTGGTCGTTTGACCGCAGAACCATTACGGATGCAGTGAAATAAGACAATAATCCTCAACCAAAACAGCAATAGACAAGTCATATTGTCATTAGTGAGAGGCATGCGTAGCTGAGTGATCATAGGGTCACTCGGATACACAAGCTGGATACACGGCGATTCAGAAGGGCCTTAGGGGACTCTGTTGAAGCCCACTTGGACGGTTACTTCGGCAGACCAGTCGTGATGGATCGGCAGGGCTCTATGTAGGCAGAAAAAGGGTCCAGGCCAATTGGCAAAATAGGTATTGTAGCCCAATAAATTGGCTGATGGACCTCTTCAGCTAGTTGGGAGGTGGGCCTAGCTCCAGGCTAACTGGTGCTTGCTTTGGGATGGAGACGTTAGTTAGGAGTAGCCACTCGGATAGCAGCTAGCTAGCTTCGATGATCCAGGTGAAAAGGTTCAGTGCTTGCGGTAGGAATCCGGAGATGTGGAGATGTGGTAGAGAAAAAGCAGTCTGATATGCACTTTGTTGAACCGCACTGTGCAGACTGGCAGGAGTTGTCCGGGCTGTGGTTAGCTGTTGACCGCTAGCAGTGGCTAACTGACTACTAGCTAGTAGCTAGTTAGCTGGCTAGCTCCTGTTGGGGGATCTGATTCTAAAGCGTAGAATATAGCAGATCCATACCACATTGGGCGAGGCGGGTTTCAGGAGAGTGTGTTGAAATTGAGGTTAAAAATATTAAAATATATACGAAATATATACAAAGAAAAAAACGATATATACATGGGACACGACAAGTCAAAGACGCCTGACTGCTACGCCATCTTGGATTTGAGGTATGTTAAAGTTATATCCGTACCCATTGGATGCAGTGATCACAACATAGTGACTATCTCCAGGAAAGCCAAAGTTCCAACAGCTGGGCCTAAAATAGTGTATCAGAGACCATACAAACAATTTTGCTGTGACTCTTATGTGGATGATGTTAAAAACATTTGTTGGTCTGATGTGATTAATGAGGAGCATTCAGACTTTGCACTTAATGAATTTATGAAATTGCTTCTTCCAATTATTGATAAACATGCACTGTTAGAACTGTTAAGGCTAGATGGATAGATGAGGAATTGAAAAACTGTATGGTTGAAAGAGATGGGGAAAAAGGAGTGACTAATAAGTCTGGCTGCACATCTGACTGGCTGACTTACTGCAAATGTAGAAATTATGTGACTAAACTCAACAAAAAGAAGAATAAACTTTATTATTAGCTTTATTCAACTTTGCAGTACTTTTAATACAATTATGAGCAGAAAGACAAATTCAACTCCATCTTTCATCGAATCAGATGGCTTATTCATCACAAAACCATTTGATGTTGCCAATTATTTTAATGATTATTTCATTGGCAAAGTGGACAAATTTAAGCAGGATATTGCAGACTGGATATTTTCCTGTTTCCAACCTTTAACATGTAACATATCTAACCTTCAATCATTATTTTAATAAATTCCACTCCCAATTAATTCATTTTTTCCCCTTAATCAATGCCAATTCCCTCTAAATGTTCATTCTTCTTTGTGCTCTGTGTGTGAAAGTGAAACTTCTTCATGAGTGTGCGTGGGCATATGCAAGTTGTGTCTCTACAATGTCAGTAGCTTTCATTGATTGCAAAGGAAGCATTCCCTCGATGGCTGATGATAATGCAGGACGACCGACGGCTGTAATGTAGCAGGGCCGTAGGAACCCAATTCAGATGGGTTTTTTCAGTCCATTTTCTGTCATTGTTCCATTACATTTTGGGGTGGTTGTTTTGGCAACTGCAGGTCATGTGGAAGAAATCAGCGTCCAGACTGTTGCATGATGGATCAGAATTCATTGGGAACCACATACAAATGTGGTACAAACCAGAACCCAAAAGATCAGATTCAATGTGTTTTATGTTGTTGTTTTTTTACTCACTGGAAAAAAAAACATCAGATACTGTATGTACAGTGCCT
Organism: Oncorhynchus mykiss; assembly: GCF_013265735.2. Taxonomy (NCBI): domain Eukaryota; kingdom Metazoa; phylum Chordata; class Actinopteri; order Salmoniformes; family Salmonidae; genus Oncorhynchus; species Oncorhynchus mykiss. The sequence continues at coordinate 95,879,489 of NC_048566.1, forward strand.
TGCGAAAGTATTCGGCCCCCTTGAACTTTGCGACCTTTTGCCACATTTCAGGCTTCAAACATAAAGATATAAAACTGTATTTTTTTTGTGAAGAATCAACAACAAGTGGGACACAATCATGAAGTGGAACGACATTTATTGGATATTTCAAACTTTTTTAACAAATCAAAAACTGAAAAATTGGGCGTGCAAAATTATTCAGCCCCTGTACTTTCAGTGCAGCAAACTCTCTCCAGAAGTTCAGTGAGGATCTCTGAATGATCCAATGTTGACCTAAATGACTAATGATGATAAATACAATCCACCTGTGTGTAATCAAGTCTCCGTATAAATGCACCTGCACTGTGATAGTCTCAGAGGTCCGTTAAAAGCGCAGAGAGCATCATGAAGAACAAGGAACACACCAGGCAGGTCCGAGATACTGTTGTGAAGAAGTTTAAAGCCGGATTTGGATACAAAAAGATTTCCCAAGCTTTAAACATCCCAAAGAGCACTGTGCAAGCGATAATATTGAAATGGAAGGAGTATCAGACCACTGCAAATCTACCAAGACCTGGCCGTCCCTCTAAACTTTCAGCTCATACAAGGAGAAGACTGATCAGAGATGCAGCCAATAGGCCCATGATCACTCTGGATGAACTGCAGAGATATACAGCTGAGGTGGGAGACTCTGTCCATAGGACAACAATCAGTTGTATATTGCACAAATCTGGCCTTTATGGAAGAGTGGCAAGAAGAAAGCCATTTCTTAAAGATATCCATAAAAAGTGTTGTTTAAAGTTTGCCACAAGCCACCTGGGAGACACACCAAACATGTGGAAGAAGGTGCTCTGGTCAGATGAAACCAAAATTGAACTTTTTGGCAACAATGCAAAACGTTATGTTTGGCGTAAAAGCAACACAGCTCATCACCCTGAACACACCATCCCCACTGTCAAACATGGTGGTGGCAGCATCATGGTTTGGGCCTGCTTTTCTTCAGCAGGGACAGGGAAGATGGTTAAAATTGATGGGAAGATGGATGGAGCCAAATACAGGACCATTCTGGAAGAAAACCTGATGGAGTCTGCAAAAGACTTGAGACTGGGACGGAGATTTGTCTTCCAACAAGACAATGATCCAAAACATAAAGCAAAATCTACAATGGAATGGTTCAAAAATAAACATATCCAGGTGTTAGAATGGCCAAGTCAAAGTCCAGACCTGAATCCAATCGAGGATCTGTGGAAAGAACTGAAAACTGCTGTTCACAAATGCTCTCCATCCAACCTCACTGAGCTCGAGCTGTTTTGCAAGGAGGAATGGGAAAAAATGTCAGTCTCTCGGTGTGCAAAACTGATAGAGACATACCCCAAGCGACTTACAGCTGTAATCGCAGCAAAAGGTGGCGCTACAAAGTATTAACTTAAGGGGGCTGAATAATTTTGCACGCCCAATTTTTCAGTTTTTGACTTGTTAAAAAAGTTTGAAATATCCAATAAATGTCGTTCCACTTCATGATTGTGTCCCACTTGTTGTTGATTCTTCACAAAAAAATACAGTTTTATATCTTTATGTTTGAAGCCTGAAATGTGGCAAAAGGTCGCAAAGTTCAAGGGGGCCGAATACTTTCGCAAGGCACTGTACTGTATTAAATAGAACAAATAATTGTCAAAAGATCAGAGTTGGTCTTCCTTTGTAAACTCAGCCTTAGGGTCGCTTTTATGGACACGGATACACCTTAATCCTGGACTAAAAAGCATTTCAATGGAGACTCGCTAATAAACTTGTTTTTTAGTCCAGGACTAGGCTTAATCTGTGTCAGAGAAAACACTCCTTAATCGCCACACTCATAAATAAAAACGTTATAAATTGGTTAAAAAAACAAACATACAATTTTTACCAATGTAATTTTATACAGCACATATTGATCAATTTCTGGGCCTGCGTACCATCTCAACAGCTTCTTCAACCCCACCCTAAACCCCAAACCTAACCTGAATCCTTTTTAATTCATAACTTCAATGGGGTGACGTCAACTTTCTGGAAGCAAAGCATCTACTTCTTCTGCTCCTCTTCCTTCTGCTCCTTCTGCTTCTGATTCTCCTGCTCCTTCTCCTGCTCCTGATGCCTGTACTGCTTCTGCACCTGCTCCTCCTCCTCCTGCTTCTAATGCCTGTACTACTCCTGCTCCTCCTCCTCCTCCTCCTGCTTCTAATGCCTGTACTCCTCCTGCTCCTGCTCCTCCTCCTCCTCCTCCTCCACCAGCTTCTAATGCCTGTACTCCTCCTGCTCCTGCTCCTGCTCCTCCTCCTCGTCCTCCTGCTTCTAATGCCTGTACTCCTCCTGCTCCTCCTCCTCCTGCTTCTAATGCCTGTACTCCTCCTTCTCCTGCTCCTCCTCCTCCTCCTCCTGCTTCTAATGCCTGTACTCCTCCTGCTCCTCCTCCTCCTCCACCAGCTTCTAATGCCTGTACTCCTCCTGCTCCTCCTCCTCCTCGTCCTCCTGCTTCTGCTTCTTCTGCTGCTCCTCCTCCCTCTCCTGCTTCTAATGCCTGTACTCCTCCTGCTCCTCCTCCTCCTGCTTCTGATGCCTGTGCTGCTCCTGCTCCTGCTCCTGCTCCTGCTCCTGCTCCTGCTCCTGCTCCTGCTCCTGCTCCTGCTCCTGCTTCTGATGCCTGTGCTGCTTCTGTCCCTTCTCCTCCTCTTCCTCCTAGTCCTCCTCCACCTCTTCCTCCTAGTCCTGCTTCTCCTCCTGTTCTTACACTGCTTCCGATGCCTCTTCTTCTTTCTGTAACGTCATCACTGACTTCTTCTAAATCCCAGGTGTAGTTGTTGCATATGGATACTATAACTGCCCCACAGGCGACCAAGAGCAGAGCCATACCAATGCCCTAAAACAAGAAGAAACAGAAAAACAGAAAACAGAATCAGTTTATGCAATACAACAACAACAGCTTTTTCATCACTGTTGTTTTTGAAAGGTTTGTTTCAATGCACTGCACAATCTCATGAAACAACAATTCCACCTCCCAGATGTTAAAGGGGCACTCTGGGATTGGAACATCCATTTTTGGACTTAAATTAATCATATAGAGAAATGTATTATTGAAGAATACAACTTAGAAACGCCTCATGAGTTTAATTCAACTGTCCTACCCCATCAGAACCAAAACCATACACCTTTTTTTACTACATTGTTTGTAAATAATGTCATTTTAAATCAAACATCTTCAAAACATGGATCAAACTATAACCATGTATCTTATGGACAAGCAGTCTTTGTATCTCTATCTCTGTCTATGAATTTGAAAGTGGTCACACTTCCATCCCTCAGCTGTTTACCAAACCAAGTGTTGGGGTCCTCTTTGTGTTTAATTTTTTTTTATTTTTTATCCCAGATTAAAATAAACTCATAAGGCATTTCTAAATTATTTTCTTCAAAAATCATATATCATTAATGTAAAAGACTGGTCTGGTTTCTCACCTGAGAACAGATTTCCCAAAAAAGGAAATCCTGACGTTGATCTTTCCCTGCTTCCTCACACATTTTCACAGAAAAATCTTCATTACGAATGACCCCTGTTTCATTTAATTTTGTCATGGCACAAGCAACGTATCTGCCATCAAAGAACAGCACGATCCACCACACCAACGAAGGGATGAGGCTTGACAAGCAAGCCTTCCATTTTACTATGTTAACCCTAGATACTTGAACTTGTAGCATCAGCAAGAATGATAAAAGGGCAGGAATGAAAAAGAATGCAATCGTAAAGAACATTTTATATATATAATTGCAGGGACACCGAACCTCCAGCTCCAGAATCTTCTCCAAGACCACAAGGCAGAAGCTACAAGCCACATTAGGCACAATTCCCTTTGATTGTTTGACCCATTCTTGTATCGCCTCCATACTAAATGCAACCAAAAACATAGAAATGTTTGGTTAAAAAATATGATAGAAGGTGCACATTTGTGAGAATGTGTTCACAGAATAATTTTGTGTTAAAAGGTTTGTTCTGTGAGCAGAGTCTTATCAGGCTACATCAAAAGAAAAAATGCCCCGGACTCACCTGTCTGCTTTCACAATGAAGAAAAATTACTGAACAACTACAGTTTCCCTTTAGCTATATGCCAAAAGAAGACAACCCATGAAACGTTTCTTATGTGATTCAGCGCAGAACTAAAGGAAATAGCTTGTGGTTAGTGTCTGTGAGACCCAAGAATCAAATCAAATAAATGTATTTGTCACATGAGCCATGACCTGCCTTTCAAAGCACTTCATGGCTACAGACATGAGTAGAAGCTGCATAATTGGAGAGACGCACAGACGATCTGTTGCGAGTTGTATCAAACAATATAAGACTGGTCTATAGCGCTGACTACCAACAGCCTAAATTTGCATTAAGACCTGTGTTACAATAGTTATTTCTTGTATGCTTTTTATGATGTATTTCAATGAAATAGGGAATTGATTAAAAGTTGAAGTAGAATGAACATTTGAACTGTACTGAATTTGGTTAAAATTTTCCTGAAATGTTTATCGGTTAATTTATGAACCTCAGGGGTCAGCAACAGATATACTGCACATGTAATTAAAGCCTTATAAATCCTAGTGAAATGTGCACTTGGTCGAGGGTAGATTTATACCGTTCATTTGCTGAAATGGTTTATAATGAAACGTTGATAGATGTAGTTGGAATTCTTAACAACAGGAATTGAAAGAATCTGTGAAATTGAAATGCCTTGGGCAAAAAGGGTTTCCTTGCTCTCAGGAATGAGGAAGTTAAGGGGTCGCTGTGATCTCTCCATTGGAGAGGTGTTACCTTCTGATCATGTTGGTGGAACAGCTGGAAGATGAGGAAGCTAAGGGGATGCTGTGATCTCTCCTTGGGAGAGGTGTTACCTTCTGACCATGTTGGTGGAACAGCTGGAAGATGAGGAAGCTAAGGGGATGCTGTGATCTCTCCTTGGGAGAGGTGTTACATTCTGACCATGTTGGTGGAACAGCTGGAAGATGAGGAAGCTAAGGGGATGCTGTGATCTCTCCTTGGGAGAGGTGTTACATTCTGACCATGTTGGTGGAACAGCTGGAAGATGAGGAAGCTAAGGGGATGCTGTGATCTCTCCTTGGGAGAGGTGTTACATTCTGACCATGTTGGTGGAACAGCTGGAAGATGAGGAAGCTAAGGGGTCGCTGTGATCTCTCCTTGGGAGAGGTGTTACATTCTGACCATGTTGGTGGAACAGCTGGAAGATGGACAGAAGAAGAGAAAGGCTGCGTGGGAACCATCATCATCTGTAACATTTTTACCGTAACTCTCGTCTCCACAGAAGTGTTGAGGCGAGATGTGGCTAAACAGCTTCCTGTTGATGCCAGCTACACAGCTTCCTGTTGATGCCAGCTACACAGCAGGCTCTCCACAAAAGCATCTGCAAAAGAGAAACATCTACAGTTTTGACACAGTTATATCATACTGTATTTATAGTATCTATTGTTCCACATCCAGCACCTTGAAAAAGATACAGCTGTATACAAGACCTCTACATCTTTATGCACAGCTATATACAGAAGTCTGAAGTTATGAATTTTGAATCGTACAATATCATGAGTAGTACTGTATATCCCAACATGTTCTATTTGTTGGTCAGTAATCTCTATTATCTGTCTCCAACTCTCCCTATCCATGTTGGAGACCCTAACTCTCCCTATCCATGTTGGAGACCCTAACTTTCCCTATCCATGTTGGAGACCCAACTCTCCCTATCCCTGTTGGAGACCCTAACTCTCCCTATCCCTGTTGAAGACACTAAGTCTCCCTAGCCCTGTTGGAGACACTAACTATCCCTATCCCTGTTGGAGACACTAACTCTCCCTATCCATGTTGAAGACACTAAGTCTCCCTAGCCCTGTTGGAGACAGTAACTCTCCCTATCCCTGTTGGAGACACTAACTCTCCCTATCCAAGTTGGAGACCTGAACTCTCCCTAGCCCTGTTGGAGGCTCTATCCTCTTTCTGCTGATTCTGTATTCCCTCAACAGCTCTACCTGGGCCATGTCAGTTATTCAGTGAAGCTTCAAGGTTTTTCTTGGTTAATCAACAGGACGGGTCACTTGCCATGAGGGTGTGGTGAGCTGCGGTGTGTTTGTGTGTGTGTGACAAGGGGAAGCCAATTTGGCAGGTCCCGTAGTTACAAGAGTAATAAGTTGTGGTGACAAGCTGCTGCTTGGCTCCCTACAACCTCTACAACTCCTCCCTACAACCTCTACAACTCCTCCCTACAACCTCTACAACTCCTCCCTACAACCTCTACAACTCCTCCCTACAACCTCTACAACTCCTCCCTCCAACCTCTACAACTCCTCCCTACAACCTCTACAACCCCTCCCTACAACCTCTACAACTCCTCCCTACAACCTCTATAACCCCTCCCTACAACCTCTACAACCCCTCCCTCCAACCTCTACAACTCCTCCCTACAACCTCTACAACTCCTCCCTCCAACCTCTACAACTCCTCCCTACAACCTCTACAACTCCTCCCTCCAACCTCTACAACCCCTCCCTACAACCTCTACAACTCCTCCCTCCAACCTCTACAACCCCTCCCTACAACCTCTACAACTCCTCCCTCCAACCTCTACAACTCCTCCCTACAACCTCTACAACTCCTCCCTACAACCTCTACAACTCCTCCCTACAACCTCTACAACTCCTCCCTACAACCTCTACAACTCCTCCCTACAACCTCTACAACTCCTCCCTACAACCTCTACAACTCCTCCCTACAACCTCTACAACCCCTCCCTACAACCTCTACAACTCCTCCCTACAACCTCTACAACCCCTCCCTACAACCTCTACAACCCCTCCCTACAACCTCTACAACCCCTCCCTACAACCTCTACAACCCCTCCCTACAACCTCTACAACCCCTCCCTACAACCTCTACAACCCCTCCCTACAACCTCTACAACTCCTCCCTACAACCTCTACAACTCCTCCCTACAACCTCTACAACCCCTCCCTACAACCTCTACAACCCCTCCCTACAACCTCTACAACTCCTCCCTACAACCTCTACAACCCCTCCCTACAACCTCTACAACCCCTCCCTACAACTTCTACAACTCCTCCCTACAACCTCTACAACTCCTCCCTACAACCTCTACAACCCCTCCCTACAACCTCTACAACTCCTCCCTACAACCTCTACAACCCCTCCCTACAACCTCTACAACCCCTCCCTACAACCTCTACAACTCCTCCCTACAACCTCTACAACCCCTCCCAACAACCTCTACAACCCCTCCCTACAACCTCTACAACTCCTCCCTACAAACTCTACAACTCCTCCCTCCAGACTCTACAACCCCTCCCTCCAGCCTCTACAACCCCTCCCTCCAGCCTCTACAACCCCTCCCTCCAGACTCTACAACCCCTCCCTCCAGCCTCTACAACCCCTCCCTCCAGCCTCTACAACTCCTCCCTCCAGCCTCTACAACCCCTCCCTCCAGACTCTACAACCCCTCCCTCCAGACTCTACAGCCTTTCTCTCCAGCCGCTACAGCCCCTCACTGCAGTCTCTACAGCTCCTCCCTCCAACCTCTATAGCCCCTCCCTCCAGCCTCTACAACCCCTCCCCCCAGCCTCTACAGCCTTTCCCTCCAACCTCTACAACCCCTCCCTCCAGCCTCTGCAGCCTGACCCTCCAGCCTCTACAGTCCCTCCCTCCAACCTCTGCAATCCCTCCCTCCAGCATTTACAAACCCTCCCTCCAACCTCTATAGCCCTTCTCTACTGACTCTACAACCCCTCCCTCCAGCTTCTGCAGCCCCTTCCTCCAGTCTCTGCAGCCCGACCCTCCATCCTCTGCAGCCCAACCCTCCAGCCTCTGCAGCCCAACCCTCCAGCCTCTGCAGCCCAACCCTCCAGCCTCTGCAGCCCCTCCCTCCAGCTTCTACAGCCCCTCCCTCCAGCCCTCCAGCCTCTGCAGCCCCTCCCTCCAGCCTCTGCAGCCCCTCCCTCCAGCCTCTGCAGCCCCTCCCTCCAGCCTCTGCAGCCCCTCCCTCCAGCCTCTGCAGCCCCTCCCTCCAGCCTCTGCAGCCCCTCCCTCCAGCCTCTGGCCCAATGCTGTAACCTCTAGGCTACCTTCAGTCCCGAAGGACAGGACTTTTTGTGACTCTTCTATTGGTTACTTTCCCCAGGCAAACTGAATCAAGCCCAGTTAAAGTACTGTGAAATTATTTTTGTACAGTATTTGAGCCAATTTCTGCTCAGAGGAGGTAGCCAGACAGACAGTTTGACAGACAGGTGTCTGACAGCTCTTTCATGTCTTTCAGGACCCTGGACCGACTTTAAGCCTCCTTCAGTTACAAAGGAAACAGAGGAAACGACGCAGCCATCTTGCTAAACAGCATCCTTTTGCTCCACTCCCAGAGTGGATTTAAACACTGCTTTCTTACTGCAGTTAAGAGACTAAGGTTGTGTCTCAAATTGTACCCTATTGCCCTATATCGTGTGTTACGTTTGGTCAAAAGTAGTGCACTATATTGGCAATAGAGTGCTATTTGGGATACAACCCTACATCTTTTTATTCTTCTTCTTCATCCTATATCCCCAGAGAGCGTTCCACCAGAGCACCTAGAACTCCACTTTTAGGATCCTCCACCAGCTGCCTTGAAAAGATATCCTCCTGAGCCGGGAGCCGGGGAGTCTTCTGAAGCACTTCAGACACAAGGAGAACTGCTTGTTCTACCAGTCTACACAACACTCCTGCATAGCTAACACCTGCCTCTCAGAAACTCTGGGGAGTTTTGGAGAGCCACTGACGGCTGCATGGTACTTAGAGGATTTGATACACCTGTCAATGTGGAAGATCTTCCCCCACACACACACACACACACACTGACAGATTCACAGTCGTGCGCGCACACTCACTCACACACTCACGCGCGTGAGTGTGCGCGCACGACTGTGAATCTGTCAGTGTGTGTGTGTGTGTGTGTGTGTGTGTGTGTGTGTGTGTGTGTGTGTGTGTGTGTGTGCGCGCACGTGTGTGAGCGTGAGTGTGCGCTCACGACTGTGAATCTGTCACACACACACACACACTGACAGATTCACAGTCGTGCGCGCACACTCACGCTCACACACGTGCGCGCACACACACACACACACACACACACACACACACACACACACACACACACACACACACACACACACACACTGACAGATTCACAGTCGTGCGCGCACACTCACGCTCACACACACACACACACACACACACACACACACACACACACACACACACACACACACACGTACAAACAGTCTCACACTCTCTTTATACCACATGAAGGCGGGACAGAGAGAGTATCGGGCTATTGATCTTTTTTTCATCTTTGTCACCTGACTATAATCAAATTGATAGAGAGACAACTCAAACATTGTCGCATGTGTTATATGCATTGCATTTTGCATTTCAAGCACATTCAAAGATTTTACGTGGTGTGTTTGATCACATTTTCTACGCTAAGACTTTTTGCTATATTTGAATGTATTTTTCTATGTGTGCTTACCTTTGTTCTCTCGGTGTCTTTGACTTTGTACTAACAGCCACGATTGACGCTTCAGTTACTTAAAAAATAAAAAAAACTCAACCAGATTGTCTCAATTCCCTAGATGACAGGAGTACAAAAGAGTGAAGTGAATTGATTTTTCCATCCTACAAAATGAATGCAACACTGGGGAGTCTAATAAGGGTTTTGGGTGCTACGGTGCTGTTCAGTAATGAATAAACATACCAGGTGGCATTTTGAAAACACGGCATCATTAATATGATAATAAGTTAACTTTGTCAGAGATGAATAGCCTCATTACGGGTCTTCACGTACACACAGGTTTCGTCATAAATGGCACCCTAGTTATTCCCTTCCTTCGACCAAAGTAGTGCACTATATAGGGAATAGGGTGCCATAGGGTCCTGGTCTAAAGTAGTGCACTATATAGGGAATATGGTGCCATAGGGCCCTGGTCTATAGTAGTGCACTATATAGGGAATATGGTGCCATAGGGCCCTGGTCTATAGTCATGCGCTATATAGGGAATACGGTGCCATTTGGGACATAGATTATACCGTAGGGTTCCAGATTAATTGTGCATCGATGAGGCTCTTCCTCAGCAATAATTAAACCTCACTATTCCACCAGGTCTCCAACGACTGGAGCGCTTAATTGGACCGGTGCGCACATTCACTGCTGTGTGTGTGTGTGTGTGTGTGTGTGTGTGTGTGTGTGTGTGTGTGTGTCTGTGTGTGTGTGTGTGTGTGTGTGTGTGTGTGTGTGTGTGTGTGTGTGTGTGTGTGTGTGTGTGTGTGTGTGTGTGCTTGTGTGTGTGTGTGCATGTGTGCGTGTGTGTGTGTGTGTGTGTGTGTGGACCAGTGAAAAACATATAAATCACTGCATTTCTGTCTGTTGCAAAACAGGAAAACCCAAAGGGAGGTGTGAGGCAGACAGAAGCTGTTCTAAAATCACTGATCCGTCGGTAAGGGAGGTGTGAGGCAGTGTAGATGAGAAAAATAACTATTGGGAAAGGCGGATGAGGGACTGAACTTGAGTCTCTGGGGTCACAACAACACATGTTGTTAGAGTCTGGCCATGAAGCGTTGCCACTTCACATCATCTTGGTATACTGTAGACCAGCCTGCTGCTTTCAAGAACCTGTTAACAAACAGAGGAAGCAGAAGCAAGTCTTAAAACAAACAGAAGCATTTCAGGGACCTGTGACCCACCAAAGAAGTGAATCATTCATAGACAAGTGTGTCACATATTCCTAGAAATGTACATGTCAAATTAATTTGAAAATGCCTTGATTAACTGTTCCTACTTTTCAGGCTGAGTGCCTCTGAAACAAAGATTGAAGACGACAGATAAACCCTGTCTAACATTAACAATTCCTTGAGGCCGTGCAAATCTTTAAAGGGGCAGTCTGCAGTTGCTACATCCCATTTACGGATTTATAAACTGTACCCATTTGATTCTTAAATAATATAATTTATAAATAACTCATGAGCTTATTTATAAGTTATATCAGAACACAGCAGATACAGTACACTTGTTTGTAAACAAAGTACATGTAAACAAACACAGCATTGCCTCAAAACACAGTTAAAACTATAATTGAGATATCACGGACGGTCAGTCCTTGCATCAACAGCTTTCCTCTGATTATGAGAGTGGTTACAGGCGCCATCCCTCAGATTTTTACTGAAACAGTGACGGAGAGGGGGCTTTGTTATTGTTTTAACTCAGGATTTCTCCGCTAAGTCGACAGAAACTCAATGCTAACGTAGTGTTTTGTGAATTGAAGAATCAGAGAAGGAAGAACCCGAAAAGACTGGGATGGAAGTGCAAATTTGTCTCTAGAGAACTCTTCTGGCATTACTACTAAGGCATGTCTGTACAGTATGAAGTCTGTATATAAAGTCTTGGTCCTGAGCAGCTTGGGTTTGGTTCATTCAGTAGCAGTGACAGTAAGGATCATTCTGGTCCCTGTGGTCTCTCTCTCACTGGACCACCATTCTGGTCCCTGTGGTCTCTCTCTCACTGGACCACCATTCTGGTCCCTGTGGTGTCTCTCTTTCACTGGACCGCCATTCTGGTCCCTGTGGTCTCTCTCTTTCACTGGACTACCATTCTGGTCCCTGTGGTGTCTCTCTCACTGGACCGCCATTCTGGTTCCTGTGGTCTCTCTCTCACTGGACCACCATTCTGGTCCTTGTGGTCTCTCTCTCACTGGACCGCCATTCTGGTCCTTGTGGTGTCTCTCTCACTGGACCACCATTCTGGTCCCTGTGGTGTCTCTCTCACTGGACTGCCATTCTGGTCTCTGTGGTCTCTCTCTCTCACTGGACCGCCATTCTGGTCCTTGTGGTGTCTCTCTCACTGGACCACCATTCTGGTCCCTGTGGTGTCTCTCTCACTGGACTCCCATTCTGGTCCCTGTGGTGTCTCTCTCACTGGACTGCCATTCTGGTCCCTGTGGTCTCGCTCTCTCACTGGACCGCCATTCTGGTCCTTGTGGTGTCTCTCTCACTGGACCACCATTCTGGTCCCTGTGGTGTCTCTCTCACTGGACTGCCATTCTGGTCCCTGTGGTCTCTCTCTCTCACTGGACCGCCATTCTGGTCCTTGTGGTGTCTCTCTCACTGGACCACCATTCTGGTCCTTGTGGTGTCTCTCTCACTGGACCACCATTCTGGTCCCTGTGGCCTCTCTCTCACTGGACCACCATTCTGGTCCCTGTGGTCTCTCGCTCACTCATCCCCCATCACCAGAGTCCCTGTCCCATGTGTGTGTAGACCACAGGGCAGGCATTGTTAGCTGTGGCCCAGCCAGGATACAGGATACTGGGGGGTTATTGATGAGTGTTGGGGAGCCATACATCTGATCCAAATGGACGGTGTGGGGGTCTGTAATAATGAGTGATGGGGAGCCATGGATCAGATCCAAGATGGACGGTGTGGAACGGTAATGGGCTGCCATAGTGACACTACACTGAGCCCAGAATTATGACAATGCTCTCTCTCTCTCTCTCACTCACTCACTCACTCACTCACTGACTCACTCACTCACTCACTCACTCACTCACTCACTCACTCACTCAGAGCAGACAGACTAAAGCTGAATGGAGAATCTCTTCTGGAGAAGGTGGGGGGCTCTATAAGGTGTTTCCATAAATATAGATAGCGGGATTATTAGCCTGCCTGCAGCATTAAGACATATACATTAAGGGCTGATGGAGTGAGCTGAGGTTACAGTGCATTCACAGACTAAGGTCAGTAAACTAAGGCCAGTAACTAAGGCCAGTAACTAAGGCCAGTAACACTTTAATTGAAGGGTAACCGACATAAGGACTTCATTACACATTTATAAGGCATACATAACACATACACAAGCAGTACATAAGCATCCATGACATGTTACCAGAAGGGCTGTAGGAACTTCAGAGAAGCAGGACATGCGAAGCCACAACCTGTATCTATGGACAACAGCTAAATGTTAATTGTCCATAGTGGTAGAAGAACATCACACTTCGGCAGCGTTAAGTTACAAAAAGCAGAGGCTGTATTTATATCTGCACCTGCAATCGCAGTTTAACTGAGGGAGCAGCACAGTGTATGGATGCGCGCACACACACACACACACACACACACACACACACACACACACACACACACACAGACACACACACACACACGCACTCTCTCTTTCTCTCTCTCCCTCTCTCACACACACACACACACACACACACACACACACACACACACACACACACACACACACACACACGTTTGAACTGAAGATCGATGGAGTGCCATCAACATCATGTTTATGTGCTTTGTCCCGAAGCCACAAGGAGACGGAATAATTTGCAATGTGCAAACGTTTTGCACTGCAGACTCTGACAGGGCATTCACAGTCCATGAGGCACTGCAGAAGACAGAATAATGACACTGTAGGAACACAAAACATAACACAGGGATGATTATGGCTAGGACCAACCAAACCAGCAGATTCTTCACTATGGAAATGACTTATTCTGGTCTACTGTGCTTTGGACATCAAATATACAATGAAGGAGGAAAGTGTTTGCAAATCCTCTCCTTGACTACCACGGGCCAGTCCACTTGTTTGAAGTATTCTAGAACAGCTGTTTTAATGGTCACCTAATCATCAAGCCCTTCACACAGCTGTTTTAATGGTCACCTAATCATCAAGCCCTTCACACAGCTGTTTTAATGGTCACCTAATCATCAAGCCCTCCACACAGCTGTTTTAATGGTCACCTAATCATCAAGCCCTTCACACAGCTGTTTTAATGGTCACCTAATCATCAAGCCCTTCACACAGCTGTTTTAATGGTCACCTAATCATCAAACCCTTCACACAGCTGTTTTAATGGTCACCTAATCATCAAGCCCTTCACACAGCTGTTTTAATGGTCACCTAATCATCAAGCCCTTCACACAGCTGTTTAAATGGTCACCTAATCATCAAACCCTTCACACAGCTGTTTTAATGTTCACCTAATCATCAAACCCTTCACACAGCTGTTTTAATGTTCACCTAATCATTATGTTCTTCACCATGCTGTTTTAATGGTCACCTAATCATGAATCCCTTCTCACAGCTGTTTTAATGTTCAGCTAATAATCAGGTTCGTCACACAGCTGTTTTAATATTCAACTAATGATAAAGCCCTTCACATTAGTTGATTCAGAAGTTGTTGATCTGGAATACTGGACTGGCTGGGGAGTAATAGGCTTGCTGGGGGTACTGGAGGCTGGGGGTACTGGAGGCTGGGGGTACTGGAGACTCGGGTACTGGAGGCTGGGGGTACTGGAGGCTGGGGGTACTGGAGACTCGGGTACTGGAGGCTGGGGGTACTGGAGGCTGGGGGTACTGGAGACTCGGGTACTGGAGACTGCGGGTACTGGAGACAGGGGTACTGGAGACTGGGGGAACTGGAGACTGGGGTACTGGAGACGGGGGTACTGGAGACTTGGGTACTGGAGACTGGGGGTACTGGAGACTGGGGTAGTGGAGACTGGGGGGTACTGGAGACTGGGGTACTAGAGACTGGGGTACTAGAGACTGGGTACTGGAGACTGAGGGCACTGGAGACTCGGGCACTGGAGACTGGGGGGCACTGGAGACTGTGGGTACTGGAGACTGGGGTACTGGAGACTGGGGTATTGGAGACTGGGTGTACTGGAGGCTGGGCTACTGGAGGATGGGGTGCTGGAGGCTGGGGGTACTGGAGGCTGGGGGTACTGGAGGATGTGGTGCTGGAGGATGTTGTCCTGGAGGCTGGGGGTACTGGAGGCTGGCTGTACTGGAGGCTGGGCTCCTGGAGGATGTGGTGCTGGAGGATGGGGGTACTGGAGGATGGGGGTACTGGAGAATGGGGTCCTGGAGGATGGGGTATTTTGAGACTGGGGGTACAGGAGGATGGGGTACTGGAGGATGGGGTACTGAAGGATGGGGTCCTGGAGGCTGGGGTACTGGAGGATTGGGTACTGAAGGATTGGGTACTGGAGGATGGGGGTACTGGAATGGGGGTACTGGAGGATGGGGGTACTGGAGGATGGGGTACTGGAGGATGGGGGTACTGGAGGATGCGGTACTGGATGATGGGGTACTGGAGGATGGGGTACTGGAGGATGGGGTATTGGAGGATGGGGCATTGGAGGATGGGGGTACTGGATGGGGTACTGGAGGATGGGGGTACTGGAGGATGGGGGTACTGGAGGATTGGGTACTGGAGGACAGGTTTAGGAGGCTGGGGGTACTGGAGGCTGGGTGTACTGGAGGCTGGGCTACTGGAGGATGTGGTGCTGGAGGATGGGGTACTGGAGGATGGGGGTACTGGAGGATGCGGTACTGGATGATGGGGTACTGGAGGATGGGGTACTGGAGGATGGGGTATTGGAGGATGGGGCATTGGAGGATGGGGGTACTGGATGGGGTACTGGAGGATGGGGGTACTGGAGGCTGGGGGTACTGGAGGATGTGGTGCTGGAGGATGTGGTCCTGGAGGCTGGGGGTACTGGAGGCTGGGTGTACTGGAGGCTGGGCTACTGGAGGATGTGGTGCTGGAGGATGGGGGTACTGGAGGATGGGGGTACTGGAGAATGGGGTCCTGGAGGATGGGGTATTTTGAGACTGGGGGTACAGGAGGATGGGGTACTGGAGGATGGGGTACTGAAGGATCGGGTCCTGGAGGCTGGGGTACTTGAGGATTGGGTACTGAAGGATTGGGTACTGGAGGATGGGGGTACTGGAATGGGGGTACTGGAGGATGGGGGTACTGGAGGATGGGGTACTGGAGGATGGGGGTACTGGAGGATGCAGTACTGGATGATTGGGGTACTGGAGGATGGGGTACTGGAGGATGGGGTATTGGAGGATGGGGCATTGGAGGATGGGGGTACTGGATGGGGTACTGGAAGATGGGGGTACTGGAGGATGGGGGTACTGGAGGATTGGGTACTGGAGGACAGGTTTAGGAAACACTGAAGTAGGGGATCCAGACTCTCATATCTTTGAATGAAAATCTATGATTATTTACTATCTATGAGTGTATGTTTTATATTCCAACTTACTGTAAATGATGCACCATGAACGTAACAGTGTTTTCGGTATGCTCAGAAGAGGATGAGGTAAGTCTTACAAAATACATTTTTTTTATGTGGTTTTCGGACACGAGTGAAGTTTCACATGTTAATTTTTCAGGTGTTTTTCCCTCATGTGAAAAAGAGTTTCCCACCCAGGGACCGTCCCGGACCGACTCTGCTCCAGCAGTGGGATGCATGATGAAAGCAAAGGCCAGGGTGACATAAGGAAAGGCCAGGGTGACATAACCAAAGGCCAGGGTGACATAACCAAAGGCCAGGGTGACATAACCAAAGGCCAGGGTGACAAAACCAAAGGCCAGGGTGACATAACCAAAGGCCAGGGTGACATAACCAAAGGCCAGGGTGACATAACCAAAGGCCAGGGTGACATAACCAAAGGCCAGGGTAACATAACCAAAGGCCAGGGTAACATAACCAAAGGTCAGGGTGACATAACCAAAGGCCAGGGTGACATAACCAAAGGCCAGGGTGACATAACCAAAGGCCAGGGTGACAAAACCAAAGGCCAGGGTGACATAACCAAAGGCCAGGGTGACATAACCAAAGGCCAGGGTGACATAACCAAATGCCAGGGTACCATAACCAAAAAGAGGGAAAATTGCAGGAAAGAGGGAAGCGTTTTATTTAATTGCGTTATCATAAAAATAAAAAAAATCACTGAAAACTTTTGCCTCCATTGACAATTAATTTGCTCTCGCATTTAAAAATGATTTCTTAGCGATATTTTGCTTTGCTACAGTGTCAGGAGTACTCAAGTATGGATTGCAGTTTCACATGTGAAAAACATCACATTTGTCGTTTCACATGTATTTTCTTTTTTTTACAGGGTCACATGCAAGAAAACTAAACATTTACTCCAATGTTTGTAATGTTTGTAAACAAAGTAAATATAAAGTGAATATAAACAAACGCTGTATAGCCTAAAAACATGGTTAAAAACTATAACTTTGATATAATGGATGGGTCAGTCCTGGCATCGAGAGTGTAGTCTATGGATTTGAGAGTGGTTGCAATTTCTTCAGGGTCCATCCCTTAGCTTTTTATCGAACCTCTGCTGGGAAAAACACTTTGCTTTAAACACCTTTAATAGAGTCATTGTGGTATTACATGGTACAGTGGAGGCTCTTCAGAGGTGGAAGGGGAGGACCATCCTCCTCAGGACGTTTTATGAAAATTGTGAAATTCAAAACCTTATCCTTTTTAAATAAATATGTACTAACTACAGGGTAACACCATGGTGTAGCCGGAGGACAGCTATCTTCCGTCCTCCTCTGGGTACATTGACTTCAATACAAAATCTAGGAGTCTCATGGTTCTCACCCCCTTCCATTGACTTACACAGTAATTATGCCAACTTCTGGAGGACGTTCTCCTACCTATCAGAGCTCTTGCAGCATGAACTGGCATGTTGTCTGCTCAATCAAAGGATCAGAGAATAAATCTAGTACTGAAAGCTTAGCCTACAGCTAGCTAGCACTGCAGTGCATAAAATGTGGTGAGTAGTTGACTTAAAGAGAGAGAAAGGCAATAGTTGAACAGTTTTGAACAAATTCATTAATTCAAAATTGAAGGAGAAGCAAGAGAGAGAGAGCTAGCAAAAACGGGGATGAACATACCCAAATTTGTCCAATAGAAACTCTCATTTGCGATTGTTTGTACTTATGATTCCACAGATGCAGGCAAGAGTGTGGGGGGGTACTGGAAGAGTGTGTGGGGGGGGTACTGGAAGAGTGTGGGGGGGGGGGGTACTGGAAGAGTGTGGGGGGGTACTGGAAGAGTGTGGGGGGGTACTGGAAGAGTGTGCACGGTGATATTGAATATGTCACTGTCTGTCACCTTGATTACTAACGTTTTTCTCTCGACCTGTGCACCTACGTTGTGAACTTGAATTCATAGGCTAGGTTGTAGCAACCTCATGATGGGTATAAGGAAAATGTTTGCATCATGTAGTAGCCTAAAACGATAAAATTTTACATTGAGATGTGTGAATGGAAAATTAATCAAATCAAATCAACTTGTTTTTGTCACATATACATGTAACCTCTTGGAACCACCCATCCCGGATCCGGTATATTTGTCATCAGCAACGCTGAATAGCATAGCGCAACAGTCAAATAATATTACTAACACATATTCATATTCATGAAATCACAAGTGCAATATTGCGAAACACTGCCTAGCCTTTTGTTAATCACCCTGTCGTCTCAGATTTTGAAATGATGCTTTACAGCAAAAGCAATCCAAGCGTTTGTGTACGTTTATCGATAGCCTAACATAGCATTATGTACACTTAGCATCAGGAAGCTTGGTCACGAAAATCAGAAAAGCAATCAAATTAACCATTTACCTTTGATGATCTTCGGATGTTTTCACTCACGAGACTCCCAGTTACACAGCAAATGTTCCTTTTGTTCCATAAAGATTATTTATCTTTATTTATCTTTACTCAATTGAGCACAACTGACTCCACTTACGCAATGTGGTCATTCACGCTCATTCTTCAAAATAAAAGCCTGAAACTATGTCTAAAGGCTGTTGACACCTTAGGGAAGCCATAGAAAAAGGAATCTGGTTGATATCCCTTTAAATGGGCAATAGGGATGCATAGGAACACAGGGTTTCAAAATAAGAGTCACTTCCTGAATGGATTTTTCTCAGACTTTTGCCTGCAATATCAGTTCTGTTATACTCACAGACAATATGTTTACAGTTTTGGAAACTTTAGAGTGCTTTCTATCCTAATCTGTGAATTATATGCATATAAATAGGCCATTTACTTTGGGAACGTTATTTTTCCAAACATAAAAATAGTGCCCCCTAGCTTAATTAATTAATTAAGCAGATGTTATTGCGGGAGTAGCGAAATGCTTGTGTTTCTAGCTCCAACAGTTCTCTCTTTTCGTCTCTTCTCTCCTCTCTTCTCTCCTCTTCTGTTCTCTCGTCTTGTGTTTTCTCTCTTCTCTGTTCTCTCTCCTCTCCTCTTCTGTACTCTCTTCTCATCTCGTCTCGTATCTTCCCTTCCCTTCTCTTCTGTCCACTCCATTTGTTTTACTGCTAACCTACAAATTATTACATGGGCTTGCTCCTATCCTACCTATCTCTCTCATTTGGTCCTGCCGTACATACCTACACGTACGCTATGGTCACAAGACGCAGGCCTCCTAATTGTCCCTAGAATTTCAAAGCAAACAGCTGGAGGCAGGGCTTTCTCCTATAGAGCTCCATTTTTATGGTCTGCCTACCCATGTGAGAGCCGCAAACTCGCTTTCAACTTTTAAGTCTTTACTGAAGACTCATCTCTTCAGTGGGTCATATGATTGAGTGTAGTCTGGCCCAGGAGTGTGAAGGTGAACGGAAAGGCTCTGGAGCAACGAACCGCCCTTGCTGTCTCTGCCTGGCCGGTTCCCCTCTTTCCACTGGGATTCTCTGCCTTTAACCCTATTACAGGAGCTGAGTCACTGGCTTACTAGGGCTCTTTCATACCGTCCCTAGGAGGGGTGCGTCACTTGAGTGGGTTGAGTCACTGATGTTATCTTCCTGTCTGGGTTGGCGCCCCCCCCCCCCTGGGTTGTGCCGTGGCGGAGATCTTTGTGGGCTATACTCTGCCTTGTTTCAGGATGGTAAGTTGGTAGTTGAAGATATCCCTCTAGTGGTGTGGGGGCTGTGCTTTGGCAAAGTGGGTGGGGTTATATTCTTCCTGTTTTGCTCTGTCTGGGGGTGTCCTCGGATGGGGCCACAGTGTCTCCTGACCCCTCCTGTCTCAGCCTCCAGTATTTATGCTGCAGTAGTTTATGTGTCGGGGGGCTAGGGTCAGTTTGTTATATCTGGAGTACTTCTCCTGTCCTATCCGGTGTCCTGTGTGAATTTAAGTATGCTCTCTCTAATTCTCTCTTTCTTTCTCTCTCTCGGAGGACCTGAGCCCTAGGACCATGCCTCAGGACTACCTGACATGATGACTCCTTGCTGTCCCCAGTCCAGCTGGCCGTGCTGCTGCTCCAGTTTCAACTCTTCTGCCTGTGATTATTATTATTTGACCATGCTGGTCATTTATGAACATTTGAACATCTTGTCCATGTTCTGTTATAATCTCCACCCGGCACAGCCAGAAGAGGACTGGCCACCCCACATAGCCTGGTACCTCTACGTTTCTTCCTAGGTTTTGGCCTTTCTAGGGAGTTTTTCCTAGCCACCGTGCTTCTACACCTGCATTGCTTGCTGTTTGGGGTTTTAGGCTGGGTTTCTGTACATCACTTTGCGATATCAGCTGATGTACGAAGGGCTATATAAATTAATTTGATTTGATATGATTTGCTTCCTCGCCGTGGCCTCCCATCCAGCATTTCAATAAATGTTCCTTCTTAACTACATCCCTTCTCCACTGTTTCTTCTCTTCTTCACCCCTTTCTTCTTCACCATCCTGCCACCACACCATTACTACTCTTGTAATATCTGTCCTGGACTCCTGTAACATCTGTCCTGGACTCCTGTAACATCTGTCCTGGACTCATATAACATCTGTCCTGGACTCTTGTAATATCTGTCCTGGATTCCTGTAACATCTGTCCTGGACTCTTGTAACATCTGTCCTGGACTCTTGTAACATCTGTCCTGGACTCCTGTAATATCTGTCCTGGACTCTTGTAATATCTGTCCTGGACTCCTGTAATATCTGTCCTGGACTCTTGTAATATCTGTCCTGGACTCTTGTAATATCTGTCCTGGACTCTTGTAATATCTGTCCTGGACTCTTGTAATATCTGTCTGGGGCTCCTGTAACATCTGTCCTGGACTCTTGTATATTCTGTCTGCCATTAGACCAAGACACATTTCAGTGAAACACAGCTGTAAAGTATTATGTACATATAACATCTTTTCCTGGACTCTTGTAATATCTGTCCTGGATTCCTGTAACATCTGTCCTGGACTCTTGTAACATCTGTCCTGGACTCTTGTAACATCTGTCCTGGACTCCTGTAATATCTGTCCTGGACTCCTGTAATATCTGTCCTGGACTCTTGTAACATCTGTCCTGGACTCCTGTAATATCTGTCCTGGACTCTTGTAATATCTGTCCTGGACTCCTGTAATATCTGTCCTGGACTCTTGTAATATCTGTCCTGGACTCTTGTAACATCTGTCCTGGACTCTTGTAACATCTGTCCTGGACTCCTGTAATATCTGTCCTGGACTCCTGTAATATCTGTCCTGGACTCTTGTAATATCTGTCCTGGACTCCTGTAATATCTGTCCTGGATTCTTGTAATATCTGTCCTGGACTCCTGTAATATCTGTCCTGGACTCTTGTAATATCTGTCCTGGACTCTTGTAATATCTGTCCTGGACTCTTGTAATATCTGTCCTGGTCTCCTGTAATATCTGTCCTGGACTCCTGTAACAACTGTCCTGGACTCCTGTAACATTTGTCCTGGACTCCTGTAATATCTGTCCTGGACTCTTGTAATATCTGCCTGGGGCTCCTGTAACATCTATCCTGGACTCTTGTATATTCTGTCTGCCATTAGACCAACACACATTTCAGTGAAACACAGCTGTAAAGTATTATTTGTCTTTTCTGTCCTCTCGTCCCACATCAGACTCCTGTAACATCTGTCCTGGACTCTTGTAACATCTGTCCTGGAATCTTGTAACATCTGTCCTGGACTCTTGTAACATCTGTCCTGGACTCCTGTAACATCTGTCCGGGGCTCCTGTAACATCTGTCCTGGACTCTTTTAATATCTGTCCTGGAATCTTGTAACATCTGTCCTGGACTCTTGTAACATCTGTCCTGGACTCCTGTAACATCTGCCCGGGGCTCCTGTAACATCTGTCCTGGACTCTTGTAACATCTGTCCTGGACTCTTGTAATATCTGTCCTGGACTCCTGTAACATCTGTCCTGGACTCTTGTAATATCTGTCCTGGACTCCTGTAACATCTGTCCTGGACTCTTGTAACATCTGTCCTGGACTCTTGTAATATCTGTCCTGGACTCTTGTAATATCTGTCCTGGACTCCTGTAACATCTGTCCTGGACTCTTGTAATATATGTCCTGGACTCTTGTAATATCTGTCCTGGACTCCTGTAATATCTGTCCTGGACTCTTGTAATATCTGTCCTGGACTCTTGTAATATCTGTCTGGGGCTCCTGTAATATCTGTCCTGGACTCTTGTAATATCTGTCCTGGACTCTTGTAACATCTGTCTGGGGCTCCTGTAATATCTGTCCTGGACTCTTGTAATATCTGTCCTGGACTCTTGTAATATCTGCCTGGGGCTCCTGTAACATCTGTCCTGGACTCTTGTATATTCTGTCCTGGACTCTTGTAATATCTGTCCTGGACTCTTGTAATATCTGTCCTGGATTCCTGTAACATCTTGTATATTATACTCTTATATACTCTTGTATATTCTGTCTGCCATTAGACCAAGACACATTTCAGTGAAACACAGCTGTAAAGTATTATGTGTCTTTTCTGTCCTCTCGTCCCACATCAGTTCTCCTGTAATTTACCAGACTGATGAGTGTGTCACTGGGTTAACAGACCTCTAGCTGAAGTAAAGCAGTTAAATACTATTGATTATGCTGCTACACTGACAGCTGCCTCTGTGTGTGTGTGTGTGTGTGTGTGTGTGTGTGTGTGTGTGTGTGTGTGTGTGTGTGTGTGTGTGTGTGTGTGTGTGCGTGTGTGTCTGTCTGTGTGTGTGAAACCCTGATGAAGACAGCTTGCTGTTGAAACAAATGTTGGTGATGTAATGATTGCATCTGAGCTACTACTGTGCTGCTTTTTATTTTATGTGTGTGTGTGTTTGTATGTGTGTTTGTGTGTGTGCCAGCTTGCCTGCATGTGTGTGTCTATTATTCTCATTTACAATTGCGACCTGGCCAAGATAAAGCAAAGCAGTTCGACATATACAACGACACAGAGTTACACATGGAGTAAAACAAACATACAGTCAATAATACAGTATAAACAAGTCTATATACGATGTGAGCAAATGAGGTGAGATAAGGGAGGTAAAGGCAAAAAAAGGCCATGGTGGCAGAGTAAATACTATATAGCAAGTAAAACACTGGAATGGTAGATTTGCAGTGGAAGAATGTGCAAAGTAGAAATAAAAATAATGGGGTGCAAAGGAGCAAAAACAAATAAATAAATAAAATAAATACAGTAGGGAATGGAGCCAGTGGGTTTGGCGACGAGTATGAAGCGAGGGCCAGCCAACGAGAGCGTACAGGTCGCAATGGTGGGTAGTGTATGGGGCTTTGGTGACAAAACGGATTGCACTGTGATAGACTGCATCTAATTTGTTGAGTAGGGTATTGGAGGCTATTTTGTAAATGACATCGCCGTAGTCGAGGATTGGTAGGATGGTCAGTTTTACAAGGGTATGTTTGGCAGCATGAGTGAAGGATGCTTTGTTGCGAAATAGGAAGCCAATTCTAGATTTAACTTTGGATTGGGAATGTTTGATGTGGGTCTGGAAGGAGAGTTTACAGTCTAACCAGACACCTAGGTATTTGTAGTTGTCCACGTATTCTAAGTCAGAGCCGTCCAGAGTAGTGATGTTGGACAGGCGGGCAGGTGCAGGCAGTGATCGGTTGAAGAGCATGCATTTAGTTTTACTTATATTTAAGAGCAATTGGAGGGCACGGAAGGAGAGTTGTATGGCATTGAAGCTTGCCTGGAGGGTTGTTAATATTATTAACACAGTGTCCAAAGAAGGGCCAGAAGTATACAGAATGGTGTTGTCTGCGTAGAGGTGGATCAGAGACTCACCAGCAGCAAGAGCGACATCATTGATGTATACAGAGAAGAGAGTTGGTCCAAGAATTGAACCCTGTGGAACACCCATAGAGACTGCCAGAGGTCCGGACAGCAGACCCTCCGATTTGACACACTGAACTCTATCAGGCGAGGCAATCATTTGAGAAACCAAGGCTGTCGAGTCTGCCGATGAGGATGTGGTGATTGACAGAGTCGAAAGCCTTAGCCAGATCAATGAATACGGCTGCACAGTAATGTTTCTTATCGATGGCGGTTAAGATATCGTTTAGGACCTTGAGCGTGGCTGAGGTGTACCCATGACCAGCTCTGAAACCAGATTGCATAGCAGAGAAGGTATGGTGAGATTCGAAATGGTCGGTAATCTGTTTGTTGACTTGGCTTTCGAAGACCTTAGAAAGGTAGGGTAGGATAGATAAGGGTCTGTAGCAGTTTGGGTCAAGAGTGTCCCCCCCTTTGAAGAGGGGGATGACCGCAGCTGCTTTCTGATCTTTGGGAATCTCAGACGACACGAAAGAGAGGTTGAACAGATTAGTAATAGGAGTGGCAACATTTTTGGCAGATCATTTTAGAAAGAAAGGGTCCAGATTGTCTAGCCCGGCTGGTTTGTAGGGGTCCAGATTTTACAGCTCTTTCAGAACATCAGCTGACTGGATTTGGGAGAAGGAGAAACGGGGAAGGCTTGTGCGAGTTGCTGTGGGGGGTGCAGTGCTGTTGACCGGGGTAGGAGTAGCCAGGTGGAAAGCATGGCCAGCCGTAGAAAAATGCTTATTGAAATTCTCAATTATGGTGGATTTATCAGTGGTGACAGTGTTTCCTATCTTCAGTGCAGTGGGCAGCTGGGAGGAGGTGTTCTTATTCTCCATGGACTTTACAGTGTCCCAGAACCTTTTTGAGTTAGTGTTGCAGGAAGCAAATTTCTGCTTGAAAAAGCTAGCCTTGGCTTTTCTAACTGCCTGTGTATAATGGTTTCTAGCTTCCCTGAACAGCTGCATATCACGGGGGCTGTTCGATGCTAATGCAGAACGCCATAGGATGTTTTTGTGTTGGTTAAGGGCAGTCAGGTCTGGGGAGAACCAAGGGCTATATCTGTTCCTGGTTCTAAATTTCTTGAATGGGGCATGCTTATTTAAGATGGTTAAATAAATAAAAAAATAACCAGGCATCCTCTACTGATGGGATGAGATCCATATCCTTCCAGGATACCCCGGCCAGGTCGATTAGAAGGCCTGCTCGCTGAAGTGTTTCAGGGAGCGTTTGACAGTGATGAGTGGAGGTCGTTTGACCGCTGACCCATTACGGATGCAGGCAATGAGGCAGTGATCGCTGAGATCTTGGTTGAAGACAGCAGAGGTGTATTTAGAGGGCAAGTTGGTTAGGATGATATCTATGAGGGTGCCCGTGTTTAAGGCTTTGGGGAGGTACCTGGTAGGTTCATTGATAATTTGTGTGAGATTGAGGGCATCAAGCTTAGATTGTAGGATGGCTGGGGTGTTAAGCATGTTCCAGTTTAGGTCGCCTAGCAGCACGAGCTCTGAAGATAGATGGGGGGCAATCAGTTCACATATTGTTCCAGAGCACAGCTGGGGGCAGAGGGTGGTCTATAGCAGGCGGCAACGGTGAGAAACTTGTTTTTAGAGAGGTGGATTTTTAAAAGTAGAAGTTCAAATTGTTTGGGTACAGACCTGGATAGTAGGACAGAACTCTGCAGGCTATCTTTGCAGTAGATTGTAACACCGCCCCCTTCGGCAATTCTATCTTGTCTGAAAATGTTGTAGTTTGGGATGAACATTTCAGAATTTTTGGTGGTCTTCCTAAGCCAGGATTCAGACACAGCTAGAAAATCCGGGTTGGCAGAGTGTGCTAAAGCAGTGAATAGAACACACTTAGGGGGGAGGCTTCTAATGTTAACATGCATGAAACCAAGGCTATTACGGTTACAGAAGTCGTCAAAAGAGAGCGCCTGGGGAATAGGAGTGGAGCTAGGCACTGCAGGGCCTGGATTCACCTCTACATCGCCAGAGGAACAGAGGAGGAGTAGGATAAGGGTACGGCTAAAAGCAATACGAATTGGTCGTCTAGAACGTCTGGAACAGAGAGTAAAAGGAGGTTTCTGGGGGCGATAAAATAGCATCAAGGCATAATGTACAGACAAAGGTATGGTAGGATGTGAATACAGTGGAGGTAAACCTAGGTATTGAGTGATGATGAGAGAGATATTGTCTCTAGAAACATCATTGAAACAAGGAGATGTCATTGCATGTGTGGGTGGTGGAACTAATAGGTTGGATAACGTATAGCGTTATAGCATTGATCTGTCAGCCGTATGCTGTATGTCACGTAGCCGAGGGGAGAGCCATCTATAGCGTTGATCCGTGAGCCTGGAATAGGTCACGTAGCCGAGGGGAGAGCCAGCTATAGTGTTGATCCGTGAGCCTGGAATAGGTCACGTAGCCGAGGGGAGAGCCATCTATAGCGTTGATCCGTCAGCCTGGAGTATGTCACGTAGCCCAGGGGAGAGCCAGCCATAGCGTTGATCCGTGAGCCTGGAATAGGTCATGTAGCCGAGGGGAGAGCCAGCTATAGCGTTGATCCGTCAGGCAGAGTTAGGGTTAAGGGGGTGATAATGTTAATAGTACGCACAGTGTCTTTGCAGATCAGGGTTTAACACAGATAATTGCATGATTATTTGTAAGTCTGTCTGCCTGTCTGTTTATTCCCTAATTAGGATTAGGAAATAGGGAAATCAAATGAATATTGGGCTCATATTTGCATAATATGCCTCTAGAACTCCCTGTTTACTGATGTTTAGGTGCTATTCCCACAAAAATAGGAACACACACACACACACACACACAAACAAACACACACACGCGCGCACACACACACACACACACGCGCGCACACGCACACACACGCACGTACACATGCACACACGCACGCACACACATACACACGCACACACACACATATATACTAAGCTGATGGTATGATTGAAAACATGTGAGCAGTAGTGATGCAGTAACACGTGTGTGAGTGAATTTGTGCATGTGTGTGTTAGAGAAAGAGGGAGAGAGAGAGCGAGAGACAGAAAGAGGATGGAGAGGGAGGGAGGGAGAGTGCGAGAGACAGAGAGAGAGAGCAGTGATTAATTCAACATCACACTTGTGTATTTCAGAGAGGGGAGGAGGGGGATAGACGAGAGCGGGAGATGAAGAAGAGAGGGAGACATAAGGGAGCAAACGTAGGGGTGGGGGAGAGGTGGTGGTGAGCCTCACTAAGCTTAGCAGCATTATCATTCTGTGTGTCTCCTGGATGAGTCTGCCATGGCCCTGTGCAGATATGCTGTTGCCTCTTAGCTTACTGGATAGGCACTTTATAGGCATCTGTTTGCATATTTAGAACACAACGTCTGTCTGCCTGACTGTCTGCCTGTCTGCCTGTCTGTCTACCTGTCGGCCTGTCTGTGTGTTTTTCTCAAAGCTCATCGTATCATTGTAGGGTTAGGATTTGATTTATGGTTGGAGTTAGGGTAAGGTATATGTTGGGGTTAGGATTAGATTCATGGTTAGATTTAGGGTTAAGTTCAAGTTTGTGTTTAGTGCGTAGTTACAGAAGACATCTGAAGGGTGTCCAGGGGCTGAGACGACCGAACACTAAAGAGACAGAAAACATGGAATGAACAACAATTTGACACATCTTATTTACGATTGTTATGTTGTGCTTTGGGAGATTCTGTACTTTGGGAGATTCTGTGCTTTGGGAGATTCTGTGCTTTGGGGGATTCTGTACTTTGGGAGATTCTGTACTTTGGGAGATTCTGTGCTTTGGGAGATTCTGTACTTTGGGAGATTCTGTACTTTGGGAGATTCTGTACTTTGGGAGATTCTGTGCTTTAGGAGATTCTGTACTTTGGGAGATTCTGTGCTTTGGGGGATATTTGTTAAGTGTTGTAAGGAAACAGAAATGTTTTTTCCAACAAAGTTCTTTACCTCTTCCGCTAATGCTAAGGTTATGTGACCAAGGCTAGTGATCTGCCTCTACTTGACAATGTACTAACCAGTCGCGCCTCAGAAAAGTTACCAATATGGCGTGGTGACGTTTCAAACTGTGACGTGAGGTTATGGCACAATCCACAGGAAACCTAGCAGTTAGAGCGTTCGGCCAGTAACTGAATGGTCGCGAGTTCAAATCCCCGAGGTGACAAGGTGATAAAATCTGCCGATGTGCCCATGAGCAAGGCACTTAACCCTAATTGCTCCAGGGATGCTGGATTATGGTGACCCTGGAGAAGGTACAGTGATGCCAAGACATTGGTGGTTTTACCCCAAATAAATGACTGGGAGTTTATACATAGAGTGTGCGACTCCCGTTTGTTTGTATAACTTACAGTTTATTAGTCAGCACCTCTACACTAAATACATTTCTCTAGGGTGTGCGCCAGCTCATGCTTTTTATTACACCATGGCCGTGACCCAGTCTCATACACAAAAACACAACTCCAACTCGTAGGTGTTAATACACCCATATACATGAGTGAAATAAGACACATTTTGCACCTACTCTCAACTCTGTTACACCAGTAGATGCCCTTGTTGGTTATGTTTTGCAAAAAAAAAAAAAAACGTTGCTTTGAATCATATTGGTGTTACAAATCATTGTCAAAATGAGGTCTTTTATCCAATCCGTCTAGATCGTCTCCAAATGAGTGAAAGCCTCATTTCATTTGATGAGTTAAATGGAGCATTACCCGCCTTGTGATTGTGCAGTGGAATTAGCTTTCAACTGAGTAAACAGAGTTAATAGAATGGAGGGGGTGTGGGGGGGGGTGGGGAGAGGGGGTGGGGGGGGGGTGGGGAGAGGGGGGGAGAGAGATGGGGAGAGGGGGGGGGAGATAGGGGAGCTGGGGGACATAGAGGAGATGGGGAACATGGGGGGAGCTGAGGAACATGGGGGGAGCTGGGGAACATGGGGGGAGCTAAGGGACATAGAGGAGATGGGGAACATGGGGGGAGATGGGGAACATGGGGGAGCTGGGGGACATAGAGGAGATGGGGAACATGGGGGGAGCTGAGGAACATGGGGGAGCTGGGGAACATGGGGGGAGCTAAGGGACATAGAGGAGATGGGGAACATGGGGGGAGATGGGGAACATGGGTGGAGATGGGGAACATGGGGGGAGATGGGGAACATGGGGGGAGCTGGGGAACATGGGGGGAGCTGAGGAACATGGGGGGAGCTGAGGAACATGGGGGGAGCTGAGGAACATGGGGGAGCTGGGGAACATTGGGGGAGCTAAGGGACATAGAGGAGATGGGGAACATGGGGGGAGATGGGGAACATGGGGGGAGCTGGGGGACATGGGGGAAATGGGAGGAGATGGGGGGAAGATAGGGGAGAGTAGGGAGAATGGGGAGCTGGGGGATATGGGGGAGCTGAGGGACATGGGGGGGAGCTGAGGTACATGGGGGTGGAAGCTGGGGGACGTGGACATGGTGGGAGCTGGGGGAGCCATCTGTCTATACCAAAAGCTGCACAGTCGCTAGTTTGTGTGCGTGCTTGCATGCACGTAAGTGTGCACGGCGTGTGGAGGTGTGTTAGCATGTGTGCAGCACACCTCCTGTGAGTGTAGTTATTTCTGCCCCAGCCTCAGGCAACATATCGAGCTGGATCAGCACGGTAATAATTTTCCCCTCTGAGTCGCAGCAGCCTGTCACTGTATGAGGTTTGTGGAGATCTGATTGAGACCCAGCTAATTTAAGGGCTCCCTCCTCTCTTTCTTCTTTGTCTCCCCCCCAGGCCAATCAGTCTATGTGCCACTGATGACAGCTAATTGTTTTTCAAAGAAAACAACTACAGGCCTGTGAGAATGCATGAGCATATTTGTGTCCACTTGCACAATAGAGAATACTTATAGCGAGTGATATGTGCATATCGATATACTAGAATAGTTAGAGAAAATGCTGTCTTGAATGACGCCACTGCACTGCTCAACTACAGCCCTACCAGTCAACTAAATCAGTCATTCTGCCTTGATTTCAGAGGGGAATACCAACAGGAAGTTAAAGCACTGGTCATTCCTCAATGTCCAGGCCAGGATGAATTAATGACAGACATCTTTTCAAAGATGTTTAGTATAAGATCACACACACACACATGCACACGCACATGCACTCGCACTCGCACACACACACACACACACAACACGCATATGCACTCACACACATACAAGTTTGTTTTACTATCCTTCTGGGGACCAAACAGTTGATTCCATTTAAAATCCTATTTTCCCTAGCCCCTAACCCTAACCCTTAACCTAACCCTTAACCTAACCATAACCTTAACCTTAACATGAACCTTAACCCTAAACTTAACCATAAACCTAACCCTTAACCCTTAACCCTTATCCCCTAACCCTAATTCTAACCATAACCCTAACCCCGAAGCCTAAAATAGTATTTTTCCTTGTGGGGACTGGCGAAATGTCTTCACTTGTCCGAATTGTAATTGTTTTACTATCCTTGTGAGGACTTCTAGTCCCTACTAAGATACTTAATCCAAACACACACACACACACACACACACACACACACACACAAGAAAAAACACACACAGGTTAATTTAGCAGACTCTCTTATCCATAGCGATTTGAAGTTTGTGTATGTATCTTTTAAGATAAATAGGTATGACATCCATGTATCACAGAGGTTATCAGCTAGTAGGAAAATACTTTACTAGAATATGCTCTAGCCAGACTACCAATTTAACGAGAATATGCTCTAGCCAGACTACCCATTTAACGAGAATATGCTCTAGCCAGACTACCAATTTAAATAGAATATGCTCTAGCCAGACTATACCAATTTAACTAGAATCTGCTCTAGCCAGACTATAATAATTTAACTAGAATATGCTCTAGCCAGACTAAACCAATTTAACTAGAATATGCTCTAGCCAGACTAAACCAATTTCACTAGAATATGCTCTAGCCAGACTATACCAATTTAACTAGAATATGCTCTAGCCAGACTAAACCAATTTAACTAGAATATGCTCTAGCCAGACTAAACCGATTTCACTAGAATATGCTCTAGCCAGACTATACCAATTTAACTAGAATATGCTCTAGCCAGACTAAACCAATTTAACTAGAATATGCTCTAGCCAGACTAAACCAATTTAACTAGAATATGCTCTAGCCAGACTAAACCAATTTCACTAGAATATGCTCTAGTCAGACTAAACCAATTTAACTAGAATATGCTCTAGCCAGACTACCAATTTAACTAGAATATGCTCTAGCCAGACTAAACCAATTTCACTAGAATATGCTCTAGCCAGACTAAACCAATTTCACTAGAATATGCTCTAGCCAGACTACCAATTTCACTAGAATATGCTCTAGCCAGACAAAACCAATTTCACTAGAATATGCTCTAGCCAGACTAAACCAATTTAACTAGAATATGCTCTAGCCAGACTAAACCAATTTAACTAGAATATGCTCTAGCCAGACTAAACCAATTTAACTAGAATATGCTCTAGCCAGACTAAACCAATTTCACTAGAATATGCTCTAGCCAGACTAAACCAATTTCACTAGAATATGCTCTAGCCAGACTAAACCAATTTCACTAGAATATGCTCTAGCCAGACTAAACCAATTTCACTAGAATATGCTCTAGCCAGACTAAACCAATTTAACTAGAATATGCTCTAGCCAGACTAAACCAATTTCACTAGAATATGCTCTAGCCAGACCATACCAATTTAACTAGAATATGCTCTAGCCAGACTAAACCAATTTAACTAGAATATGCTCTAGCCAGACTATACCAATTTAACTAGAATATGCTCTAGCCAGACTATACCAATTTAACTAGAATATGCTCTAGCCAGACTATAATAATTTAACTAGAATATGCTCTAGCCAGACTAAACCAATTTAACTAGAATATGCACTAGCCAGACTAAACCAATGTAACTAGAATATGCTCTAGCCAGACTAAACCAATTTAACTAGAATATGCTCTAGCCAGACTAAACCAATTTAACTAGAATATGCTCTAGCCAGACTAAACCAATTTAACTAGAATATGCTCTAGCCAGACTAAACCAATTTAACTAGAATATGCTCTAGCCAGACTAAACCAATTTCACTAGAATATGCTCTAGCCAGACTAAACCAATTTCACTAGAATATGCTCTAGCCAGACTAAACCAATTTAACTAGAATATGCTCTAGCCAGACTAAACCAATTTAACTAGAATATGCTCTAGCCAGACTAAACCAATTTAACTAGAATATGCTCTAGCCAGACTAAACCAATTTCACTAGAATATGCTCTAGCCAGACTAAACCAATTTCACTAGAATATGCTCTAGCCAGACTATACCAATTTAACTAGAATATGCTCTAGCCAGACTAAACCAATTTAACTAGAATATGCTCTAGCCAGATAAAACCAATTTAACTAGAATATGCTCTAGCCAGACTAAACCAATTTAACTAGAATATGCTCTAGCCAGATAAAACCAATTTAACTAGAATATGCTCTAGCCAGACTAAACCAATTTAACTAGAATATGCTCTAGCCAGACTAAACCAATTTAACTAGAATATGCTCTAGCCAGACTAAACCAATTTAACTAGAATATGCTCTAGCCAGACTACCAATTTAACTAGAATATGCTCTAGCCAGACTAAACCAATTTAACTAGAATATGCTCTAGCCAGACTAAACCAATTTAACTAGAATATGCTCTAGCCAGACTAAACCAATTTAACTAGAATATGCTCTAGCCAGACTACCAATTTAACTAGAATATGCTCTAGCCAGACTAAACCAATTTAACTAGAATATGCTCTAGCCAGACTAAACCAATTTAACTAGAATATGCTCTAGCCAGATAAAACCAATTTAACTAGAATATGCTCTAGCCAGACTAAACCAATTTAACTAGAATATGCTCTGGACAAAAATATTAACTTAACTAAACCAACAAAAACAACTTACTGAAAGAAAAAGATAGTCAGAGATGATTTGTCTTCCCAGGCTGTAGACGATTCTAGTATTGTATTGTATTGCATGATGTATTGTTGTTGTCTCTACCTTCTTGCCCTTTGTGCTGTTGTCTGTGCCCAATAATGTTTGTACCATATATTGCGCTGCTACCATGTTGTGCTGATGCCATGTTGTGTTGCTACCATGCTGTGCTTTCATGTGTTGCTGCCATGCTATGCTGTTGCCTTAGGTCTCTCTTAGTGTAGTTTTGTGGTGTCTCTCTTGTCGTGATGTGTGTTTTGTCCTATATCATTTTGTACATTTTTTTTTAATCCCAGCCCCCGTCCCCGCAGGAGGCCTTTTGCCATTTGGTAGCACATCAATTTGTTCTTAACTGACTTGCCTAGTTAAATAAAGGTTAAATAAAAAATGAGTCACACATTATAAAGTCATTAGCATGTAATGCACCGTGAGATCATTCTGCCTTGCAGGTGCTGAGACGAGTCATTCCCTGGACAAGGAGACAAGGTCTGCAACCCAAAATGACACCCTATTCCCTATGTAGTGCACTACGCTTGACCAGTGGTTTGCACTATTTAGTGAACTATTTCTTGAATAGGGGGCCCATTTTGGGATGGGCCTACAGCAGGGGTTCTCCAACTTTTTGGGGCCAGGACCCCTTTTGTGATAACACATTCATCAAGGACCCTGTCATAATCGGAACACAACTTAAGTGAGTTAAAAAATAGCAACAAAGGAGCTTTACTATGACTTTTGCAGTGCACGTGTGAAAAATGTCCTTTAATTACTGTTCATGCTTCAGACCAGGTACTCTTAATTTAGCGTTTGCTAATTAATTGATATCATTGAGAATTGTGATTGGCTCCCTGCTTTTCCATGCCTCTTTACAACCCTAGTTTCCTTTGATGGAAGTGCAGCCGCCCAGGGGACAGTGACAGTGAAGCGATGGTTGAGTGAAGCGACTTTTGAGTGGCAGAGCTCTTTTGGACGTCTTGGTTTTGTTAAAGGGATACTTCAGGGTTTGGCCAATTAAGCTCTTTAGTTACTTCCAGAGTCAGATGAACTCATGGTACCATTTTATGTCTCTGAGTCCAGTATGAAGAAAGTTAGAGGTAGTTTCACTGGTCAATGATAACTAATGTTAGCACAGTGACTGGAAGTCTATGGTATCTACTAGCATGCTGGCAGTTACCATAGACTTCTAGTCAATACGCTAAAGCTAGTTAGCAATTGCGCTAATGCTAGTTAGCAACTTCCTTCAGATGGAAAAATGTTATCCATGAGTTCATATGACTGTTGTGATGCAATTAAAGGGCTTCATTGATCAAACCCTGATGCATCCCTTTAAGAGAAGTACAATTCGATAGATCATGCCCTGAATTAAAGTTAGTTAATTGTGACGCTTTCCATCTAACTGCAATGAATCGTGTTTTTGTTGGATTGATTGTGTAATTGTTTTTGTGCTATCCTCCCTCTGTTTTGTTTGCAAAGCTAAAGCTAACTTGTTTTATGGACCCCAAAATTGGAGAGAAATAAATAAACTTGTGAACCATTACCTGCCTCTGACTACCTTTCATGTATTTCCACTCAAGCCTTTTCTCAAAGAACCTGTGTGGCCTATGTTATGAGTTATTTAGAGCTCCCTATGCTCTTGGTGCAGTGAGTGAGTTTAGTCACAGCCCCTCTAGGCTAGCGTATGACACATGGTGGGAAGAACAAAGTCTCCGGGCCCTGGGAAGGAACATTTGAAAGACCCTTGGCATTGGAGAGAGTTCAGAACTTAGAATTTAGAACATATTGTCATGGGGCAGTGACCTTTGCACGTTTAAAGCCTAAAGTAATGTTAATTTTTTTTTTTTGAGGGGGAAATGAATGCCAGAAAATGCACAGAGTTTAAAAAATGTATATCAAATCAAATAAAATTGTATTGGTCACATACACATGGTTAACAGATGTTAATGCGAGTTTAGCGAAATGCCTGTCCTTCTAGTTCCGACTATGCAGTAATATCTAACAAGTAATCTAACAAATTCACAACAACTACCTTACACACACAAATAGACACAAATGTAAAGGGATGAATAAGATTATGTACATGTAAATATATGAATGAGCGATGGCCGAGCGGCATAGGCAAGATGCAGTAGATGTTATAGAGTACAGTATATCCATATGAGATAAGTAATGTTGGGTATGTAAACATTATATGAAGTGGCATTATTTAAAGTGACTAGTGATACATTTATTACATCTACTTTTTAATTATTAAAGTGGCTAGAGATTTGAGTCAGTAGTTGGCAGCAGCCTCTATGTTAGTGGTGGCTGGTTGAGAGAATGCCAAGAGTGTGCAAAGCTGTCATCAAGGCAAATGGTGGCTACTTTGAAGAATCTAGAATGTAAAATAAATGTTGATGTGTTGAACACTTTTTTGGTTACTACATGATTCCATACGTGTTATTTCATAGCTTTGATGTGCTCACTATTATTCTACAATGTAGAAAATAGTAAAAAATTAAGAAAAACCTTGAATGAGTAGGTGTGTCCAAACTTTTTTTACTGAGTTACAGTTCATATAAGGCAATCAGTCAATTGTAATAAATTAATTAGGCCCTAATCTATTCACTTCACATGACTGGACCCCCCCCCCCCCCCCCAGCCAATCAGAATTAGTTTTTCCCCACAAAGGGGCTTTATTACAGATAGAAATACTCCTCAGTTCCATCAGCTTTCCGGGTGGCTGGTCTCAGACAATCCCACAGGTGAAGATGCCAGATACGGTGGTCCTGGGCTGCGTGGTTACAATTGTGAAGTCCGTCAAGTCTGTTGGACCTACTGCCAAATTCTCCAAAACAACGTTGGAGGTAGCTTATGGTAGAGAAATGAACATTCAATGAACTAACAACAGTTCTGGTGGACATTCCTGCAGTCAGCACGCTCCCTCAAAAACACGAGACATCTGTGTCATTGTGTTGTGTGAAAAAACTAGGTGCACCTGTTGTAATGATCATGCTGTTTAATCAGCTTCTTGATATGCCACACCTGTCAGGTGGACGGATTAACTTGTCAATGGAGAAATGCTCACTAACAGGGATGTAAACCAATTTGTGCACCACATTTTTGTGTGATAAGCTTTTTGTGCATATGGAACATTTCTGGGAACTTTTATTTCAGCTCATGAAACCAACACTTCACATTTTTTATTTATTTAAAAAATATTTATTTGAACCTTTATTTAACTAGGCAAGTCAGTTAAGAACAAATTCTTATTTTCAATGACGGCCTAGGAACAGTGGGTTAACTGCCTGTTCAGGGGCAGAACGACAGATTTGTACCGGTTTTTGTTCAGTGTACATATTGAGATCTGTCTGCGGACCCCTGCAGTACCTCCTCGGACCCCCTGTACACAACATCCAAGATACAGCACAATATTATCCGCCCAGAGAAGATCCACATGGACAGAGATGCCTCTCTGCACTGTGACTACAGACGACAACCATTTATTATCCACCCAGAGAAGATCCACATGGACAGAGATGCCTCTCTGCACTGACTACAGACGACAACCATTTATTATCCACCCAGAGAAGATCCACATGGACAGAGATGCCTCTCTGCACTGACTACAGACAACAACCATTTATTATCCACCCAGAGAAGATCCACATGGACAGAGATGCCTCTCTGCACTGACTACAGACAACAACCATTTATTATCCGCCCAGAGAAGATCCACATGGACAGAGATGCCTCTCTGCACTGTGACTACAGACGACAACCATTTATTATCTGCCCAGAGAAGATCCACATGGACAGAGATGCCTCTCTGCACTGTGACTACAGACGACAACCATTTATTATCCACCCAGAGAAGATCCACATGGACAGAGATGCCTCTCTGCACTGTGACTACAGACGACAACCATTTATTATCCGCCCAGAGAAGATCCACATGGACAGAGATGCCTCTCTGCACTGTGACTACAGACGACAACCATTTATTATCCACCCAGAGAAGATCCACATGGACAGAGATGCCTCTCTGCACTGTGACTACAGACGACAACCATTTATTATCCACCCAGAGAAGATCCACATGGACAGAGATGCCTCTCTGCACTGTGACTACAGACGACAACCATTTATTATCCACCCAGAGAAGATCCACATGGACAGAGATGCCTCTCTGCACTGTGACTACAGACGACAACCATTTATTATCCACCCAGAGAAGATCCACATGGACAGAGATGCCTCTCTGCACTGTGACTACAGACGACAACCATTTATTATCCGCCCAGAGAAGATCCACATGGACAGAGATGCCTCTCTGCACTGTGACTACAGACGACAACCATTTATTATCTGCCCAGAGAAGATCCACATGGACAGAGATGCCTCTCTGCACTGTGACTACAGACGACAACCATTTATTATCCACCCAGAGAAGATCCACATGGACAGAGATGCCTCTCTGCACTGACTACAGACGACAACCATTTATTATCCGCCCAGAGAAGATCCACATGGACAGAGATGCCTCTCTGCACTGACTACAGACGACAACCATTTATTATCCACCCAGAGAAGATCCACATGGACAGAGATGCCTCTCTGCACTGTGACTACAGACGACAACCATTTATTATCCACCCAGAGAAGATCCACATGGACAGAGATGCCTCTCTGCACTGACTACAGACGACAACCATTTATTATCTGCCCAGAGAAGATCCACATGGACAGAGATGCCTCTCTGCACTGTGACTACAGACGACAACCATTTATTATCCGCCCAGAGAAGATCCACATGGACAGAGATGCCTCTCTGCACTGACTACAGACGACAACCATTTATTATCCACCCAGAGAAGATCCACATGGACAGAGATGCCTCTCTGCACTGTGACTACAGACGACAACCATTTATTATCCGCCCAGAGAAGATCCACATGGACAGAGATGCCTCTCTGCACTGACTACAGACGACAACCATTTATTATCTGCCCAGAGAAGATCCACATGGACAGAGATGCCTCTCTGCACTGTGACTACAGACGACAACCATTTATTATCCACCCAGAGAAGATCCACATGGACAGAGATGCCTCTCTTCACTGACTACAGACGACAACCATTTATTATCTGCCCAGAGAAGATCCACATGGACAGAGATGCCTCTCTGCACTGACTACAGACGACAACCATTTATTATCCACCCAGAGAAGATCCACATGGACAGAGATGCCTCTCTGCACTGACTACAGACGACAAACATTTATTATCCACCCAGAGAAGATCCACATGGACAGAGATGCCTCTCTGCACTGACTACAGACGACAACCATTTATTATCTGCACAGAGAAGATCCACATGGACAGAGATGCCTCTCTGCACTGTGACTACAGACGACAACCATTTATTATCCGCCCAGAGAAGATCCACATGGACAGAGATGCCTCTCTGCACTGTGACTACAGACGACAACCATTTATTATCCGCCCAGAGAAGATCCACATGGACAGAGATGCCTCTCTGCACTGACTACAGACAACAACCATTTATTATCCGCCCAGAGAAGATCCACATGGACAGAGATGCCTCTCTGCACTGTGACTACAGACGACAACCATTTATTATCTGCCCAGAGAAGATCCACATGGACAGAGATGCCTCTCTGCACTGTGACTACAGACGACAACCATTTATTATCCACCCAGAGAAGATCCACATGGACAGAGATGCCTCTCTGCACTGTGACTACAGACGACAACCATTTATTATCCGCCCAGAGAAGATCCACATGGACAGAGATGCCTCTCTGCACTGTGACTACAGACGACAACCATTTATTATCCACCCAGAGAAGATCCACATGGACAGAGATGCCTCTCTGCACTGTGACTACAGACGACAACCATTTATTATCCACCCAGAGAAGATCCACATGGACAGAGATGCCTCTCTGCACTGTGACTACAGACGACAACCATTTATTATCCACCCAGAGAAGATCCACATGGACAGAGATGCCTCTCTGCACTGTGACTACAGACGACAACCATTTATTATCCACCCAGAGAAGATCCACATGGACAGAGATGCCTCTCTGCACTGTGACTACAGACGACAACCATTTATTATCCGCCCAGAGAAGATCCACATGGACAGAGATGCCTCTCTGCACTGTGACTACAGACGACAACCATTTATTATCTGCCCAGAGAAGATCCACATGGACAGAGATGCCTCTCTGCACTGTGACTACAGACGACAACCATTTATTATCCACCCAGAGAAGATCCACATGGACAGAGATGCCTCTCTGCACTGACTACAGACGACAACCATTTATTATCCGCCCAGAGAAGATCCACATGGACAGAGATGCCTCTCTGCACTGACTACAGACGACAACCATTTATTATCCACCCAGAGAAGATCCACATGGACAGAGATGCCTCTCTGCACTGTGACTACAGACGACAACCATTTATTATCCACCCAGAGAAGATCCACATGGACAGAGATGCCTCTCTGCACTGACTACAGACGACAACCATTTATTATCTGCCCAGAGAAGATCCACATGGACAGAGATGCCTCTCTGCACTGTGACTACAGACGACAACCATTTATTATCCGCCCAGAGAAGATCCACATGGACAGAGATGCCTCTCTGCACTGACTACAGACGACAACCATTTATTATCCACCCAGAGAAGATCCACATGGACAGAGATGCCTCTCTGCACTGTGACTACAGACGACAACCATTTATTATCCGCCCAGAGAAGATCCACATGGACAGAGATGCCTCTCTGCACTGACTACAGACGACAACCATTTATTATCTGCCCAGAGAAGATCCACATGGACAGAGATGCCTCTCTGCACTGTGACTACAGACGACAACCATTTATTATCCACCCAGAGAAGATCCACATGGACAGAGATGCCTCTCTTCACTGACTACAGACGACAACCATTTATTATCTGCCCAGAGAAGATCCACATGGACAGAGATGCCTCTCTGCACTGACTACAGACGACAACCATTTATTATCCACCCAGAGAAGATCCACATGGACAGAGATGCCTCTCTGCACTGACTACAGACGACAAACATTTATTATCCACCCAGAGAAGATCCACATGGACAGAGATGCCTCTCTGCACTGACTACAGACGACAACCATTTATTATCTGCACAGAGAAGATCCACATGGACAGAGATGCCTCTCTGCACTGTGACTACAGACGACAACCATTTATTATCCGCCCAGAGAAGATCCACATGGACAGAGATGCCTCTCTGCACTGTGACTACAGACGACAACCATTTATTATCCGCCCAGAGAAGATCCACATGGACAGAGATGCCTCTCTGCACTGTGACTACAGACGACAACCATTTATTATCTGCCCAGAGAAGATCCATATGGACAGAGATGCCTCTCTGCACTGTGACTACAGACGACAACCATTTATTATCCACCCAGAGAAGATCCACATGGACAGAGATGCCTCTCTGCACTGACTACAGACGACAACCATTTATTATCCACCCAGAGAAGATCCACATGGACAGAGATGCCTCTCTGCACTGACTACAGACGACAACCATTTATTATCCACCCAGAGAAGATCCACATGGACAGAGATGCCTCTCTGCACTGACTACAGACGACAACCATTTATTATCTGCACAGAGAAGATCCACATGGACAGAGATGCCTCTCTGCACTGTGACTACAGACGACAACCATTTATTATCCGCCCAGAGAAGATCCACATGGACAGAGATGCCTCTCTGCACTGTGACTACAGACGACAACCATTTATTATCCACCCAGAGAAGATCCACATGGACAGAGATGCCTCTCTGCACTGTGACTACAGACGACAACCATTTATTATCCACCCAGAGAAGATCCACATGGACAGAGATGCCTCTCTGCACTGTGACTACAGACGACAACCATTTATTATCCACCCAGAGAAGATCCACATGGACAGAGATGCCTCTCTGCACTGACTACAGACGACAACCATTTATTATCCACCCAGAGAAGATCCACATGGACAGAGATGCCTCTCTGCACTGTGACTACAGACGACAACCATTTATTATCCACCCAGAGAAGATCCACATGGACAGAGATGCCTCTCTGCACTGTGACTACAGACGACAACCATTTATTATCCGCCCAGAGAAGATCCACATGGACATAGATGCCTCTCTGCACTGTGACTACAGACGACAACCATTTATTATCCGCCCAGAGAAGATCCACATGGACAGAGATGCCTCTCTGCACTGACTACAGACGACAACCATTTATTATCCGCCCAGAGAAGATCCACATGGACAGAGATGCCTCTCTGCACTGACTACAGACGACAACCATTTATTATCCACCCAGAGAAGATCCACATGGACAGAGATGCCTCTCTGCACTGACTACAGACGACAACCATTTATTATCTGCCCAGAGAAGATCCACATG
Organism: Oncorhynchus mykiss; assembly: GCF_013265735.2. Classification (NCBI taxonomy): domain Eukaryota; kingdom Metazoa; phylum Chordata; class Actinopteri; order Salmoniformes; family Salmonidae; genus Oncorhynchus; species Oncorhynchus mykiss. The sequence continues at coordinate 95,920,990 of NC_048566.1, forward strand.
GACAGAGATGCCTCTCTGCACTGACTACAGACGACAACCATTTATTATCCACCCAGAGAAGATCCACATGGACAGAGATGCCTCTCTGCACTGACTACAGACGACAACCATTTATTATCCACCCAGAGAAGATCCACATGGACAGAGATGCCTCTCTGCACTGACTACAGACGACAACCATTTATTATCTGCACAGAGAAGATCCACATGGACAGAGATGCCTCTCTGCACTGTGACTACAGACGACAACCATTTATTATCCGCCCAGAGAAGATCCACATGGACAGAGATGCCTCTCTGCACTGTGACTACAGACGACAACCATTTATTATCCACCCAGAGAAGATCCACATGGACAAAGATGCCTCTCTGCACTGTGACTACAGACGACAACCATTTATTATCCACCCAGAGAAGATCCACATGGACAGAGATGCCTCTCTGCACTGTGACTACAGACGACAACCATTTATTATCCACCCAGAGAAGATCCACATGGACAGAGATGCCTCTCTGCACTGACTACAGACGACAACCATTTATTATCCACCCAGAGAAGATCCACATGGACAGAGATGCCTCTCTGCACTGTGACTACAGACGACAACCATTTATTATCCACCCAGAGAAGATCCACATGGACAGAGATGCCTCTCTGCACTGTGACTACAGACGACAACCATTTATTATCCGCCCAGAGAAGATCCACATGGACATAGATGCCTCTCTGCACTGTGACTACAGACGACAACGATTTATTATCCGCCCAGAGAAGATCCACATGGACAGAGATGCCTCTCTGCACTGACTACAGACGACAACCATTTATTATCCGCCCAGAGAAGATCCACATGGACAGAGATGCCTCTCTGCACTGACTACAGACGACAACCATTTATTATCCACCCAGAGAAGATCCACATGGACAGAGATGCCTCTCTGCACTGACTACAGACGACAACCATTTATTATCTGCCCAGAGAAGATCCACATGGACAGAGATGCCTCTCTGCACTGTGACTACAGACGACAACCATTTATTATCTGCCCAGAGAAGATCCACATGGACAGAGATGCCTCTCTGCACTGTGACTACAGACAACAACCATTTATTATCTGCCCAGAGAAGATCCACATGGACAGAGATGCCTCTCTGCACTGACTACAGACGACAACCATTTATTATCTGCCCAGAGAAGATCCACATGGACAGAGATGCCTCTCTGCACTGACTACAGACAACAACCATTTATTATCTGCCCAGAGAAGATCCACATGGACAGAGATGCCTCTCTGCACTGACTACAGACGACAACCATTTATTATCCGCCCAGAGAAGATCCACATGGACAGAGATGCCTCTCTGCACTGACTACAGACGACAACCATTTATTATCCGCCCAGAGAAGATCCACATGGACAGAGATGCCTCTCTGCACTGACTACAGACGACAACCATTTATTATCCACCCAGAGAAGATCCACATGGACAGAGATGCCTCTCTGCACTGACTACAGACGACAACCATTTATTATCTGCCCAGAGAAGATCCATATGGACAGAGATGCCTCTCTGCACTGAGTACAGACGACAACCATTTATTATCTGCCCAGAGAAGATGCACATGGACAGAGATGCCTCTCTGCACTGTGACTACAGACGACAACCATTTATTATCCACCCAGAGAAGATCCACATGGACAGAGATGCCTCTCTGCACTGACTACAGACGACAACCATTTATTATCTGCCCAGAGAAGATCCACATGGACAGAGATGCCTCTCTGCACTGTGACTACAGACGACAACCATTTATTATCCGCCCAGAGAAGATCCACATGGACAGAGATGCCTCTCTGCACTGTGACTACAGACGACAACCATTTATTATCCACCCAGAGAAGATCCACATGGACAGAGATGCCTCTCTGCACTGTGACTACAGACGACAACCATTTATTATCCACCCAGAGAAGATCCACATGGACAGAGATGCCTCTCTGCACTGACTACAGACGACAACCATTTATTATCTGCCCAGAGAAGATCCACATGGACAGAGATGCCTCTCTGCACTGACTACAGACGACAACCATTTATTATCTGCCCAGAGAAGATCCACATGGACAGAGATGCCTCTCTGCACTGTGACTACAGACGACAACCATTTATTATCCGCCCAGAGAAGATCCACATGGACAGAGATGCCTCTCTGCACTGACTACAGACGACAACCATTTATTATCCACCCAGAGAAGATCCACATGGACAGAGATGCCTCTCTGCACTGACTACAGACGACAACCATTTATTATCCACCCAGAGAAGATCCACATGGACATAGATGCCTCTCTGCACTGTGACTACAGACGACAACCATTTATTATCCGCCCAGAGAAGATCCACATGGACAGAGATGCCTCTCTGCACTGACTACAGACGACAACCATTTATTATCCGCCCAGAGAAGATCCACATGGACAGAGATGCCTCTCTGCACTGACTACAGACGACAACCATTTATTATCCACCCAGAGAAGATCCACATGGACAGAGATGCCTCTCTGCACTGACTACAGACGACAACCATTTATTATCTGCCCAGAGAAGATCCACATGGACAGAGATGCCTCTCTGCACTGTGACTACAGACGACAACCATTTATTATCTGCCCAGAGAAGATCCACATGGACAGAGATGCCTCTCTGCACTGACTACAGACGACAACCATTTATTATCTGCCCAGAGAAGATCCACATGGACAGAGATGCCTCTCTGCACTGACTACAGACAACAACCATTTATTATCTGCCCAGAGAAGATCCACATGGACAGAGATGCCTCTCTGCACTGACTACAGACGACAACCATTTATTATCCGCCCAGAGAAGATCCACATGGACAGAGATGCCTCTCTGCACTGACTACAGACGACAACCATTTATTATCCGCCCAGAGAAGATCCACATGGACAGAGATGCCTCTCTGCACTGACTACAGACGACAACCATTTATTATCCACCCAGAGAAGATCCACATGGACAGAGATGCCTCTCTGCACTGACTACAGACGACAACCATTTATTATCTGCCCAGAGAAGATCCACATGGACAGAGATGCCTCTCTGCACGGTGACTACAGACGACAACCATTTATTATCTGCCCAGAGAAGATCCACATGGACAGAGATGCCTCTCTGCACTGTGACTACAGACAACAACCATTTATTATCTGCCCAGAGAAGATCCACATGGACAGAGATGCCTCTCTGCACTGACTACAGACGACAACCATTTATTATCTGCCCAGAGAAGATCCACATGGACAGAGATGCCTCTCTGCACTGACTACAGACAACAACCATTTATTATCTGCCCAGAGAAGATCCACATGGACAGAGATGCCTCTCTGCACTGACTACAGACGACAACCATTTATTATCCGCCCAGAGAAGATCCACATGGACAGAGATGCCTCTCTGCACTGACTACAGACGACAACCATTTATTATCCGCCCAGAGAAGATCCACATGGACAGAGATGCCTCTCTGCACTGACTACAGACGACAACCATTTATTATCCACCCAGAGAAGATCCACATGGACAGAGATGCCTCTCTGCACTGACTACAGACGACAACCATTTATTATCTGCCCAGAGAAGATCCATATGGACAGAGATGCCTCTCTGCACTGAGTACAGACGACAACCATTTATTATCTGCCCAGAGAAGATGCACATGGACAGAGATGCCTCTCTGCACTGTGACTACAGACGACAACCATTTATTATCCACCCAGAGAAGATCCACATGGACAGAGATGCCTCTCTGCACTGACTACAGACGACAACCATTTATTATCTGCCCAGAGAAGATCCACATGGACAGAGATGCCTCTCTGCACTGTGACTACAGACGACAACCATTTATTATCCGCCCAGAGAAGATCCACATGGACAGAGATGCCTCTCTGCACTGTGACTACAGACGACAACCATTTATTATCCACCCAGAGAAGATCCACATGGACAGAGATGCCTCTCTGCACTGTGACTACAGACGACAACCATTTATTATCCACCCAGAGAAGATCCACATGGACAGAGATGCCTCTCTGCACTGACTACAGACGACAACCATTTATTATCTGCCCAGAGAAGATCCACATGGACAGAGATGCCTCTCTGCACTGACTACAGACGACAACCATTTATTATCTGCCCAGAGAAGATCCACATGGACAGAGATGCCTCTCTGCACTGTGACTACAGACGACAACCATTTATTATCCGCCCAGAGAAGATCCACATGGACAGAGATGCCTCTCTGCACTGACTACAGACGACAACCATTTATTATCCACCCAGAGAAGATCCACATGGACAGAGATGCCTCTCTGCACTGACTACAGACGACAACCATTTATTATCCACCCAGAGAAGATCCACATGGACATAGATGCCTCTCTGCACTGTGACTACAGACGACAACCATTTATTATCCGCCCAGAGAAGATCCACATGGACAGAGATGCCTCTCTGCACTGACTACAGACGACAACCATTTATTATCCGCCCAGAGAAGATCCACATGGACAGAGATGCCTCTCTGCACTGACTACAGACGACAACCATTTATTATCCACCCAGAGAAGATCCACATGGACAGAGATGCCTCTCTGCACTGACTACAGACGACAACCATTTATTATCTGCCCAGAGAAGATCCACATGGACAGAGATGCCTCTCTGCACTGTGACTACAGACGACAACCATTTATTATCTGCCCAGAGAAGATCCACATGGACAGAGATGCCTCTCTGCACTGACTACAGACGACAACCATTTATTATCTGCCCAGAGAAGATCCACATGGACAGAGATGCCTCTCTGCACTGACTACAGACAACAACCATTTATTATCTGCCCAGAGAAGATCCACATGGACAGAGATGCCTCTCTGCACTGACTACAGACGACAACCATTTATTATCCGCCCAGAGAAGATCCACATGGACAGAGATGCCTCTCTGCACTGACTACAGACGACAACCATTTATTATCCGCCCAGAGAAGATCCACATGGACAGAGATGCCTCTCTGCACTGACTACAGACGACAACCATTTATTATCCACCCAGAGAAGATCCACATGGACAGAGATGCCTCTCTGCACTGACTACAGACGACAACCATTTATTATCTGCCCAGAGAAGATCCATATGGACAGAGATGCCTCTCTGCACTGAGTACAGACGACAACCATTTATTATCTGCCCAGAGAAGATGCACATGGACAGAGATGCCTCTCTGCACTGTGACTACAGACGACAACCATTTATTATCCACCCAGAGAAGATCCACATGGACAGAGATGCCTCTCTGCACTGACTACAGACGACAACCATTTATTATCCGCCCAGAGAAGATCCACATGGACAGAGATGCCTCTCTGCACTGACTACAGACGACAACCATTTATTATCCACCCAGAGAAGATCCACATGGACAGAGATGCCTCTCTGCACTGACTACAGACGACAACCATTTATTATCTGCCCAGAGAAGATCCACATGGACAGAGATGCCTCTCTGCACTGTGACTACAGACGACAACCATTTATTATCCACCCAGAGAAGATCCACATGGACAGAGTGTGACTGTTTCTTTTTTTACACACACACACACACACACACACACACACACACACACACACACACACACACACACACACACACAGGCACGTGCATACACATGAACCAATCTACATGACTTACAGCGCCACGTGAATATTACTCAGTAAAGAAGAGCAGGGCTAAACCCCAAGGGAACCTTTACCTGAGTCAAAGAGATAACCGATACTATTGCTACTGTAGTTCAGTGTTCCCACGTTAACAACAGCATCTTCCTGCATCCCTGACAACACTGTTAAAATGTTCCACCCATTGAAGTGGAATATGTCAACCTCGAACGTTTAGACTCTGACGTCAACACAACACATGCAAGACATTTGGCAAATAGGGGGGGGGGCGACGACTCTGAAATAGGTCATGTTCAAATCTTCTCAATCGACAATTTGAGCTGGAGAACCGTGGGACTGCACAACACACTCTCTCAAACATGTCTATCTCCCCCTCTCTCTCTCCCTCTCTCTCTCTCCCCCTCTCTCTCTCTGTCTCTCTCTCTCTCTCCCTCTCTCTCTCTCTCCCTCTCTCTCTCTGTCTCTCTGTCTCTCTCTCTGTCTCTCTCACTCTCCCTCTCTCTCCCTCTCTCTCCCTCTCTCTCTCTCATCCTACCGTTACAGCTCCTTTATGTGTGTCACTGAATCTGAATCTATCCTAAAAATATGTTCACACTTCAAAGAGATGCCCGGCCGCTACGATCCCAGGCAGCTACATACGGCAGCATTGGGGCGGCAGGGTAGCCTAGTGGTTAGAGCGTTGGACTAGTAACCAAAAGGTTGCAAGTTCGAATCTCCAAGCTGACAAGGTACAAATCTGTCGTTCTGCCCCTGAACAGGCAGTTAACCCACTGTTCCTAGGCCGTCATTGAAAATAAGAATTTGTTCTTAACTGACTTGCCTAGTAAAATAAAGGTAAAATAAAAAATGTCACGCACTGGAGGCGCTCTCTATATTACCATATCTGTGTTCAGCCACCCTCGGCAACTCTCACATGCCAGCTACTGTACTTGGTAAGTCTGTCACCAGCAGTGGTCTAGTGCTATTTGTTTTAGGTGAGGGAGCGCAAGCATATTATTATTATTATATATATTTTTTAAATGACATCATAATTTCTCAATCAAAGTTTGTACCCGACAGATGTAGTCTATTGAATGTCATTATAGAATAGGCATAAAATTAATCCTCCAATTGCAACGTCTGACAATACACTTGTCTCATTAAAATGTCATATTTTGAATAACCTTCAAACAGAAATTTAGGCATAATTCATTTCAATATATGCCATCGTCACTGTGAATCGTAAATTATATAATTCTTCACGTTTGACCGGCTGGCCCTTAAATGTATACGGAAAAGCTAACATTAATAATATGCACGTAAATCTCTCACGTAAATCTCTCACGGAAATCTCTCACGTAAATCTCTCATGGCTTCATCACTACTTGTTTTTGTAAGAAGTGTTGACATGCTGAATGCACTGAGGTGTCTGTTTAAACTACTAGCATACAGCTAGACAAGACATGACACCAGAAGTCTCTTCACAGTCCCCAAGTCCAGAACAGACTATGGGAGGCGAACAGTATGGCATGGAGCCATGACTACATGGAACTCTATTCCACATCAGGTAACTGATGCCATCAGTACAATCAGCTTTAAAAAACAGATAAATATATACCTTACGGAACAGCAGAGACCATGAAGAGACACAGACACAGACACACACTTACAAATGAAAATGATATATGTTCTAATTTTATTTGTTATATGCGCCGAATACAACAGTGAAATGCTTACTTACAAGCCCCTAACCAACAGTGCAGTTTTAAGAAAACAAGTGTTAAGAAAGCATTTACTAAGTAAAGTAAGTAAAAATATACGGTACAGAGTCAATTACCGGCTGGTCGAGGTACTTGAGATAATATGTACATGTACTGTAGGTAGAGGTAAAGTGACTGTGCATAGATAATAAACAGAGAGTAGCTGCAGTGTAAACATGGGGGGTGGGGTGGGGACAATGCAAATAGTCCGTGTAGCCATTTCATTAGCTGTTGAAGAGTCTTATGGCTTGAGGGTAGAAGCTGTTAAGAAGAAGTGATGTACTGGGCCGTATGCACTACCCTTTGTAGTGCCTTGTGCTCGGAGGCCGAGCAGTTGCCACACCAGGCGGTGATGCAACCAGGCGGTGATGCAACCAGCTCTCAATGGTGCAGTTGTGAAACTTTTTGAGGATCTGAGGACCCGTGCCAAATCTTTTCAGTCTCCTGAGGGAGAATAGGCTTTGTCGTGCCCTCTTCACGACTGTGTTGGTGTGTTTGGACCCTTCTAGTTCGTTGGTGATGTGGACACCAAGGAACTTGAAGCTCTCAACCTGCTCCACTACAGCCCCGTCGATGAGAATGGGGGCGTGCTCGGTCCTCCTTTTCCTGTAGTCCACAATCAGCTTCTTTGTCTTGATCACGTTGAGGGACAGGTTGTTTAATTATTCATGTCCCCCCCTTTATTTAACTAGGCAAGTCAGTTTAGAACAAATTCTTATTTACAATGACGGCCTACAGGTTGTTGTCCTGGCACCACACGGTCAGGTCTCTGACCTCCTCCCTATAGGCTGTCTCGCCGTTGTCGGTGATCAGGCCCACCACTGTTGTGTCGTCGGTAAACTTAATGATGGTGTTGGAGTCGTGCTTGGCCGTGTAGTCACTTGTGAACATGAAGTGCAGGAGGGGACAGAGCACGCACCCCTAGTAGAGCCATGGTAGATCATAGACATGATAAGACACACACTCTACACACACGTGCACATGGATTTTGTGTTGTAGATATGTGGTAGTAGAGTAGTGGCCTGAGGGAACACAATTAATGTGTTGTGAATTTTTTTTAATGAAATGCAATGTCATGTAATATTTGTTATTGTATTACTGCATTAATGTTGTTTGGACCCCAGCAAGAGTAGCTTCTGCCTTTGTAGAGGCTAATGGGGATCCTTAATAAATACAAACACAAAACCATTTGATCTCAATCAGTTTCATGGGAATGTGCATTTAGGTCTTTAGTGAATTACAGTTTCTTGTGCGAATTAAAGCAGATGGTGTGAAACTATTAGCCTGTCTTGTGTTTTGTTTCAATCAAAGCATATATCCTGCCTATAGTTAGTGTCACGCTTGCTCCTGTTCCCCCTCTCTGGCGCTCGAGGGCGCCAGGCTACCCAGCGCTCATTGGACTCCTTCACGTGGTTGATTGCCCCTGTATATCTATCTGTCTGTTCCTCAGTGGTGTTCCCGGTGTCCACATTAATTGTTGTTGTGGGTTCCTGTCCTGACGCTGTTCCTGTCTTGTTTTATGTCTGTTCCTGATTAAATGTTCGACTCCCCGTACCTGCTTCTCATCCCCGGGTGTCGGTCCTTACATTGTTCCCACTGCAGGTCTTAACGCTCAAATCAGCTCTGTTTTTCAAATGTGTTTTTGAATACTGACTATCCAAACAACAAGTTACCGGTGACCAAATCGGACGTGTTCAGACAGCAGCCATTTGCTGACATGGCTGCACTAGCGGTCATAGTAACTACTGGTGGTGATTGGTGGTGGTGCTCGTGTTTCCTATCACTCAGAAGTCATGCAGCAAGCCAAGGGGACATCAACGCCTGCCGTGGACGTTTCCCAGTCAAATTCACAGTGTAAACACCTTTTTAAAGCCTCAATGGATAAGATTATCCAATTTTCAAAACAAGCCCTTTTTGGTTTGCCACAGCAGTCAACTAGCTAGCTAGATAGCGCATTTCTAGCGCATCATTTGATGGAAAACAATTAACAAGCTAGTCAGCTAGCGTATGTTTTTTTCAAACTGTCAACAGAGTAACTACCAAAAAACGAAATATGCCGAATATAAAAACCCCTTGAGGGCAAATAAATCAGATTTGTATCTGACTTCAAACCACCTACGAAGGTAAAAATAATAATAATATTAATAATAATAATATTAATAATAATAATATGAATAATAAGACATGATAAGTAGGACCATCAGGCTTACATGCTGACCACACCGGTCGCGTCGCGTGCAGGCGCTAAAATATAAGTTGATTCTATTTGTGACGCAGAGTGCGCTGCAAGTCCTGCTTCTCCCATCTCCTTATTGGTTTTTAGAAGCATATACCCACATACCGTCTTCTCATTGGTTTTCAGGAACATATACCCATGTGGGTGATTGAAAGATGAACTGAGGTCAGTTGTGGTAATGCACCTTATGAAAGTTAGTTGCCAATCACCATATAAACCCAGAGAAGAAAAAGAAGCCTGGAAGGAGGAGAGATTACTAGAAACAATTTGGTTGACAGTTATATGTGTGGATTAATTGTCAGAGTAGAGGACCTTGTGCATTTCAGGTAAAATAACAGCTCAATGTTTATATCCCAGGACAAATTATCAAGCAACAGCAAGCTAGCTAAATAGGCGTCATGAGAATTTTCAATCACAATGATAATAACTAACAATCAATATCTTTGACCAATCGCCGAGGTTTGTAAGACCCTGGGTTTAATAATAATTAGGCAAAGACTCTCTTATGCTTATGCAAAAGGTTAGTACAGTTTATTCACGAGAACGGTCTGAAGTCCATTAAACAAAGATATCCATTTTATACCTTGCTCCTTACTTACGCACATACTTCCACACAAACAGTAGATATCCTATGCACATACATACACACACGAACAGTAGGTGAGTTGTATCCTTTTCCATAGTTCTCACCACTGTGTATCACTACCCAGCCGACAGTTCCATTCCCCCGAGATTAGGGAAACCTTGAGAAGTACTCCCTGTCCTATCATACGTTTCTCAATAGTTCTAGCCAGGTCGGTTCAAACACAGTTTAATTGTTCTCTGTATTTTCCTAGGCACACACATACACACACATTTATCTCCCACACAGTCCAACCTAGTTGGACTTATGTTTAATACTTTAATTAGTCCTTATACATGCTACATAACTATAATCCCTAATGTTTAAGTTTCAGGGTATAATTATTTAATCATTATCTCTAAACATATACATTATTTTATCAATAGGACAAATTAGCTAGCAACTGCAAGCTAGCTAGCTAAATTGCCATAAATGTTTTAATGCTTTTCGACCTGTCACCAAATTAATATAATTGGTTCAGATTTGTTTTGATATTTCAACCTGCGTGTGCTCATTGCGTCCAGTTTGGGCATGGTGTTAGGCATCAGATTTGAGCACCATTCGAATCATTGTGTTGAAAGGAAAGCACCTTAAACCAAGTGGTCACATATCATTCTGCGTTTCACTGCGCAAGAAGGGGTTTTTATGAACATCAAGGCAGACAACACAGTGAATTTGGATCCTAGATCTCGTAGGCGTGATGCTAAGGTTCCTGTGGTGGATTAGTTCATCTAGAAGAGGTACGTCTCTGTAAGCTAAGCACTTGGACATTATGGAGAGTTCAAGTGTATCAAAATACACGAGCCCAAAGTCCATAACAAACTGGTTTGAGGTCAGCTGTTTTGAGGTCAGCTCTTTTGAGGTCAGCTGTTTTAGCAACTCATGGTAGAGTTTTCTGTCTCTGGCTGTTCTTCTTTTGTCAGATATGGGGGGCGCTCAAAGGGGTCAAGTCTCCCACAGACAGGCCTCTGCACATTCGTCTACAGTTATTCAGAATTCGCAGAGAGAAGACAGGGAAGAAACCACCATTTCCCCACCTATAGGCTGCTATAGCCTACACATTTATTTAGTTTGTCGATCTATTGTTTCCATGGATTTGTTTGCGGTAATTAAAGGTGTACTATGTAGAAATCGATTCGCCAGTCCCTGGTTGCTAAAATTCGAACAGTTTGTCTAATTTCAGTTTATGTGACACAACATGCAAGTATAGTGTAGAGAATCATTGTACCATCTAAACAGCTGTGAAATACGTACAGTACATTTTCCATGACCAAAAATATTGTATTTTCAGCTGTTTGAAGAATGTGTACAAAACCAAACATAAGAGACGCAAAAACTACATTTAAGAACGGAAGCATAGAAGTAGCACAGATATAGAGCAGATCTACCACTTCTTAGACTTATTACTATTCTACCTTTATTTAACTAGGCAAGTCAGTTAAGAACAAATTAAGAACAAATTAAGAACAAATAAGAACAAATTCTTATTTACAATGACGGCCTACCAAAAGGCAAAATGCTTCCTGCGGGGACGGGGATTACTTTTTTTAAGATAAATAAAACATACATATAGGACAAAACACACATCACGACAAGAGAGACAACACAACACTACATGAAGAGAGACCTACGATAACAACATAGCAAGGCAGCAACACATGACAACACAGCGTGGTAGCAACACAACATGACAACACAGCGTGGTAGCAACACAACATGACAACACAGCATGGTAGCAACACAACATGACAACACAGCGTGGTAGCAACACAACATGACAACACAGCATGGTAGCAACACAACATGACAACAATACGGTAGAAACACATGATGGTAGTAGCTCAAAACATGGCACAAACATTATTGGGCACAGACAACAGCACAAAGGGAAAGTAGGTAGAGACAACAATATTTATATGGAGAATGACAGTGACAATTCTATGTGAATTTGGTCCGGTCTCATCGCGCACCAGCAACTCCTGTGGCGGGCCGGGCGCAGTGCGCGCTAACCAAGGTTGCCAGGTGCACGGTGTTTCCTTCCACACATTGGTGCGGCTGGCTTCCGGGTTGGATGCGTGCTGTGTTAAGAAGCAGTGCGGCTGGTTGGGTTGTGTATTGGAGGACGCATGACTTTCAACCCCGTATGGGAGTTGTAGCGATGAGACAAGATAGTAGCTACTAAAAACAATTCGATACCATGAAATTGGGGAGAAAAAGGGGTAATAAAAAAAATAAAAAGAAATCTTTAAACATAATTTATTTATAATTTATCTGAATTAATTTTCCAGATTTTTTTGCCAGCTCTGTGTATTCTCACATTTTAAAAAGTCTACAGCAGCACAATATCCTTGGTCACCAGGGACTATATGCAGAAAAAATATACACATTGTGGAGAACGGAGTGAAGATCACACAAACACTCCATATCTGTTCCGCTATTAATGGCTTCCCTATGAGATGTGAAAGGACAAATCAGGTCTGGGGTAAACTAAAGCATGATTTGCTGTAATGAGAATGTAGCTGTTACTGTAGCGACTGCCTCTTTGCTAAAGGGTTAATCAATCTCTCTGTTTCTATACTGTTTCTCTTCAAGTTGGATCAGTTCTTTTCATAACCTTCATATCCTTCCTTCCTTCCTTCCTTCCTTCCTCTTTCATAAGTTCTACACTTCCTTTCCTCCTTCCGACCTCTCTCCTTTCTCGTTGACAGGTGAATGCATGTGTGATTGTGAGCAATTCCATGTGATGATATGCCCAAGTGTTTTGAAAATGATTGAAATTATATCGTACTCAAGTGAATGATCTCTCAGGTGCATAAAACCCAGACAGCCACCTGCTTCCTGTCCCCCCAAAAGGATTCATGTGACTCCAGGAGTCAAAGCACTACTTCACCTGTGTGCAGGTGGCTCAGTATTTATGGGATAATAATTTAACATGACCCAGAAAGACCCAACAGAACCCATTCAATAAGCTGGCCCCCAACCTGCAATTGAGGATTAGAATGGGCTCCTAGCCAAGGTTGATGAATGAGCTATTACTTTACTCTCTCTCTCTCTCTCTCTCTCTCTCTCTCTGTCTCTCTCTCTCTCTCTCGCTCTCTCTCTCTCTCTCTCTCTCTCTCTCTCTCTTTTCCCACTCAATCCAAGGTAATGTCAGGTCATTGTTCTAGGAATTCGCACTTTGTTGCAGCAGGTGTCTAGTGATCCCATTCCCTTTCTGGCAGACAGTGTAGTGCTTAATGGCATTGGCCTACTCTCTCTAAATTGAGAGTGCATGGCTACGTCCCAAATGACACTCTACTTCCTGTATAGTGCACTATTTTGAGCAGAACCCTATGAGAAATAAGGTTCCATTTGGGACATAACCCAGGAGGACGACCTTCAGAGACCCCACGTAAGGAGTTCCTGTAACATTAGATTAGCAAAAGGAAAAACCTTCCTTTGAAAGTTAATCTGGTACTGACGTTTAAAGGGAAAAGTAGTAATTTTGACCCTCACTGAGTTTTAGGATTGTATTCAAAAGAAGATGTTTTTGGCATTGTTTCTGGCTATACTAGCTGGATGTGAAAAAGACAGATTTTGGTAAATTTTTGATAAAAATGTAAAAAACACTTGTCAGTCTATTGTTTACCTGAGAACATTACTGTGACTGTTAATTCCAGGTATATTGTTAACAAAAAGAAGAAGCTGTTAGTGGTCTGAAACTCCTGGTTTACAGGCTACATCAGGCACTGAGGTAGGGTTGCAAAATTCCAGTAACATTTCAGATTTCCTGCTTAAAAAAATATATACACTGCTCAAAAAAATAAAGGGAACACTAAAATAACACATCCTAGATCTGAATGGTAGGGTTGCAAAATTCCAGTAACATTTCAGATTTCCTGCTTAAAAAAAATATATACACTGCTCAAAAAAATAAAGGGAACACTAAAATAACACATCCTAAATCTGAATTTCTTTACATAGTTGAATGTGCTGACAACAAAATCACACAAAAATTATCAATTGAAATCAAATTTATCAACCCTTGGAGGTCTGGATTTGGAGTCACACTCAAAATTAAAGTGGAAAACCACACTACAGGCTGATCCAACTTTGATGTAATGTCCTTAAAACAAGTCAAAATGAGGCTCAGTAGTGTGTGTGGCCTCCTCGTGCCTGTATGACCTCCCTACAACGCCTGGGCATGCTCCTGATGACCTGGGCTAAAGCATCTGCGAACTCCTGGAGAGTCTGTGGTGCAACGTGGCATTGGTGGATGGAGCGAGACATAATGTCCCAGATGTGCTCAATTGGATTCAGGTCTGGGGAACGGGCGGGCCAGTCCATAGCATCAATGCCTTCCTCTTGCAGGAACTGCTGACACACTCCAGCCACATGAGGTCTAGCATTGTCTTGCATTAGGAGGAACCCAGGGCCAACCGCACCAGCATATGGTCTCACAAGGGGTCTGAGGATCTCAACTCGGTACCTAATGGCAGTCAGGCTACCTCTGGCGAGCACATGTGCGACCCCAAAGAAATGCCACCCCACACCATGACTGACCCCCCGCCAAACCGGTCATGCTGGAGGATGTTGCAGGCAGCAGAACGTTCTCCACGGCGTCTCCAGACTCTGTCACATGTGCTCAGTGTGAACCTGCTTTCATCTGTGAAGAGCACAGGGCGCCAGTGGCGAATTTGCCAATCTTGGTGTTCTCTGGCAAATGCCAAACGTCCTGCACGTTGCTGTAAGCATAACCCCCACCTGTGGACGTCGGGCCCTCATACCACCCCCATGGAGTCTGTTTCTTACCGTTTGAGCAGACACATGCAGATTTGTGGCCTGCTGGAGGTCATTTTGCAGGGCTCTGGCAGTGCTCCTCCTGCTCCTCCTTGCACAAAGGCAGAGGTAGCGGTCCTGCTGCTGGGTTGTTGCCCTCCTACGGCCTCCTGATGTACTGGCCTGTCTTCTGGTAGCGCCTCCATGCTCTGGACACTACGCTGACAGACACAGCAAACCTTCTTGTCACAGCTCGCATTGATGTGCCATCCTGGATGAGCTGCACTACCTGAGCCACTTGTGTGGATTGTAGACTCCGTCTCGTGCTACCACTAGATTGAAAGCACCGCCAGCATTCAAAATCGACCAAAACATCATCCAGGAAGCATAAGAACTGAGAAGTGGTCTGTGGTCACCACCTGCAGAACCACTCCTTTATTGGGGGTGTCTTGCTAATTGCCTATAATTTCCACCTGTTGTCTATTCCATTTGCACAACAGCATATGACATTTATTGTCAATCAGTGTTGCTTCCTAAGTGGACAGTTTGATTTCACAGAAGTGTGATTGACTTGGAGTTACATTGTGTTGTTTAAGTGGTCCCTTTATTTTTTTGAGCAGTGTATATCCTGATATCTTCTATAGGACAGACACATCAAAACCTTATTTGTTATGATTTATTTTACACTCCTGAATGTGTTATTCAATGCGTTTCTATGGGCTATAGTAGTAAAGGCCAAATTCAATGGCTTAGTGTAACGATGTTCGTCTGAGGAAGAAGGAGTAGACCAAAGCGCAGCGTGGTACGTGTTCATATTTCCTTTAATTAACTGAACACTATACACAAAAGAACAAGAGAATAAATTAAAACCGAAACAGTCCCGTTTGATGCAAACACTGAAACGGAAAACAACTACCCACAACCCATAGTGGGAAAACAGGCTGCCTAAGTATGGTTCTCAATCAGAGACAACGATTGACAGCTGCCTAAACCAGTACATTTGGAGGAGACTACCTAAACCAGTACATTTGGAGGAGACTACCTAAACCAGTACATTTGGAGGAGACTACCTAAACCAGTACATTTGGAGGAGACCTAAAGACCTAAACCATTACATTTGGAGGAGACTACCTAAACCAGTACATTCGGAGGAGACTACCTAAACCAGTACATTTGGAGGAGATTACCTAAACCAGTACATTTGGAGGAGACTACCTAAACCATTACATTTGGAGGAGACTACCTAAACCAGTACATTTGGAGGAGACTACCTAAACCATTACATTTGGAGGAGACTACCTACACCAGTACATTTGGAGGAGACTACCTAAACCAGTACATTTGGAGGAGACTACCTAAACCATTACATTTGGAGGAGACTACCTAAACCAGTACATTTGGAGGAGACCTAAAGACCTAAACCATTACATTTGGAGGAGACTACCTAAACCATTACATTTGGAGGAGACTACCTAAACCAGTACATTTGGAGGAGACTACCTAAACCAGTACATTTGGAGGAGACTACCCAAACCATTACATTTGGAGGAGACTACCTAAACCAGTACATTTGGAGGAGACTACCTAAACCATTACTTTTGGAGGAGACTACCTAAACCATTACATTTGGAGGAGACTACCTAAACCAGTACATTTGGAGGAGACTACCTAAACCATTACATTTGGAGGAGACTACCTAAACCAGTACATTTGGAGGAGACTACCTAAACCATTACATTTGGAGGAGACCACCTAAACCATTACATTTGGAGGAGACTACCTAAACCAGTACATTTGGAAGAGACTACCTAAACCATTACATTTGGAGGAGACTAGCTAAACCATTACATTTGGAAGAGACTACCTAAACCATTACATTTGGAAGAGACTACCTAAACCATTACATTTGGAGGAGACTACCTAAACCAGTACATTTGGAGGAGACTACCTAAACCATTACATTTGAAGGAGACTACCTAAACCATTACATTTGGAGGAGACTACCTAAACCATTACATTTGGAGGAGACTACCTAAACCAGTACATTTGGAAGAGACTACCTAAACCATTACATTTGGAGGAGACTACCTAAACCATTACATTTGGAGGAGACTACCTAAACCAGTACATTTGGAGGAGACTACCTAAACCATTACATTTGGAGGAGACTACCTAAACCATTACATTTGGAGGAGACTACCTAAACCATTACATTTGGAGGAGACTACCTAAACCATTACATTTGGAGGAGACTACCTAAACCATTACATTTTGAATTAATCTCACAATTCACCACATATTCATTTCTATTGGCATTCAGGAAATTGGTAGCCATAAAAGCAATCTGTAGCGTTATCTATTGTTGAACAACAAAAAAAGAACAAGCTATTTAAAAGGCTTTTTTTTTTGGCAATGATGAATGGAAAAAACACGCAAGAGTTGTTTCTGGGCAAGAAGATAACATGTAAGCAGATTGTGGGGAAAAGCAGTATGGTGGGGCGGAACATACCAGCAAATGGTGAGAATGGTAAAAATGTGTTTGTTGTGCACAAAGACAAAATCCCACGTCATATGTGGAAGACGGTGTGTGTGAAAGAGGTGTTCACAGGAAGAGATAGACATGCTCATGTAGCATCCGAATGCCATCGAACACTCTCCTAAAGAGACCCATTCAATTGATATACTTGCTCGAACTGGACTAATGGGTGACCATGGAGAGGGCCCGGTTGATCAGGCCCTCAACCAGCCCTCAACTGTCGTCATTAAGAAGAGATTACACACACCTCGGAACGAACTGAGGACTCTGTGACTAGAGAAATGTTTGGCTGCAGGGTGAGTAAAAGGCATTTTATGATTTTTTTTTCTCATTCCCCTTTCCCTAAGGATTTTGAATTGTACCTAACAGGAAATAAAACCTGATTTAAGTTTCAACGGCAAGTACGGATTCAAGTCTCCTGTTTATATATCGCATCTCTCTCTGTTCTACTCTCTCTTCAGCATCTCTTAAACTCTCTCACCCTCTCTTGAACATCTCTCTCTCTCTCTCTCTCTATGTTCTACTCTCTCTTCAGCATCTCTTAAACTCTCTCTCTATCTCTCTCTGTTCTACTCTCTCTTCAGCATCTCTTAAACTCTCTCTCTCTCTATCTGTTCTACTCTCTCTTCAGCATCTCTTAAACTCTCTCTCTCTCTCTGTTCTACTCTCTCTTCAGAATCTCTTAAAATCTCTCTCTCTGTTCTACTCTCTCTTCAGCATCTCTTAAACTCTCTCTCTCTCTCTCTCTCTCCGTTCTACTCTCTCTTCAGCATCTCTTAAACTCTCTCTCTCTCTCTCTCCGTTCTACTCTCTCTTCAGCATCTCTTAAACTCTCTCACCCTCTCTTGAACATCTCTCTCCCTCTCACTCTCCCCTCTCTTCCCTCTCCTCCTCTCTTTCTCTCTCTCTCTCTTTGTTCTACTCTCTCTTCAGCATCTCTTAAACTCTCTCACCCTCTCTTGAACATCTCTCTCCCTCTCACTCTCCCCTCTCTTCCCTCTCCTCCTCTCTTTCTCTCTCTCTCTCTCTCTCTCTGTTCTACTCTCTCTTCAGCATCTCTTAAACTCTCTCACCCTCTCTTGAACATCTCTCTCCCTCTCACTCTCCCCTCTCTTCCCTCTCCCCTCTCCTCCTCCCCCTCTCTCTCTCTCTCTCTCTTTCACTCTCCCCTCTCTCCTCTCTCTCTCTCTCTCTCTCTCTCCTCTCCTCCCTCTCCTCTCCCTCCTCCCCTCTCCCCCCTCCCCTCCCCCCTCTCTCTCTCCCTCTCCCTCTCCCCTCTCTTCCCTCTCCCCTCTCCTCCTCTCTCTCTCTCTTTCACTATCCCCTCTCTCCTCTCTTTCTCTCTCTCTCTCTCCTCCCTCTCCCCTCTCCCCCCCTCTCTCTTTCTCTCTCTCTCTCTCTCTCTCTCTGTCTCATCACTCAATCCAAGGTAATAACGGGTCATTGTTCTAGGAATTCGCACTTTGTTGCAGCAGGTGTCTAGTGATTCCATTGCCTTTATGGCAGACAGTGTAGTGCTTAATGGCTTTGGCCTACTCTCTCTAAATTGAGAGTGGATGGGTACGTCCCAAATGGCACACTACTTCATATACACTAAGTGTCCAAAACATTAGGAACGCCTTCCTGATATTGAGTTGCACCCCCTTTTGCCCTCAGAAATCAACATGCAGTAGAGCATTCTGGGAAATACCATAATGATCATGGCACAAATATGTATTTTAGGTTACCACCGCAGTGACAAAGCTGTTAGTTCCTTTTAGTGGCAAAAAAAATCATAATTGTACCTTATGGGGGGGTATTGAGGGTACACAAAATATGTTTGTACCCTGGAAAACAGAAATGTTCCTTCACCGTAGAGTGAATATTGGGTATACTTTTTTTTACCCTTTATACTAGATTATCTGTATGTGAAATCATATGTACCTCTGAAGGTACATTATGTGTATTTTGATATTTTTGTACCCCAGGGAACAACGCTGTACCATAACCGTACCATTATTCCTATGACTATATGGGAGGTTGGTTCATGCATTATTCAGCTGTGTGTTCTCCCTGTCATTTCTCAGAGGACAGAGGTGCAATACAGACACACAATCAATCAGCCAAAACTCTGACACACACCGACCGGGGTTAGAAACCCTTAGTGTGTGTGTGTGTGTGTGTGTGTGTGTGTGTGTGTGTGTGTGTGTGTGTGTGTGTGTGTGTGTGTGTGTGTGTGTGTGTGTCAAAGCAACCTTGCTAACTCAGAATAAGGACATCTGAAATCAGTTCTGTCAAACTAAATAAATCATGGAGGTGTTTAGATTCGATTACACAGAAGGTTTTCTATTTAGTTAGTCACACGTGAAATGCACAGATGTCTCTAATGGAATAAATGTCAGGTGGATGATAAATTGTATGTATTATTCCAGCCCAGGTGCAATTTAGACTTCGGCCACTAGACGGCATCAGTGTATGTGTAACGTTTTAGACTGATCCAATGAACCATTGCATTTCTGTTCAATTTTTAAAAAAAATTCAAGACTGCCCAAATGTGCCTAATTTGTTTATTGTTTATTAATAACTTTTCATGTTCAAAAGTGTGCACTCTCCTCAAACAATAACATTGTATTATTTCACTGTAATAGCCACTGTAAACCGGACAGTGCAGTTAGATTAACAAGAATTCAAGCTTTCTGCCAATATCAGATATGTCTATGTCCCGGGAATTTTTCTTGTTACTCACAACCTTATGCTAATCGCATTAGCCTACGTTAGCTCAACCATCCGGCGGAAGGGACACCAATCACAAAAAAGTTCTAGGCAGTGAAAGGACTTGATCAAAATGCTTTGACAGGGGAACCTCGTGAAATTCTGAACAGGCCAAATGTTGACTTATTCAATGAAACAAGTGATTCCTCTCACCGTACTTGACGTTCCAATAACTGAACTAACCATTTGCTGTAGGTACATCTAAAAAAAAAAAAAAACATTTTACACGGCTTAATAAACGAATAGTTTCTAGAACATTATTCAACATAAGCCTTAGATGTTGCCACAGCAAAGTATGAGTCCAATTACATTTAATCAAAATGCGACAATTCGATAATGTAAAAACTCTACCAAATGAGAAAATATGGTTTTGTTCATCAAGGTATCCATCCTAAAATTAGTTTTCAAACAAACGGCGAGGAATGTGAAGTCTGTGTCCCAAATTGCACAATATTTTCTACATACATGGGCCTTGGTCAAAAGTAGTGCACAATAAAGGAAAGAGGGTGTCATTTGGTATGTAGTCAGTACCTTTAAACTCCCATCAGTCTCCTCTTTATCACAGAAGTCAATTTCATGGATAATAGACTCATTACTGGCGTCATGGTTGGAGGGGCGTTCTGATAAAACTCACCCCAGAGATGAAGAGAGCTAATCCGCTGGGGGACAAGTCTTAATAAGATGTGTACACACAAGCATGTACGCAGGATGCAGGCAAGCACACACAGTATTTTATAACTAACCTTGATACAATTCAGTCCCATTCAAAATAAAATTTTTTAACTGACCCTAACTCTTACCTTAACCACAACCTAAATCTAACCCTATCTCCTCAGCTTAACCCTAAAACTAACTATAACCCTTACCCTACACCTAACCCTTACCTTAACCCCAAACTTAACCACAACCTAAACCTAACCCTAGCTCCTAACCCTAAACCTAATTCTAACACGAAATCTAATCTTAACCATAAACCCACTAGAAATAGCATGTGACCTTGTGAGGACTAATAGAATGTCCCCAGTTGTTAACATTTTTGTTTGTTTACTATTCTTGTGTTGTGGGGACTTCTGGTCTCCACAAGTATAGTTAAACACATCCACACACACACACACACACACACACACACACACACACACACACACACACACACACACACACACACACACATATATACACAGACCATCGCAGAAATCCACTACCCTAAACAGCAGATAAATGTTGTAAGCTGCCCAGCTGAGGCTGATCTACTTTCCCCTTTTAACACATGTAAATGTCTCTCTTGTCCTTTCATCCAACAACTATTATATTTGTTTTTTACCCATCCAGTACAAAGAAAAACAGAGTGAACATAGCTGTGTGTGTGTGTACATGTATGTGTGTGTGTACATCAGTGGAGGCTCCTCAGAGGAGGAACGGGAGGACCATCCTCCTCATTGAAATTTCATAAAAATACAAATAGTGTAACGTTAAAAAAGTTTTTATTTTTTAGATAAAACTATTCTAAATATATTCATATGTCACCAAATAGTTGGTTAAAATACACTGTTTTGCAATGAAGGTCAACAGTAACTTCAACAGCGCTGTCTGGGCTAGCGCCATGGTGTAGCCAAAGGACAGCTAGCTTCCATCCTCCTCTCGCTATGTTGACTTCAGTACAAAACCTAGGAGGCTCGTAGGCCTCACCACCGTCCATAGACAGACATGGTAGTTATTACCACTTCCAAAGGACGTCCTCCAACCAATCAAAGCTTTTGCAGTATGAACTGACATGTTGTCCATCCAATCATACAGCAGACATTGTTGGATAGAGGTTAAGAGTCTGACCTCTCTGAGACCGATGGTGGCACCAGTCTGACTGCTCTGCGACCGTTGGTGCCACCAGTCTGACCGCTCTGCGACCGTTGGTGGCACCAGTCTGACTGCTCTGCGACCGTTGGTGGCACCAGTCTGACTGCTCTGCGACCGTTGGTGCCACCAGTCTGACCGCTCTGCGACCGTTGGTGGCACCAGTCTGACTGCTCTGCGACCGTTGGTGCCACCAGTCTGACTGCTCTGCGACCGTTGGTGCCACCAGTCTGACCGCTCTGCGACCGTTGGTGGCACCAGTCTGACTGCTCTGCGACCGTTGGTGGCACCAGTCTGACCGCTCTGCGACCGTTGGTGCCACCAGTCTGACTGCTCTGCGACCGTTGGTGCCACCAGTCTGACTGCTCTGCGACCGATGGTGCCACCAGTCTGACTGCTCTGCAACCGTTGGTGCCACCAGTCTGACTGCTCTGCGACCGATGGTGCCACCAGTCTGACTGCTCTGCGACCGTTGGTGCCACCAGTCTGACCGCTCTGCGACCTGTGGCACTCACCTCCGTATCACCTCCACCCCACTTGACACCCTAGACCCTCTTCAATTTGCTTACCGCCCCAATAGGTCCACAGACGACACAATCACACTGCACACTGCTCTATCCCATCTGGACGAGAGGAATATCTATGTAATGATGCTGTTCATCGATTACAGCTCAGCATTCAACACTATAGTACCCTCCAAACTCGTCATTAAGCTCGAGACCCTGGGTCTCGACCCCGCCCTGTGCAACTGGGTCCTGGACTTTGTCGGGCCGCCCCCAGGTGGTGAGGGTAGGGGACAACATCTCCACCCCACTGATCCTCAACATTGGGGCCCCACAAGGGTGCGTTCTCAGCCCTCTCCTGTACTCCATGTTCACCCATGACTGCGTGGCTATGCACGCCTACAAATCAATCAAGTTTGCAGATGACACTACAGTGGTAGACCTGATTTGGCTTGTCACCAAAAACACTCAAACCTTTACAGATGCACAATCGAGAGCATCCTGTCACCGCCTGGTACGGCAATTGCTCTGCCCATAACCGTAAGGCTCTCCAGAGGGTAGTGATGTCTGCACAACTCATCACCGGGGGCAAACTATGTGCCCTCCAGGACACCTACACCACCCGATGTCACAGGAAGGCCAAAAAGATCATCAAGGACAACAACCACCAGAGCCACTGCCTGTTCACACCTCTACCATCCAGAAGGCGAGGTCAGTACAGGTGCATCAAAGCTTGGACCGAGAGATTGTAAAACAGCTTCTATCTCAAGGCCATCAGACTGTTTAACAGCCATCACTAACATGGAGAGGCTGCTGCCAACATACTGACTCAAATCTCTAGCCAATTTAATAATTACAAAGTAGATGTAATAAATCTATCACTAGTCACTTTAAACAAAGCAACTTTATATGTTTACATATCCTACATCACTCATCTCATGTATATACTGTACTCTATTCCATCTACTGCATCTTGCCTCTTCATCCATATATTTATATGTACATATTCTTATTCATTCCTTTACACGTCCGCTACACTCGCATTAACATTTGCTAACCATGTGTATGTGACCAATAAAATGGGATTTGATACTGTAATTTAATTATGCCAATGTGCTTTCATCAAATGAAAACCTTTAATCTGTTTTATGAGAATTTATAAGATTCTTGTTTGCATAAAATAGACGCAGACCAGTCTTTCAATAATAGGTAACAGAATTCATTCTCGGAGCGCGCTGACACTTAACCACGAGCAACAGTTTATATACGGATCATGGCGTCATTTCATTGCTTTAACAGAACCCCCTCCTCTCGACCGGGACAAAGTGAGGTGAAAAGTTAATTCTAACTTACTAACACACTCCCAGCGAAGTAAAGGGGGGTAAAGGGAGAGAGAAAAAGGGAGGTAAAGAGAGCGAGGTAAAGGGGGGTAAAGGGAGCGAGGTAAAGGGAGCTAGGTAAAGGGAGCGAGGTAAAGGGAGGTAAAGGGAGGTAAAGCGAGCGAGGTAAATGGAGGTAAAGAGAGCGAGGTAAAGGGGGGTAAAGGGAGCGAGGTAAAGGGGGGTAAAGAGAGTGAGGTAAAGGGGGGTAAAGGGAGCGAGGTAAAGGGGGGTAAAGAGAGCGAGGTAAAGGGAGGTAAAGGGAGGTAAAGGGAGCGAGGTAAAGGGAGGTAAAGGGAGCGAGGTAAAGGGAGGTAAAGGGAGGTAAAGGGAGCGAGGTAAAGGGAGCGAGGTAAAGGGAGGTAAAGAGAGCGAGGTAAAAGGGGGTAAAGGGAGCGAGGTAAAGGGGGGTAAAGAGAGTGAGGTAAAGGGGGGTAAAGGGAGTGAGGTAAAGGGAGGTAAAGGGAGGTAAAGGGAGCGAGGTAAAGGGAGCGAGGTAAAGGGAGGTAAAGGGAGGTAAAGGGAGCGAGGTAAAGGGAGGTAAAGGGAGCGAGGTAAAGGGAGGTAAAGGGAGGTAAAGGGAGCGAGGTAAAGGGAGCGAGGTAAAGGGAGGTAAAGAGAGCGAGGTAAAAGGGGGTAAAGGGAGCGAGGTAAAGGGGGGTAAAGAGAGCGAGGTAAAGGGGGGTAAAGGGAGCAAGGTAAAGGGAGCGAGGTAAAGGGAGGTAAAGGGAGCGGGTAAAGGGAGGTAAAGAGAGCGAGGTAAAGGGAGCGAGGTAAAGGGGGGTAAAGGGAGAGAGATAAAGGGAGCGAGGTAAAGGGAGGTAAAGAGAGCGAGGTAAAGGGGGGAAAGGGAGAGAGATAAAGGGAGGTAAAGAGAGCGAGGTAAAGGGAGGTAAAGAGAGCGAGGTAAAGGGGGGTAAAGAGAGAGAGATAAAGGGAGATAAAGAGAGCGAGAAAAAGGGAGCTAGGTAAAGGGGGGTAAAGGGAGCGAGGTAAAGGGAGGTAAAGGGAGGTAAAGGGAGGTAAAGGGAGTGAGGTAAAGTGAGGTAAAGGGAGGTAAAGAGAGCGAGGTAAAGGGAGGTAAAGGGAGCGATGTAAAGGGAGGTAAAGGGAGGTAAAGGGAGGTTAAGGGAGTGAGGTAAAAGGAGCGAGGTAAAGGGAGCGAGGTAAAGGAAGGTAAAGAGAGCGAGGTAAAGGGGGGTATAGGGAGCGAGGTAAAGGGGGGTAAAGAGAGTGAGGTAAAGGGGGGTAAAGGGAGCGAGGTAAAGGGAGGTAAAGGGAGCGAGGTAAAGGGGGGTAAAGAGAGCGAGGTAAAGGGAGGTAAAGGGAGGTAAAAGGAGCGAGGTAAAGGGAGCGAGGTAAAGGGAGGTAAAGAGTTCGAGGTAAAGGGGGGTAAAGGGACCGAGGTAAAGGGAGCGAGGTAAAGGGAGGTAAAGGGGAGCGGGGTAAAGGGAGGTAAAGAGAGCGAGGTAAAGGGAGCGAGGTAAAGGGAGGTAAAGGGAGCGAGGTAAAGGGGGGTAAAGGGAGAGAGATAAAGGGAGCGAGGTAAAGGGAGGTAAAGAGAGCGAGGTAAAGGGGGGTAAAGGGAGAGAGATAAAGGGAGATATAGAGAGCGAGAAAAAGGGAGCTAGGTAAAGGGGGGTAAAGGGAGCGAGGTAAAGGGGGGTAAAGGGAGGTAAAGGGAGGTAAAGTGAGTGAGGTAAAGTGAGGTAAAGGGAGGTAAAGAGAGCGAGGTACAGGGAGGTAAAGGGAGCGAGGTAAAGGAAGGTAAAGGGAGGTAAAGGGAGAGAGATAAAGGGAGATAAAGAGAGTGAGATAAAGGGAGCTAGGTAAAGGGGGCGAGGTAAAGGGAGGTAAAGGGAGGTAAATGGAGCGAGGTAAAGAGAGGTAAAGAGAGCGAGGTAAAGGGAGCGAGGTAAAGGGAGGTAAAGGGAGCGAGGTAAAGGGGGGTAAAGGGAGCGAGGTAAAGGGGGGTAAAGGGAGAGAGATAAAGGGAGCGAGGTAATGGGAGGTAAAGGGAGGTAAAGGGAGTCAGGTAAAGTGAGGTAAAGGGAGGTAAAGAGAGCGAGGTAAAGGGAGGTAAAGGGAGCGAGGTAAAGGAAGGTAAAGGGAGGGAAAGGGAGAGAGATAAAGGGAGCGAGAAAAAGGGAGCTAGGTAAAGGGGGGTAAAGGGAGCGAGGTAAAGGGAGATAAAGGGAGGTAAAGGGAGGTAAAGGGAGTGAGGTAAAAGGAGCGAGGTAAAGGGAGCGAGGTAAAGGGAGGTAAAGGGAGGTAAATGGAGCGAGGTAAAGAGAGGTAAAGAGAGCGAGGTAAAGGGAGCGAGGTAAAGGGAGGTAAAGGGAGCGAGGTAAAGGGGGGTAAAGGGAGCGAGGTAAAGGGGGGTAAAGGGAGAGAGATAAAGGGAGCGAGGTAATGGGAGGTAAAGGGAGGTAAAGGGAGTCAGGTAAAGTGAGGTAAAGGGAGGTAAAGAGAGCGAGGTAAAGGGAGGTAAAGGGAGCGAGGTAAAGGAAGGTAAAGGGAGGGAAAGGGAGAGAGATAAAGGGAGCGAGAAAAAGGGAGCTAGGTAAAGGGGGGTAAAGGGAGCGAGGTAAAGGGAGTTTTTTTAAAAATTTTATTTTACCTTTATTTAACCAGGCAAGTCAGTTAAGAACAAATTCTTATTTTCAATGACAGCCTGGGAACAGTGGGTTAACTGCCTGTTCAGGGGCAGAACGA
This sequence comes from Oncorhynchus mykiss, assembly GCF_013265735.2. Classification (NCBI taxonomy): domain Eukaryota; kingdom Metazoa; phylum Chordata; class Actinopteri; order Salmoniformes; family Salmonidae; genus Oncorhynchus; species Oncorhynchus mykiss. The sequence goes on from NC_048566.1 coordinate 95,947,844, forward strand.
CAGATTTGTACCTTGTCAGCTCGGGGGTTTGAACTCACAACCTTCCGGTTACTAGTCCAACGCTCTAACCACTACCCTGCCGCTACCCTGCCGCCCCAAAGGGAGTGAGGTAAAAGGAGCGAGGTAAAGGGAGCGAGGTAAAGGGAGGTAAAGAGAACGAGGTAAAGGGGGGTAAAGGGAGCGAGGTAAAGGGGGGTAAAGAGAGTGAGGTAAAGAGGGATAAAGGGGGCGAGGTAAAGGGAGATAAAGGGAGCGAGGTAAAGGGGGGTAAAGAGAGTGAGGTAAAGGGAGCGAGGTAAAGGGAGGTAAAGAGAGCGAGGTAAAGGGGGGTAAAGGGAGCGAGGTAAAGGGAGCGAGGTAAAGGGAGGTAAAGGGAGCGGGGTAAAGGGAGGTAAAGAGAGCGAGGTAAAGGGAGCGAGGTAAATGGAGGTAAAGGGAGCGAGGTAAAGGGGGGTAAAGGGAGAGAGATAAAGGGAGCGAGGTAAAGGGAGGTAAAGAGAGCGAGGTAAAGGGGGGTAAAGGGAGAGAGATAAAGGGAGGTAAAGAGAGCGAGGTAAAGGGAGGTAAAGAGAACGAGGTAAAGGGGGGTAAAGGGAGAGAGATAAAGGGAGATGAAGAGAGCGAGAAAAAGGGAGCTAGGTAAAGGGGGGTAAAGGGAGCGAGGTAAAGGGAGGTAAAGGGAGGTAAAGGGAGTGAGGTAAAGTGAGGTAAAGGGAGGTAAAGAGAGCGAGGTAAAGGGAGGTAAAGGGAGCGAGGTAAAGGAAGGTAAAGGGAGGTAAAGGGAGAGAGATAAAGGGAGATAAAGAGAGTGAGAAAAAGGGAGCTAGGTAAAGGGGGGTAAAGGGAGCGAGGTAAAGGGAGGTAAAGGGAGTGGGGTAAAAGGAGCGAGGTTAAGGGAGCGAGGTAAAGGGAGGTAAAGGGAGGTAAAGGGAGCGAGGTAAAGAGAGGTAAAGAGAGCGAGGTAAAGGGGGGTAAAGGGAGCGAGGTAAAGGGAGGTAAAGGGAGCGAGGCAAAGGGAGGTAAAGAGAGCGAGGTAAAGGGAGGTAAAGAGAGCGAGGTAAAGGGAGCGAGGTAAAGGGAGGTAAAGAGAGCGAGGTAAAGGGGGGTAAAGGGAGCAAGGTAAAGGGAGGTAAAGAGAGCGAGGTAAAGGGAGCGAGGTAAAGGGAGGTAAAGGGAGGGAGGTAAAGGGAGGTAAAGAGAGCGAGGTAAAGGGAGCGAGGTAAAGGGAGGTAAAGAGAGCGAGTTAAAGGGGGGTAAAGGGAGAGAGATAAAGGGAGGTAAAGAGAGCGAGGTAAAGGGAGGTAAAGAGAGCGAGGTAAAGGGGGGTAAAGGGAGAGAGATAAAGGGAGATAAAGAGAGCGAGAAAAAGGGAGCTAGGTAAAGGGGAGTAAAGGGAGCGAGGTAAAGGGAGGTAAAGGGAGGTAAAGGGAGTGAGGTAAAGGGAGGTAAAGAGAGCGAGGTAAAGGGAGGTAAAGGGAGCGAGGTAAATGAAGGTAAAGGGAGGTAAAGGGAGAGAGATAAAGGGAGCTAAAGAGAGTGAGAAAAAGGGAGCTAGGTAAAGGTGGGTAAAGGGAGCGAGGTAGAGGGAGGTAAAGGGAGGTAAAGGGAGGTAAAGGGAGTGAGGTAAAAGGAGCGAGGTAAAGGGAGCGAGGTAAAGGGAGGTAAAGAGAGCGAGGTAAAGGGGGGTAAAGGGAGCGAGGTAAAGGGGGGTAAAGAGAGCGAGGTAAAGGGAGGTAAAGGGAGGTAAAAGGAGCGAGGTAAAGGGAGCGAGGTAAAGGGAGGTAAAGAGAGCGAGGTAAAGGGGGGTAAAGGGAGCGAGGTAAAGGGAGCGAGGTAAAGGGAGGTAAAGGGAGCGGGGTAAAGGGAGGTAAAGAGAGCGAGGTAAATGGAGCGAGGTAAAGGGTGGTAAAGGGAGAGAGATAAAGGGAGCGAGGTAAAGGGAGGTAAAGAGAGCGAGGTAAAGGGGGGTAAAGGGAGAGAGATAAAGGGAGGTAAAGAGAGCGAGGTAAAGGGAGGTAAAGAGAGCGAGGTAAAGGGGGGTAAAGGGAGAGAGATAAAGGGAGATAAAGAGAGCGAGAAAAAGGGAGCGAGGTAAAGGGGGGTAAAGGGAGCGAGGTAAAGGGAGGTAAAGGGAGGTAAAGGGAGGTAAAGGGAGTGAGGTAAAGTGAGGTAAAGGGAGGTAAAGAGAGCGAGGTAAAGGGAGGTAAAGGGAGCGAGGTAAAGGAAGGTAAAGGGAGGTAAAGGGAGAGAGATAAAGGGAGATAAAGAGAGTGAGAAAAAGGGAGCTAGGTAAAGGGGGGTAAAGGGAGCGAGGTAAAGGGAGGTAAAGGGAGTGAGGTAAAAGGAGCGAGGTTAAGGGAGCGAGGTAAAGGGAGGTAAAGGGAGGTAAAGGGAGCGAGGTAAAGAGACGTAAAGAGAGCAAGGTAAAGGGGGGTAAAGGGAGCGAGGTAAAGGGAGCGAGGTAAAGGGAGATAAAGGGAGCGAGGTAAAGGGAGGTAAAGAGAGCGAGGTAAAGGGAGGTAAAGAGAGCGAGGTAAAGGGAGCGAGGTAAAGGGAGGTAAAGAGAGCGAGGTAAAGGGGGGTAAAGGGAGCAAGGTAAAGGGAGGTAAAGAGAGCGAGGAAAAGGGAGCGAGGTAAAGGGGGGTAAAGGGAGCGAGGTAAAGGGAGGTAAAGGGAGGTAAAGGGAGGTAAAGGGAGTGAGGTAAAGTGAGGTAAAGGGAGGTAAAGAGAGCGAGGTAAAGGGAGGTAAAGGGAGCGAGGTAAAGGAAGGTAAAGGGAGGTAAAGGGAGAGAGATAAAGGGAGATAAAGAGAGTGAGAAAAAGGGAGCTAGGTAAAGGGGGGTAAAGGGAGCGAGGTAAAGGGAGGTAAAGGGAGTGAGGTAAAAGGAGCGAGGTTAAGGGAGCGAGGTAAAGGGAGGTAAAGGGAGGTAAAGGGAGCGAGGTAAAGAGACGTAAAGAGAGCAAGGTAAAGGGGGGTAAAGGGAGCGAGGTAAAGGGAGCGAGGTAAAGGGAGGTAAAGGGAGCGAGGTAAAGGGAGTTAAAGAGAGCGAGGTAAAGGGAGGTAAAGAGAGCGAGGTAAAGGGAGCGAGGTAAAGGGAGGTAAAGAGAGCGAGGTAAAGGGGGGTAAAGGGAGCAAGGTAAAGGGAGGTAAAGAGAGCGAGGAAAAGGGAGCGAGGTAAAGGGAGGTAAAGGGAGCGAGGTAAAGGGAGGTAAAGAGAGCGAGGTAAAGGGAGCGAGGTAAAGGGAGGTAAAGAGAGCGAGGTAAAGGGGGGTAAAGGGAGAGAGATAAAGGGAGGTAAAGAGAGCGAGGTAAAGGGGGGTCAAGGGAGCGAGGTAAAGGGAGGTAAAGAGAGCAAGGTAAAGGGGGTAAAGGGAGCGAGGTAAAGGGAGCGAGGTAAAGGGAGGTAAAGGGAGCGAGGTAAAGGGAGGTAAAGAGAGCGAGGTAAAGGGAGGTAAAGAGAGCGAGGTAAAGGGAGCGAGGTAAAGGGAGGTAAAGAGAGCGAGGTAAAGGGGGGTAAAGGGAGCAAGGTAAAGGGAGGTAAAGAGAGCGAGGTAAAGGGAGCGAGGTAAAAGGAGGTAAAGGGAGCGAGGTAAAGGGAGGTAAAGAGAGCGAGGTAAAGGGAGCGAGGTAAAGGGAGGTAAAGAGAGCGAGGTAAAGGGGGGTAAAGGGAGGTAAAGGGAGAGAGATAAAGGGAGATAAAGAGAGCAAGAAAAAGGGAGCTAGGTAAAGGGGGGTAAAGGGAGTAAGGTAAAGGGAGGTAAAGGGAGGTAAAGGGAGGTAAAGGGAGTGAGGTAAAGGGAGGTAAAGGGAGGTAAAGAGAGCGAGGTAAAGGGAGGTAAAGGGAGCGATGTAAAGGGAGTTAAAGGGAGGTAAAGGGAGAGAGATAAAGGGAGATAAAGAGAGTGAGAAAAAGGGAGCTAGGTAAAGGGGGTAAAGGGAGCGAGGTAAAGGGAGGTAAAGGGAGGTGAAGGGAGTGAGGTAAAAGGAGATAAAGTGAGTGAGAAAAAGGGAGCTAGGTAAAGGGGGTAAAGGGAGCGAGGTAAAGGGAGGTAAAGGGAGGTAAAGGGAGGTAAAGGGAGTGAGGTAAAAGGAGCGAGGTAAAGGGAGTGAGGTAAAGGGAGGTAAAGGGAGGTAAAGGGAGCGAGGTAAAGGGAGGTAAAGGGAGCGAGGTAAAGGGAGGTAAAGGGAGCGAGGTAAAGGGAGGTAAAGGGAGCGAGGTAAAGGGAGCGAGGTAAAGGGAGCGAGGTAAAGGGAGGTAAAGGGAGGTAAAGGGAGCGAGTTAAAGGGAGGTAAAGGGAGCGAGGTAAAGGGAGGTAAAGGGAGCGAGGTAAAGGGAGGTAAAGGGAGGTAAAGGGAGCGAGGTAAAGGGAGGTAAAGGGAGCGAGGTAAAGGGAGGTAAAGCGAGGTAAAGGGAGCGAGGTAAAGGGAGCGAGATAAAGGTAATACTCCTTAGCTGTAGAAGGATGCTGTTTTAGGAGTCTTTAGGAGTTGTGACTAAGGCTCTGATCCGATACTGTCTACATTCATGTAATTTTCTCTTTGACTGAGCCACTGTCTTCAGGTAACACAGTCTCTGTTTGAAGACTCACAAGTTACAGTAACAGATGGCTAAGTGGTCTTTAGGACCTCACTAATGACCAGAAACATTGTCAGCTCCTGTCCAGTGAGAGAGATGGAGAGGCAGCGATATATTTTTTATTTTATATAATTAAGAACAAATTCTTATTTACAATGACGACCTACACTGGCCAGACGATGCTGGGCCAATTATGCACCGCCCTATGGGACTCCCAATCACGGCCGGTTATGATACGGTCTGGAATCTAACCAGAGTCTGTAGTGATGCCTTTAGCACTGAGATGCAGTGCCTTAGACAGCTGCGCCATTCGGGAGAGGAAGAGATGAATGGAGAGATGGATGTAGAGGAGAGATGGAGAGGAAGAGGAAGAGATGGATGGAGAGATGGAGAGGAAGAGATGGAGGCGCTAATAGCTCCTTCGTCTGAGCTCCTTCGAGAAACAAACAAGCAACAATAAGCTCTAAAAATAGTGTCGGTACTCAGTCGTTCACAGCCAATTATTTATGATCACTAATAGAAGGACTAGTATGGAGACATGCCACCATTTCAAAACAACACCATCCATCTCTCATCTACCTCCCCAACGCCTCGAGGGGGAAACCAGAAGGAACAAGATGTGAACATGAATTCTGTCATCGTGAAAAATGGGGGGTGAGGTGAGAAGGCTGATTGGATATAAACTGCATGCTCACATCTCCCACTCCATGTGTATAGAACAAACATCAATGGCTAGATATAAATAGCAGCAACGATTCATGCAAACAACAGGACTTTATAAAAACAATCTCAGTTCAGATAAATGTCTACATCCATCACAGTCCATTATCATTAATCGTCCTGTATAAAAGTGACATTAAAATAGTTTTGGCAAAATAATCCACAGCTACACCTGGCCAGCTGCAGAAATCATGGCTTTAAAACCGGATTACTTTCAAACCTTATCATTATCGTTCATTATATAACTCCTATCATAAAAAGTGCTTCCTAATGGAAGTTGGACCACTGGACCGTGGTGCATTGTGAGTATTAGGCCGAGTGACAGGTTTGGCATGGCATTACTCAAGCATAAGTGTTTACGGGACAACAACAACAACAACAACAACATGGTCAGTAAACAAACAAAACCGAGGGCAGGCAGTGTCATCCTCCCAACACTCCTTTAGCCATGTACACAACATTTATCTAATAACGGCTATATCTGACTATATCTACACAGACCTCGTAGACCCAACATTGTCGAGGCGGTTGACGCGGGTTCAAAACGGTGAATTGGTGACAGAAATGGTGGGGACAGAAATGGTGGTGACAGAATAGTGCATGTAGTATACCACAGGTATTTAGGCTTTTCTGTCAGATGAGAAAACAGCGACAGAAAGACACTCAGAGACATAATCCTTAGAGAGAGAGACAGAGAGAGGTAGAGAGAGAGAGAGATTGAGAGGGAGAGAGAGAGAGAGAGAGAGGGAGATGGAGAAACAGACAGAGAGAGTGAGAGAGAGAGAGAGAGAGAGAGAGAGAGAGAGAGAGAGAGAGAGAGAGAGAGAGAGACAGAGAGCGAGAGAGATTGAGAGAGATTGAGCGAGAGAGAGATGGAGAGACAGAGATTGAGAGAGAGAGAGAGAGAGAGAGAGGGAGATGGAGAAACAGACAGAGAGAGTGAGAGAGGGAGAGACAGAGAGAGAGAGATTTACTGGTAATTTATGTCACTTGCTTTGACAATGTAAACATGTTTCCCATGCCAATATAACCCTTATATTGAAATTGAGAGAGCGAGAGAGAGAGTTCAACGTCTAGTTTTGATTTAGTTGTCAACTAACATGAATTCAACGTCAAAACAGCAGAACATTTCACCATGACATTCCCTCCTCTCTCCCTTCATCCTCACCTCACTCCATCTTTCCTGCTCTTTCCCTACCATTCCCTCCTTTCTCTCACTCTCCACTCTTTGTTCCATCTTTACCTCAATCTCTCCCTCATTTTTCTCCATCATCTGAATGCTGTGAATCAGGGCAGTGCCCTCCTGAGCTCTCTCCTCTGCCACTTTTCCCTCTACATTTCCTCTCTCTCTCTCAGCTATTACCTCCATTTCCCTTTCCCTCCACCCATCTGTCTGCATACTGAATGCTACGAATCAGAGCAGTGCCCTCCTGAGCTCTCTCCTCTACCTTTCCTCTCTCTCTCTCAGCTATTACCTCCATTTCCCTTTCCCTCCATCCATCTGTCTGCATACTGAATGCTACAAATCAGAGCAGTGCCCTCCCGAGCTCTCTCCTCTCTACCCATTGTCTTGGTCAGGTTGATAACCGATCACAGTTAGCCTGCCTGCCTGCCTTATGTGCACTTGAAGACACTCAAATGACAGTGCATTCAAGCTTTCATTAGATTGTTGAGTATATAAATTCCCCTGTGTAGAGGAGGCCCAGGGTGAGGGTTGGTGCATCGCTGATTGAGATCTGTATCATCACCAAAGGCAACCCGTCATTCAGGGCAAAGCCCCACCTGTTTTGAGCCCCACATTTGTTTGCAAAAAAAAAAAAGAAGTGTTTTGCATGTTATTTGGCATTAATACGTGTCACTTAACAATATAAAAATATAAAACAATGTAAAACATATGTACAGTGCCTTGCGAAAGTATTCGGCCCCCTTGAACTTTGCGACCTTTTGCCACATTTCAGGCTTCAAACATAAAGATATAAAACTGTATTTTTTTGTGAAGAATCAACAACAAGTGGGACACAATCATGAAGTGGAACGACATTTATTGGGTTGAAAGGGGGCCGAATACTTTCGCAAGGCACTGTATATCATTGACATAATAATGCCCCATACAGACATTATCTCTTTTTTGTTTTCTTGAGTAAGGCAGCTCCAAAATGCAGGTGTTTCAGCCTGTGCTTCTGTGACGGGGCAAGCCAGCAGAAAATACTGAGTGTCGTGCCGTGATTGGCTCAGTGTTCTGTCACTCATGGGGACACGACGTCACTGCCAAGTCTAAGTATAGACCTTGAAAATTCAAGCCCCTTGGGTGCTGCCATAGAGTTGCATTAGAAGTGCCCATCCAATAAGGCTCAAGGTCATTGGCCACAGATAGAAATCACGTCAAATCACGTTATATCTACTGTAGCTTTGATTAGACTGATCATGTCAACATCATACATTCAAAATCTTAGCTAGCAGTCATCATCATGAATCAAGTCGACAATCTACTGGCAAATCCTTTTGAATCCTTGTCAAATGAAGGGAAGTCATGAAGAGAAATTATAGATGAAATGTATGGGTGCTCATCAGCCGTTGGACATAAACATTACACAACAAGTTGATCTTCGCAAAGTCAACAATGAGTGGTTTGGAAGGAATCCATGGCTAACTGCAAGCACTGCAAAGTAATAATTGGCTTGTTATTCCGTGTGGTACAAAGTTAAAGATTAATCTTTTCCTAGTTTAAAATTATAAACATTCAATGAAGCATGATTTGTGCTGCGCTCAAAACAGCTATTAACTCAGAACTGCAAGACAACTGTTCAAGACAACAGGGAACTTTCAACCAATTCAGAATTGTAAATCCAGAACTCGAGCCTCTTTCTAGAGCTACAACCTGAAGATCACTGACGTCATTATCAATCAACTTTTCCGAGTTCCCAGTCGTATTAAAAGCACCATAAATCCAGAGAAAGGGCAGACTTTAGTTTATGATGACAAAATTTGCCCGCAAAGGACCGCCGGACCATCTTCCTGTTCAAGTGAGCAATCTGTTTTTGAGAAATGTAATCATCAAATGTTGGAAGAGCTTTCATTTTCTGCTTATATGCCCCCTTTATTTATCCTGCGGTTCTGACTTAGTGTACAGGGAGAATACTGTAAGAATGGCCCATGTTCTGAATTCTGTCGCTGTACATTTCAAAAGTGCTGAGCAATAGTTGTATTGACTACTGCCCGGCTTGCTCATTTATTTCTTAATTGAAATTACGGATTGCCTCTTATCCGCTTGTCTTTCCCTTATGCCATAGTTTGTACATCTCAATTGTCAGTAGAAACCACATTTGTCGAAGCAAGTCAGCCATATCAGCAATTTTTTAAAGACAGTAAATGGGGCTGAATGAAGTGCCAGACAAGGCTTCGCTGATAGCCAGGTGTAGCAGTGGTAAGGTGTTGGGACTGTTGGCTCCGCTGATAGCCAGGTGTAGCAGTGGTAAGGTGTTGGGACTGTTGGGTCAGCTGATAGCCAGGTGTAGCAGTGGTAAGGTGTTGGGACTGTTGGGTCAGCTGATAGCCAGGTGTAGCAGTGGTAAGGTGTTGGGACTGCTGTTGGGTCAGCTGATAGCCAGGTGTAGCAGTGGTAAGGTGTTGGGACTGCTGTTGGGTCAGCTGATAGCCAGGTGTAGCAGTGATAAGGTGTTGGGACTGCTGTTGGGTCAGCTGATAGCCAGGTGTAGCAGTGGTAAGGTGTTGGGACTGCTTTATATAGGCCCTAACAGTTTGTTTCTCTCTTCCCATTTGCATGCTAAAATCAAAACTGATCAGCACGTCTGTAGTCAATAGACTTAGGATGGACCACGGACAGTTGGGACACGTATCACTCTTTATTCCTAGTGGAGACCACGGACAGTTGGGATACGTCTCACTCTTTATTCCTAGTGGAGACCACGGACAGTTGGGACACGTCTTATTATTTCTTCCTAGTGATATTAAATAGCTATCATCTCCCTGTGTGCCTCAGGATGTCTGTTTCTCTGGGCAACTTCACTAAACCAGCTCCTAGCTAAGCAACATCCCGCCTCTCCATGTGTGCCTCAGGACGTCTGTTTCTCTGGGCAACTTTAAACATATTTCTTCATCCTGCCTAGAGAGGGGTGAGAATAAATCATTGTTATTCCAGTCCTCCCACCATGCATCACACCGATTCACTCCGCACCTGCTTGCTGCAGTGCCAGAAGAGGAGAGGGAGATGGAGAAGGAGGAGAGAGGAAGAGAGGGAGGGAGAGGAAGAGAGGGAGGGAGAGAGAGAGAAAGGGAGGGAGACAGGGAGGGAGAGGGAGGGAGAGGAAGAGAGGGAGACGGTGAAGGAGGAGAGAGGGAGAAGGAGAGGGAGAGAGGAAGAGAGGGAGGGAGAGAGAGAGAGAGGGGGGAGGGAGAGGAAGAGAGAATATTGAATAGGGAAAGAATGAAGAGTGAATGGGGAGAGTGGGCTGCAATGTAGGAACATTTGGAACAATGTTAAAACAAACACCATTACGCAACAGCTACCGAGGGATTACTACAATTTTTTTTATTTTTAAATCAAGTGTCTTTTTCAGTCAGACCCTCCCCTCCCTCTCCACCCCTCTGTCTCGCTCTTTTTCCCTCTCTCTCTCTCCTTCCTCCCCACTCTTTCTTACCCCTCCCCCCCTGTATCTCCCTCTTTCTCTCTCTCTCTGACCTCGGTGTGATATTGCGTTGGTAGTGCTGTTGTTCACCATCTGTTGACCAAGTTTGGCACCATAGTGTGTGTTTCCTGCACCACACCTCTCCTGTTGGGAACATTATTCACAATCACCCTGTCTCTGATTTTGACTCATTGGTCATTCAATCTCTTGCTGGTTTGGGGACACATATTATTTTAGTTAACCCTTATTTTACCAGGCAAGTTGACTGAGAACACATTCTAATTGACAGCAACGACCTGGGGAATAGTTGACTGAGCCAATTGTAAGGTGGGGATGATTAGGTGATGGTATGAGGGCCAGATGGGACACATGTATTAGATCATCAATAAATTCAAATCATCACATACTGTATTTTAAGTATTTTCAACCACATCTTATCCATTATGCATCCTAATCTTTACCACTCAACACTTAAGCATACCACCAAGTATACAGATCATTATAAGCAGAAGATAAGATGCGTACATCTGTTTTTGTAATTTTCATTGTTGTTGTTGACAATAGGTTGCTGTTATCGAAAGAGGAACTAACCAAATAGTTTTGCTGTTTTCTTAGTAAAGCTCCATAAACTGAAAACATCTTTGGAGCAGCCTATCGGTACACAGCCTCAGTCTGGATCAACCCTTTGAAGTTGTTGTGTGTTTGTTTAGCTAATGCTTCCCTGTACATTTCCTACAGAGAGGCCAACAGAAATCCAATCTCTACCATCAGCCAGCCGGCAGAAAAAAATTACATTTCATTTGTCATGTGGAACCCAAATCTAATCTGTTAGTTTAATGATAGGAGAAGAACCCATTCTACTCTGAATACCAGTGAGGCCGTGTATAGGACCTATTTGTTCCGACGTTTTATTGCTTATCACGTCTCGACAGTTTAATGCTTATAAAAAGAGATCCATCACTTTTAGAATTATGATGCTCGTCGTCGTTTTTCACGTTCACAGTTTTAATGTTCATGATGTCGACAAGAATCCCCAATAGCATAGTATTTGATTACAAGGCACTTGCAGTGTCACGATCGTCGTAATGAGCGGACCAAGGCTCAGAGTGAGGATAGTTCCACATTTTTTATTTCTGTGAAACAAACAAAACAGTAAAGAAACAATGAAATGTGAAGTCATGACGTGCACACAGGCAACTAAACACAAACAATATCCCACAAAACACAGGTGGGGAAATGGCTACCTGAATGTGATCCCCAATCAGAGGCAACGATAAACAGCTGCCTCTAATTGCGAACCATTTTAGCACCTAGTCTCGCCCTGACCTACTACACCATAGAGAACCAAGGGCTCTCTATGGTCAGGGCGTGACAGTACCCCCCCCCCCCCCAATCCGTCCACAAAACCTGAAACCAATTGGGGAGGGTGGGGGGTGATTAGTGTCTGTGGGGCTCCGGTGCAGGTCGTAGCCCCCGCCTAGACCCCGGATCCGGCCATGGCGCCGGGCTGAACGCTGTGCCTGGACTGGGCATCGGCGCAAAGGAGGGTTCCGGCCATGGAGCTGGACTGGACACCGTGCCTGGAAGCTCCGGACCGTTGACCGTCGCTGGAGGTTCCGGACCGTGGACCGTCGTTGGAGGTTCCGGACCGTGGACCGTCGCTGGAGGTTCCGGACCGTGGACCGTCGTTGGAGGTTCCGGACCGTGGACCGTCGCTGAAGGTTCCGGACCGTGGACCGTCGTTGGAGTTTCAGGACCGTGGACCGTCGCTGAAGGTTCCGGACCGTGGACCGACTCCGGAAGCTCTGGACTGTGAACCGACTCCGGAAGCTCTGGACTGTGAATTCGCACTGGAGGCCTAGTGCGTGGAGCCGGTACAGGTGGCACCAGACTGATGACCGCTCTTCAGCCCGCCTGCACTACAGCCTACTCCTTGCTAACCCCTCTCTCCGGTTTCCTTCCTCACATTGTTCCATCGACTCTGGCACTCTCCTCGGCTCGACCGGCCACCCCTCAGTTCACACTCCTTGACTAATACAACATTGTGTTGTGTTACAGCCTGAATTTAAATAAAAAAATTCACCCATCTATGCACAATACCTCATAATGACAAAGGGAAAACATGTTTTTAGACATTTTTGCAGATGTATTAAAAATAAAATATAGAAATATCTCATTTAGATAAGTATCCACACCACTACGTCAATACTAGAACCACCTTTGGCAACAATTAAAGCTGTGAGTTTTTCTGGAAAAGTCTCTAAGAGCTTTCCACACCTGGATTGTGCCACATTTACCAAGGTCTGTGAAATTGGTTGTTGATCATTGCTAGACAAGCATTTTCAGGTCTTGCCATAAATGTTTATGTGGATTTAATTCTAAACTGTAACTCGGCCACTCAGGAACATTCGCTGTCTTCTTGGTAAGCAACTCCGATGATGATTTGACCTTGTGTTATTGTTGTACTGAAAGGTGAATTAATCTCCCAGTGTCTGGTGGAAAGCAGATTGAACAAGATTTTCCAGTCCCTGCAACTGAAAAACATACCACAGATTGATGCTGCCACCACCATGCTTCACCGTAGGGATGGTGCCAGGTTTCCTTCTGATGTGACGCTTGGCATTCAGGCCAACGAGTTCAATCTTGGTTTCATCAGACCAAATAATCTTGTTTCTCATGGTCTGAGAGTCCATTAGGTGCCTTTTGGCAAACTCAAAACAGGCCTCAAAACATGTGCCTTTTACTGAGGAGTGGCTTCCGTCTGGCCATTCTACAATAAAGGCCTGATTGGTGGAGGGCTGAGGAAATGGTTGTCCTTCTGGAAGGTTCTCCCATCTCCACAGAGGAACTCTGGAGCTCTATTAGAGTGACCATCAGGTTCTTGGTCACCTCCCTGACCAAGGTCCGTCTCCCCCGATTTATCAGTTTGGCCGGGCAGACAACTCCAGGAAGACCTGGTCGCCCGTTTCCAAACCTCTTCCATTTAAGAATGATTTAACAATGATGGAGAAGTCTGTGTTGTTGCAGACCTGTCACGGAACTCTATGGATAATTCCTTCAACCTCATGGCTTGGTTTTCGCTCTGACATGCACTGTCAACTGTGGGACCTTTAAATAGACAGGTGTGTGCCTTTCCAAATAATGCCCAATCAATTGAATGTACCAGAGGTGGACTCCAATCAAGTTGTAGAAACATCTCAAGGATGATCAATGGAAACAGGATGCTCCTGAGCTCAATTTCAAGTCTCACAGCAAAGAGTCTGAATACTTACAGTGGCAAGAAAAAAACAAGAGATCTCAGAAGACCTAAGATTCAGAATTGTTGACTTGCTTAAATCTGGAAGGGGTTACAAAAGTATCTCTAATGCCTTGATGTTCATCAGTCCACGGTAAGACAAATTGTCGATAAGTGGAGAAAGTTCAACACCGTTGCTACTCTCCCTAGGAGTGGCCGTCCTGCAAAGATGGAAGAGCACAGCGCAGAATGCTCAATTAGGTTTAAGAGGAGTGAGCTAAAGACATACAACAATCTCTGGAACATGCTAACATCTCTGTTGACGAGTCAACGATATGTAAAATACTAAACAAGAATGGTGTTCATGGGAGGACACCACAGAAGAAGCCACTGTTTTCCCAAAAAAACATTGCTGCACGTCTGAAGTTTGAAAAAGTGCACAAAAAGCTCAAGAGAAGTTAGGTTATGCAACCCAAAACACCGAAGTAAATCAACAACAGAATGGCTTCAACATAGAAAATATGCCTTCTGGAGTGGCCCAGTCAGAGTCCTGACCTCAATCCGATTAAGATGACGTGTATATCCCCGCCCCCAAGCAGACACCTCGTACTTCATTGGACTCTATGTAAACTGGAAACAACATATCCTGAGGCTGCATTTACTGTAGCTGGGGATTTTAACAAGGCTAGTCTGAAAACAAGGCCCCCTAAATTTTATCAGCATATTGAACTCGCGACACGGGCTGGCAAAACTCTGGATCATTGCTTCTCTAATTTCCGTGACGCATACAAAGCCTTCCCTCGCCCTCCTTTCGGCAAATCTGACCAGGACTCCATTTTGTTGCTCCCAGCCTATAGACAGAATCTAAAACAGGAAATGCCCGTGCTCAGGTCTTTTCAACGCTGGTCCGACCAATCTGATTCCACGCTTCAAGATTGCTTCGATCACGTGGACTGCTCGGACAAATAAATTGATGTATACGCTGATTCGGTGAGCGAGTTTATTAGCAAGTGCATCGGTGATGCTGTACGCACGGTGACTATTAAAACCTTCCCCAACTCGAAGCCGTGGATTGATGGCAGCATTCGTGCAAAATTTAAAGCGCCGCTTTTAATCATGGCAAGGCGATCGGAAACATGACCGAATACAAACAGTGTAGCTATTCCCTCCGCAAGCTAAGCTTCAGTATAGAGACAAAGTAGAGTTGCAATTCAACGGCTCAGACACGAGACGTATGTGGCAGGGTCTACAGTCAATCACGGACTACAAAAACCCGTCGCGGTCACCGATGTCTTGCTCCCAGACAAACTAAACAACTTCTTTGTTCGCTTTGAGGACAATACAGTGCCACTGACACGGCCAGCTACCAAAACCTGCGGTCTCTCCTTCACCGCAGCCAAAGTGAGTAAAACATTTAAACGTTTTAACCCCTGCAATGCTGCTGGCCCACACAAAATCCCTAGCCGCGTCCTGAGAGCAGCTGGACAAGAGGAATACCTATGTAAGAATGCTGTTCATCGATTACAGCTCAGCATTTAACACCATAGTACCCTTCAAACTCGTCATTAAGCTCGAGACCCTGGGTTTCGACACCACCCTGTGCAACTGGATCCTGTACTTTCTGACGGGTCACCCCCAGGTGGTGAGGGTAGGAAACAACATCGCCACCCCACTGATCCTCAACACTGGGGCCCCACAATGGTGCGTTCTCAGCTTCTCCTGTACTCCCTGTTCACCCATGACTGCGTGGCCATGCACGCCTCCAACTCAATCATCAAGTTTGCAGAATAAACTACAGTGGTAGACTTGATTACCAACAACGACTAGACGGCCTACAGGGAGGAGGTGAGGGTCCTCAGAGTGTGTTGTCAGGACAATAACCTCACACTCAACGTCAACAAAACAAAGGAGATGATCGTGGACTTCAGGAAACAGCAGAGGGAGCATCCCCCTAACCACAACAAATGTACAGTAGTGGAGAAGGTGGAAAGCTTTAAGTTCCTCGGCGTACACATCATGGACAAACAAATGGTCCAGACACACAGACAGCGTCGTGAAGAAGGCGCAACAGCGCCTCTTCAACCTCAGGAGGCTGAAGAAATTTGGCTTGTCACCAAAATGTTTACAGATGCACAATCGAGAGCATCCTGTCGGGCTGTATCACCGCCTGGTATGGCAACTGCTCCGCCCACAATCGCAAGGCTCTCCAGAGGGTCGTGAGGTCTCATAACGCATCACCGGGAGCAAACTACCTGCCCTCCAGGACACCTACACCACCTGATGTCACAGGAAGGCCAAAAAGATCATCAAGGACAACATCCACCCAAGTCACTGCCTGTTCACCCCGCTATCATCCAGAAGGCGAGGTCAGTACAGGTGCATCAAAGCTGGGACCGAGAGACTGAAAAACGCTTCTATTTCATTGCCATCAGACTGTTAAACAGCCACCACTAACATTGAGTGGCTGCTGCCAACATACAGACTCAATCTATAGCCACTTTAATGTACATATTCTTAATCATTCCTTTACACTTGTGTGTATAAGGTAGTTGTTGTGAAATTGTTAGATTACTTGTTAGATTTTACTGCACAGTCGGAACTAGAAGCACAAGCATTTCGCTTCACTCGCATTAACATCTGCTAACCATGTGCATGTGACCAATAAAATTGGATTTGATTTGAGAAGCTGTGGCATGACCTCAAGAGAGCAGTTGACACCAGACATCCCAAGAATATTGCTGAACAATTTTGCAAAGAGGAATGGTCCAAAATTCCTCCTGACCGTTGTGCAGGTCTAATCCGCAACTACAGAAAACGTTTGGTTGAGGTTATTGCTGCCAAAGGAGGGTCAACTAGTTATTAAATCCAAAGGTTCAAATATTTTTTCCCACCCTGCACTGTGAATGTCTATACGGTGTGTTCATTACAGACATGGAAACATATAATTGTTTGTGGGTTATTAGTTTAAAGCAGACCGTGTTTGTCTATTGTTGTGACAGAGATAAAGATCAGATCTTATGACCAATTTATACCGAATTCCAGATATTTCCAAGGGGCCCCAAATACTTTTTCTTGGCAATGTACATAAATAAGGCATTTCTGTTTTTTCATTTGTAATAAATTGGCAAAAATAATCTTATCCTGTTTTCACTTTGTCATTATTAGGTAGTGTGTGTAGATTGATGATAATTATTTTATTTAATCTATTTATTTTATCCACGTAATGTAATAAAATGTGGAAATAGGGAAGGGGTCTGAATACTTTCTGAATATACATTGTCCTCCCGGTATAAGTATTCATTTCAAGGATGCAATTTCCTTTAAGTAGCCATTTCAGAAGAGACATTTTAAATTCGATCTATCCAATTTGAAATATCCGTCCATCTGATACATTCATGTTTACAGAGATGAGTTGTGCAGTCGCTAGAGCGGGAGCCACAATTATTTAAGGAGACGCAATAGGCATTCATACAGTCTTCCTTCCTGGTACAAGTCGTTATTTCTAAGTAGTCATTTCAACAACAATCCATTTATATTTACCAAGACGGGTTGTAAATATAGAATAGCACTCTCCCCTCATGAGACATGGTTAAACTGCCATCCAATCAGAGATGAGTTTTACAGTACAGTCTTCAGAGCACCACTCACCTCTCTGCTTATAGTAATTATACATAGAATTTTCAAGACACCCAAAGTAACTTTACATAGACAAGATAATCAGCAGGTTTACTGTAGCACCACTTTCCTCTCCTTACAGAGGAAGGACAAGTAGTCATCTCTATTAGTCCAGTAGAGTAGTCGTCTCTATTAGTCCAGTAGAGTAGTTATCTCTATTAGTCCTGTAGAGTAAAGTAGTCATCTCTATTAGTCCTGTAGAGTAGAGTAGTCATCTCTATTAGTCCTTTAAGAGTAGAGTAGTCATCTCTATTAGTCCTGTAGAGTAGAGTAGTCATCCATATTAGTCCTGTAGAGTACAGTAGTCATCTCTATTAGTCATGTTGAGTAGATTAGTCATCTCTATTAGTCCTGTAGAGTAGAGTAGTCATCTATATTAGTCCTGTAGAGTACAGTAGTCATCTCTATTAGTCCTGTAGAGTAGAGTAGTCATCTCTATTAGTCCTGTAGAGTAGAGTAGTCATCTCTATTAGTCCTGTAGAGTAGAGTAGTCATCTCTATTAGTCCTTTAAGAGTAGAGTAGTCATCTCTATTAGTCCTGTAGAGTAGAGTAGTCATCTCTATTAGTCCTTTAAGAGTAGAGTAGTCATCTCTATTAGTCCAGTACAGTAGTCATCTATATTAGTCCTGTAGAGTAGACATCTCTATTAGTCCAGTAGAGTAGTCTTCTCTATTAGTCCAGTAGAGTAGAGTAGTCATCTATATTAGTCCTGTAGAGTAGTCATCTATATTAGTCCTGTAGATTAGTCGTCTCTATTAGTCCTGTAGAGTAGTCATCTCTATTAGTCCTGTAGAGTAGTCATCTGCATTAGTCCTTTAAGAGTAGAGTAGTCATCTCTATTAGTCCTGTAGAGTACAGTAGTCATCTCTATTAGTCCAGTAGAGTATAGTAGTCATCTCTATTAGTCCTTTAAGAGTAGAGTAGTCATCTCTATTAGTCCTGTAGAGTACTCATCTATATTAGTCCTGTAGAGTAGTCATCTCTATTAGTCCTGTAGAGTAAAGTAGTCATCTATATTAGTCCTGTAGAGTACAGTAGTCATCTATATTAGTCCTGTAGAGTAGAGTAGTCATCTCTATTAGTCCTTTAAGAGTAGAGAAGTCATCTCTATTAGTCCTGTAGAGTAGAGTAGTCATCTCTATTAGTCCTTTAAGAGTAGAGTAGTCATCTCTATTAGTCCTGTAGAGTAGTCATCTATATTAGTCCTGTAGATTAGTCGTCTCTATTAGTCCTGTAGAGTAGTCATCTCTATTAGTCCTGTAGAGTAGTCATCTGCATTAGTCCTTTAAGAGTAGAGTAGTCATCTCTATTAGTCCTGTAGAGTACAGTAGTCATTTCTATTAGTCCAGTAGAGTATAGTAGTCATCTCTATTAGTCCTTTAAGAGTAGAGTAGTCATCTCTATTAGTCCTGTAGAGTACTCATCTATATTAGTCCTGTAGAGTAGTCATCTCTATTAGTCCTGTAGAGTAGAGTAGTCATCTATATTAGTCCTGTAGAGTACAGTAGTCATCTATATTAGTCCTGTAGAGTAGAGTAGTCATCTCTATTAGTCCTTTAAGAGTAGAGTAGTCATCTCTATTAGTCCAGGATAGTAGTCATCTCTATTAGTCCTGTAGAGTAGTCATCTCTATTAGTCCTGTAGAGTAGAGTAGTCATCTCAATTAGTCCTGTAGAGCAGAGTAGTAATCTCTATTAGTCCTGTAGAGTAGAGTAGTCATCTCTATTAGTCCAGTAGAGTAGTCATCTCTATTAGTCCAGGATAGTAGTCATCTCTATTAGTCCAGTAGAGTAGTCATCTCTATTAGTCCAGTAGAGTAGAGTGGTAATTTCTAATTGGATGGGATTGGGTAAACTGACCATCCATCCAGTTCATGTTTACATAGATGAGTTGTACAGTAGCTAGGGGTACGACGATGTCCCAAATGGGCAAGAGCCTACCTCCTCCTTTCATTACTGCTGGCAACCAATTTGTGTCCGAGGCCAGTCCGTATCTCTGCTGGTGGACTGACGGAGAATGGTGACTAAAATGGTTATATGAGCAACAGAGAACCACTGGATGTAAGGGGAGCGTACTGGCAGTAGAGAGGTCAGACGCAGGAGAAAAAAACTGTTTCCAAACGGCACATTAATAACAAACAGCAAAACCACTGGAACAAAAGAAGAATCAAATAATGGGTCCAAAACCTGACGCACACCAGGACAGATGTGCACAAGGACATGAGGGGGAACAGCGGGGTAAATACACACCAGGACAGACGTGCACAAGCACTTACAGTAAACAATCACCCACAAGGACATGAGGGGGAACAGAGGGGTAAATACACACCAGGACAGACGTGCACAAGGACATGAGGGGGAACAGAGGGTTAAATACACACCAGGACAAGGACATGAGGGGGAACAGACGGGTAAATACACACCAGGACAGACGTGCACAAGGACATGAGGGGGAACAGAGGGTTAAATACACACCAGGATAAGGACATGAGGGGGAACAGAGGAGTAAATACACACCAGGACAGACGTGCACAAGCACTTACAGTAAACAATCACTCACAAGGACATGAGGGGGAACAGAGGGGTAAATACACACCAGGACAGACGTGCACAAGGACATGAGGGGGAACAGAGGGGTAAATACACACCAGGACAGACGTGCACAAGGACATGAGGGGGAACAGAGGGTTAAATACACACCAAGACAAGGACATGAGGGGGAACAGAGGGGTAAATGCACACCAGGACAGACGTGCACAAGCACTTACAGTAAACAATCACCCACAAGGACATGAAGGGGAACAGAGGGGTAAATACACACCAGGACAGACGTGCTCAAGGACATGAGGGGGAACAGAGGGGTAAATACACACCAGGACAGACGTGCACAAGCACTTACAGTAAACAATCACCCACAATGAGGGGGAACAGAGGGTTAAATACACAACATGTAATTGATGGGATTGGAACCAGGTGTGATGGAAGACGAGACAAAACCAATGGAAAATGAAGAAAAAAGAGGATCAGCGATGGCTAGAAGGTCGGTGACGTCGACCGCCGAATGCCGCCCGAACAAGGAGAGGGACCGACTTCGGCTGACGTCGTGACACTCGGTACACACGTCATTTCAAAGTCTAGTTTTGATTTACTTTTGGTTGAGTTGTCAACTAATGTGAATTCAACGTGAAATCAACCCCCAAAAAAGTCAGCATGTCATTGGATCTAAGTAAAAATGTGGGTGAAGGGGCCTCCCGAGTGGCGCAGCGGTCTAAGGCACTGCATCACAGTGCCAGGGGTGTCACTACAGACCCGGGTTTGATCCCAGGCTGTGTCGCAGCCAGCCACAACCTGGAGACTCATGAGGCGGCGCACAATTGGCCCAGCGTTGTCCAGGTTCGTGGAGGTTTTATCCGGCTGGGATGTCCTTGTCCCATCGCGCTCTAGCGACTCCTTGTGGCAGGCCGGGTGCATGCACATTGACTTCGGTTGCCAGCTGTATGGTGTTTCCTCCAACACATTGGTGTGGTTGGCTTCTGGGTTAAGCGAGCAGTGTGGCTTGGCGGGGTCGTGTTTCAGAGGACGCATGGCTCTCGACCTTTGCCTCTCCGAGTCCGTACAGGAGTTGCAGCGATGGGACAAGACAGTAACTACCAATTGGGGAGAAAAATGGGTTAAAAGTACCCCCAAAAAGTTGGGTGAACAAAATCCGTAATTCCCTTATTATGTTGATGACTTTCCACGTTGATTCAACGTCATGACATAGAATTTTTGGGTTGAAATGATGTGGAAACAACATTGATTCCAGTTTTTTGCCCAGTGGGGGGACCCTTTCGCTTCACACTGCTCCTGAGTAATATCCACTTCCTGCTTAGCCAAGGACAGATGCATCACTCCGCTGTGACTCAGACTGGACGGAACAGAGGGAACTATATCACATACACATCAGAACATCGTGTTTTTAAAGTTGTTGTTTTAAAAGAACACGTTCTGATACAACCCAAAGCCCAAACCATCACACATACCTCAGCACTCATAATGTAAACAGTAGGTTACATCGCCTGTATTAATCAGTGTTTTGAAGGTTCCAGAACAATTCAAGACATGAATGTTCCTGCTGTCTTTTGCATACCAGCTGTTTGTTGTCAATGAGAATAAAAGCAGTGTGAGTATTGACACACATTTTGTTCACACACACACACACACACACACACACACACACACAATCTCAGGTAAGCTGCAGGGTCTAGTTTACTTCCAAGTCTGCAGCACTGAGAGTCAGACGTGCTGACGGTGCCTGACCACATGCCAGACTGTGTGTGTGTGACCCCATGCCAGACTCTGTGTGTGTGTGTGTGCATGCGTGTGTGTGACCCCATGCCAGACTGTGTGTGTGTGTGTGTGTGCGCGTGCGTGTGCATGCGTGTGTGTGTGCGTGTGTGTGTGTGTGTGCGCGTGCGTGTGCATGCATGCATCCGTGTGTGTGACCCCATGCCAGACTGTGTGTGTGCGTGCGTGCGTGTGTGTGTGTGTGCGTGCGCATGCATGCATCCGTGTGTGTGACCCCATGCCAGACTGTGTGTGTGTGCGTGCGTGCGTGTGTGTGTGCATGTGCGTGCGTGCGTGCGTGTGTGTGTGTGCGTGTGTGTGCGTGCGTGCGTGCGTGTGTGCGCGTGCGTGTGCATGCATGCATAACGTGTGTATGACCCCATGCCAGACTGTGTGTGTGCATGCGTGCGTGTGTGTGTGTGCGTGTGTGTGTGTGTGTGTGCGTGTGCATGCATGCATCCGTGTGTGTGACCCCATGCCAGACTACAAGGTCAACCGCCTGGTTACGTTTGTCCATGACCACGTCAACCAACCACACTCAATGCAACAGTCAACATGTCCAGTCTCATGGGGGCGTCAACACATCTGCTTAATTTCCCCCATCCTTCAGGCAGAGCAGAGCTGAGGTGAAATATATCATTCTCTGTGCAGGAGACTTGGGTTGATACAGCAGTGTCCTGAGGAGAGGTGTTTAAAGCTGGAAGGATGGAACTTAAGGATTTCGGGCCCTAACCAGCTGGGCTAGTAGACCACAGGTCCAAAATCAGTGCCATACGATATTTGAAAGACAAACAATTTTCCCTAAACACTATTCACATTTTCCACTTGCCCGGTATAAAAACAAATATGTGTGTGTGTGTGTGTGTGTGTGTTTGTGTGTGTGTGTGTGTGTGTGTGTGTGTGTACACAGAGGCCCAGCTTGACAAGGTGAGACCTCAGAATGTGGTTGGTCCCGGCTACCACTAACTAGCTGATTAGCTTTAGGCACTACCATAGAGAGGGTGGGAGATATATAGAGGAGGAAGGGAGAGAGAGAGGGGGGAAGAAGGAGAAATAGATGTAGGGAAGAAGGGAGAAAGAGAGATGGGGTTGCAAGAGAATGACAGAGAGAGTGAGAGAGAGAGAAAGGGAGGGTGGGAGAGGGGATGAAGGAGAAAGAGAGGTTTTGTGCAAGAGAGAGAGAGAGAGAGAAAGGGAGGAAGAGGGGATGAAGGAGAAAGAGAGATTGGGTGCAAGAGAGAGAGAGAGAGAGAAAGGGAGGAAGAGGGGATGAAGGAGAAAGAGAGATGGGAATGCGAGAGAGAGAGAGAGAGAGAGAGAGAGAGAGAGAGAGGATAAAGGGAGGCTTGCAAGGAAGAGAGCCGTTTGTCATGCCTTCTGCCTTCTGCCTGTGTCTACAACTATACTACTATTGGAGCTCTTCCCTGTAGGCTTCTCATTCCCTCTATTAAAGCGGCATTATGTACAAATCACTCCTCCATTTCCTGGTTGCTAAAATGTCAGTTTATGTGACAGAACAAGCAATGCACAATGTAGAGAATCACTGTACGATCCAAACCCCTGTGAAATATATTTTTAATAACCATCAATATTGTATTTTCAGCTGTTTTCAATCCCGGGCCCGGGTTCGATCCCGGGCTGTGTCGCAGCCGACTGGGAGACCCGTGAGGCAATGCACAATTGGCCCAGCATCGTCCGTCGCAACCGGGAGGTCCATGGGGCGACGCACAATTGGCCTAGCGTCGTCCGGGTTTGGGGAGGGTTTGACGCCCGGGATGTCCTTGTCCCATCGCGCTCTAGCGACTCCTGTGGCGTGCTAGGCACATGGACGCTGACACGGGTCGGCAGTTGTACGGTGTTTCATCCGACACGTTGGTGGATTGGCGGCGTCGTGTTTCGGAGGACGCATGGCTCTCATACCTTCGTCTCTCCCGACTCTCTCGGGAGGAGTTGCAGCGATGAGACAAGACTGTAACTACTAATTACTAATAAGAAAATAAGAGTGACAGATCTATAACTCAGATTTCTATGTGAATTTGCACGAGGAGGGAACATCAGAGGAAACATGGAGACATAGTGTGCCTCTGTGAACAACGGCTGGTGCGTGCTTCTCTAATGCTAAGGAAGTCTTGAGTTTTTTTGGCTTGGAAGAGCTACAAATACCTCATAATAGCCTGCAGACCATAATATTTACAAAGGGTATTTTCATCTATATTTATTTTTTTGTAGCTGTCTATTTACAAACCCCCAAAAACCGATGCTGGCACTAAGATCGGTCTCAACGAGCTGTATAGGGCCATAAGCAAACACAAAAAATGACATCTGTTGATTTAAGGCAGCCCCCCTGCACCTCTCTGATTCAGAGGGGTTGGAATGCGTTCAGTTGTACAACTGACTCGGTATCTCCCTTACCCCTTCCCCTTATATTCAGAGGTGACATTTCATGCTGGTGATTTTAAGCAGGGAAACTGAAATCTATTTTACCTCATTTTTACTAGCATGTCACCTGTGCAAATAGAGGAAAAGATCAACTGTATTCCACACAGAGAAACACACACAAGGTCATCCCGTTGGAAAATTAGACAATAACTCTATCCTCCTGATTCCTGCCTAGAAGCAAAAACTCAAACAGGAAGTACCAGTGACACGCTCAATAAGGATGAAACGGATGCTAAGCTACAGGACGGTTTCATCCGATAAAATTGAGGAGTTCACAGTCAGTCAGTCACTGGCTTCATTAATAAGTGCATTGACGACGTCGTCCCCACAGTGACAGTACATACAGTGCATACACCAACCAGAAGCCATGGATTACAGGCAACAGCCGCAATGAGCTAAAGGCTACAGCTGACGCTTTCTAGTAGCGGGACACTTAAAAGAAATCCTGCTACGACCTCTGACGAGCCATCAAACAGGCAAAGCGTCATTACAGAACTAAGATCAAATCCTACTATGCTGGCTCTGACTCTCTACGGATGTGCCAGGGCTGGCAAACTATCACGGACTACAAAGGGAAACACAGCCACGAGCTGCCCAGAGACATGAGTCTACCAGACTAGCTAAATGCGTTCTATGCTCGTTTCGAGGAAAACAACACTGACCAATGCATGAGATTACCAGCTGTTCCGGACGACTGTGTGAACTCGCTCTCCTTAGCTGATGTGAGAAAGACCTTTAAACAGGTTAACATTGGCAAGGCCGCAGGGCCAGCTGGAATAACAGGACTCGTACTCAGTGTCTTCAATGACAACTGACTCGGTCTGTAATACCAACTTGTTTCAAGCAGACCACCAAAGTCCCAGTGCACAAGAACACCAAGGTCACCTGCCTAAATGACTTTCAACCTGTAGCACTCATATCCTGTATCATCGCCTGGCACGGCAACTGCACCGCCCACAACCGCAAGGCTCTCCAGAGGGTAGTGAGGTCTGCCCAACGCATCACTAATAGCTGCCTGCCTGCCAAGACACCTACAGCACCCAATGTCACAGCAAGGTCAAAGAATATCATCAAGGACATCAACCACCTGAGCCACGGCCTGTTCACCCCGCCATCATCCGGAAGGCGAGGTCAGTACATGTGCATCTGAAAATCAGCTTCTATCTCAAGGCCATCAGACTGTTAAATAGTCATCACTAGCCAGCTACCACCCGGTTACTCAACTCTGCACCTTAGAGGCTGCTACCCTATATACATAGACATGGAATCACTGGTCAATTTAATAATTGAACACTAGTTACATTAATAATGTTTACATACTGCTTTACTCATTTCATATGTATATACTGTGGGGTTGTAGAGGGTGCAACAGGTCAGCACTTCAGGAGTAAATGTCAGTTGGCTTTTCATAGCCGAACATTCAGAGTATCTCTACCGTATCTCAATTCCAGATGGTCAGTAGTTTACATACACTAAGTTGACAGCCTTTAAATAGATTGGAAAATTCCAGAAAATTATGTCATGGCTTTAGAAGCTTCTGATAGGCTAATTGACATCATTTGAGTCAATTGGAGGTGTACCTGTGGATGTATTTCAAGTCCTACCTTCAAACTCAGTTCCTCTTTGCTTGACATCATGGGAAAATTAAAATAAATCAGTCAAGACCTCAGAAAGAAATGGTAGACCTCCACAAGTCTGGTTCATCCTTGGGAGCAATTTCCAAACGCCTGAAGGTACCACGTTCATCTGTACAAACAATAGTACGCAAGTAAAAACACCATGGGACCACGCAGCCGTCATAGCGCTCAGGAAAGAGACGAGTTCTGTCTCCTAGAGATGAACGTACTTTGGTGCGAAAAGTGCAAATCAATCCCAGAACAACAGCAAAGGACCTTGTGAAGATGCTGGAGGAAACAGGTACAAAGTATCTATATCCACAGAAAAACGAGTCCTATATCAACATAACCTGAAAGGCCTCTCAGCATGGAAGAAGCCACTGCTCCAAAACCGCCATAAAAAAAACAAGACTACGGTTTGCAACTGCACATGGGGACAAAGATTGTACTTTTTGGAGAAATGTCCTCTGGCCTGATGAAACAAAAATGGAACTGTTTGGCCATAATGACCATCATTATTTTTAGAGGAAAAAGGTGGAGGCTTGCAAGCCAAAAAACACCATCCCAAACG
Source organism: Oncorhynchus mykiss (assembly GCF_013265735.2). Taxonomy (NCBI): domain Eukaryota; kingdom Metazoa; phylum Chordata; class Actinopteri; order Salmoniformes; family Salmonidae; genus Oncorhynchus; species Oncorhynchus mykiss. The sequence goes on from NC_048566.1 coordinate 95,973,649, forward strand.
TGAAGTACGGGGTTGGCAACATCATGTTGTGGGGGTGCTTTGCTGCAGGAGGGACTGGTGCACTTCACAAAATAGATGGGATCATGAGGAAAGAAAATTACGTGGATATATTGGAGCAACATCTCAAGACATCAGTCAGGAAGTTAAAGCTTGGTCGCAAATGGGTCTTCCAAATGGACAATGACTCCAAGCATACTTCCAAAGTTGTGGCAAAATGACTTAAGCACCACAAAGTCAAGGTATTGGAGTGGCCATCACAAAGCCCTGACCTCAAGCCTATTGAACATTTGTGGGCAGAACTGAAAAGCATGTGTCAGCAAGGAGACCTACAAACATGACTCAGTTACACCAGCTCTGTCAGGAGGAATGGGCCAAATTTCACCCAACCTATTTTGGGAAACGTGTGGAATGCTACCAAATACTAATTGAGTGTATGTAAACTTCTGACCCATTGGGAATGTGATGAAAGAAATAAAAGCTGAAATAAATACTTATCTCTAGTATTATTCTGACATTTCACATTCTTAAAATAAAGTGGTGATCCTAACTGACCTAAAACAGAGAATTTGTACTAGGAGTAGTTGTCAGGAATTGTGAAAAACTGAGTTGAAATGTATTTGTCTGAGGTGTATGTAAACTTCCGACTTCAACGGTATATACCAGGCGGTGTCAGAGGAAGGCCCACAATTGGTCAAATACTCCAGCCTCAAAAGCCAGACTCTTATCTGGTACCCCACGGCAAGTGGTACCAGCGCACCAAGTCTGGAAACAACAGAAACCTGAACAGCCTGCTAAAAAAGACTAGTCACTTTAACCCTACTTCTAAGTATATACAGTGTATTCAGAAAGTATTCAAACCCCTTGACTTAGTACACATTTTGTATATATATTATATATTATAAAATTGATTAAATAAAAAAAGTTATTCATCAATCTACACACAATACCCAATCATGGAAAAGCAAAAATAGGTTTTTAGAAATGTTTGCAAATTTATAATTTTTTTTTTTTTAAATACCTTATTTCCATAAGTATTCAGACCCTTTGCTGTGAGACTTGAAATTGAGCTCAGATGCATCCTGTTTTCCATTGATCATCCTTGAGATGTTTCACCTGTGGTAAATTCAAATGATTGGACATGATATGGAAAGGCACACACCTGTCTATATAAGGTCTCACAGTTGACAATGCATGTCAGAGCAAAAACCAAGCCATGAGGTCAAAGGAATTGTCCAAAGAGCTCAGAGACAGGGTTGTGTTAAGGCACAGCTCTGGGGAAGGGTACCAAAAAATGTCTGCATCATTGAAAGTCACCAAGAACACAGTGGCTTCCATCATTCTTAAATGGAAGAAGTTTGGAACCACCAAGACTCTTCCTAGAACTGGCTGTCCGGCCAAACTGAGCAATCGGGGGAGAAGGGCCTTGGTCTGGGAGGTGACCAAGAACCCAATATTCACTCTGACAGAGCTCTAGAGTTCCTCTGTGGAGATGGGAGAACCTTCCAGAAGGACAACCATCTCTGCAGCACTCCATCAATCGGGTCTTTATGGTAGAGTGGGCAAGTGCCTCAGTAAAAGGCACATGACAGCCCGATTGGACCAGCATGGTCAAATAATAATAATCACAGGCAGAACAGTTGAAACTGGAGCAGCAGCACGGCCAGGTGGACTGGGGACAGCAAGGCGTCATCATGCCAGGTAGTCCTGAGGCATGGTACTAGGGCTCAGGTCCTCCGAGAGAAAGAGAGAATTAGAGAGAGCATACTTAAATTCACACAGGACACCGGAAAAGACAGGAGAAGTACTCCAGATATAACAAACTGACCCTAGCCCCCCGACACATAAACTACTGCAGCATAAATACTGGAGGCTGTCACTCTCCATAGGCAAGCACCATGGTCTTGTCGTGAAGCATCAACTGGAAGCCAGTGGAGTATACGAACGTGCGGGGTGACATGGGAGAACTTGGGAAGGTTGAACACCAGATGGGCGGAAGCGTTCTGGATAAGTTGCAGGGGTTGGATGGCACAAGTATCACAAGTAATCCAGTAAAATGATTAGTGAGAGTTTGAGAATATGGGAAATTGTGATGGAGGGAGTAACAGATCTGCAACAAACACATATGTCGTCGTTTTAGGGTCGTCTCACGACTTCAATTTATACAGGGTCAGGATGAAAACCTTCATAGGGCCTCCTGTTGGTGTTCACACGCCTGTCTACAGACCCTAAAGACTCAGAATTCAGAATTCAAAGGCCATCCTGAGGGGAAAAGTAAACATCATTTATCAACAAAGGCCAGAGTGTTGGACTGGAGGCCAGAGTGTTGGACTGGAGGCCAGAGTGTTCCGACCACAACGTTCAGTGTTCCGACCACAACGTTCAGTGTCCCGACCACAACCAAAGCTTACTGTATAACTGATGAGCACACGTCCAGGGCCCTTGTTACTTTACCAAACAAAACAATAACAGAACTCGATTGTTCTGTTGCCTGTGTGTGGCCTGGCCTTTTCTATTCAAACAGGGCCTGGTTTTCTTAAAGCATCTTAAGGCTAAGTTCATCGTTAGAGGATTCGTTTAATCTTCAAGCTGTTTCCCCTAAACCTTCATTATTAACGTTGCACTTGAAAACACTCGTAACCGAACGTCTGCCTCAGAGCACTCGTAGAACGAATAAGTGCATCGTTAAATGTTGTTTTTTCTACTCCTGCTTCACTTTATCTGCTACTTGTCAAATATTCTCCATCTCCGGCCTCTAGAACATCAGGCTGCTGATTATCCCGCACACCTGTCACCATCGTCTCGCGCACATGCACCTCATGACACTCACCTGGACTCCATCACCTCCTTGATTATCTTCCCTATATCTGTCACTCTTCTTGGTTCTTTCCTCAGGTGTTATTGACTCTGTTTTCATGTCGGTGCGTTGTTTTTTTTTCGTGTTCATTGTTTCTTTTGTTTATTAAAACACTCACTCCCTGAACTTGCTTCCGGACTCTCAGTGCACTCGTTACACTACTACATCAAATCAAATTATTTATAAAGTCCTTCTTACATCAGCTGATGTCACAAAGTGCTGTACAGAAACCCAGCCTAAAACCCCAAACAGCAAGCAATGTAGATGTAGAAGCACGGTGGCTAGGAAAAAACTCCCTAGAAAGGCCAGAACCTAGGAAGAAACCTAGAGAGGAACCAGGCTATGATGGGTGGCCAGTCCTCTTCTGGCTGTGCTGGGTGGAGATTATAACAGAACATGGCCAAGATGTTCAAATTTTCATAGATAATAATCACAGTGGTTGTCGAGGGTGCAACAGGTCAGGAGTAAATGAGTACCTCAGGAGTAAATGTCATTTGGCTTTTCATAGCCGATCATTCAGAGTATCTCTACCGCTCCTGCTGTCTAGAGAGTTGAAAACAGCAGGTCTGGGACAGGTAGCATGTCCGGTGAACAGGTCAGGGATCCATAGCTGCAGGCAGAACAGTTGAAACTGGAGGAGCAGCACAGCCAGGTGGACTGGGGACAGCAAGGAGTCATCAGGCCAGGTAGGCCTGAGGCATGGTCCTAGGGCTCAGGTCCTCCGAGATAGAGAAAGAAAGAAAGAAAGAAAGAAAGAAAGAAAGAAAGAAAGAGAGAAAAAGAGAGAAAGAGAATTAGAGAATTGGAGAGAGCGTATTTAAATTCACACAGGACACCGGATAAGACAGGAGAAATTATCCAGATATAACAGACTGACCCTAGCCCCCCGACACATACATCTGCATTGCTTTCTGTTTGGTGTTTCTGGCTGGGTTTCTGTTCAGCACTTTGTGAAATCTGCTGATGTAAAAAGGGCTTTATAAATACATTTGATTTTCTAAAGATACTGTAGACTCACATGGTTTATTTGTCTCTCTGTGACCACAACAATTATAAAGTTGCTAATGTCTTTGCAATTATCCCTCAGCCTACAATTTCCGTACCCCCGTGGAAATCAAATTAATGTAATACAAAAGTCAATTTCTTTCGATCCTATCAGTATCCACACATGCTCCAACGACGCACTTGTTGACCGTTCTCTCTGTGTGGTGTTTTGGGAAATGCATGTTATATCTTCGGCAGTTGTAGGAAAGACGCATTGTTAAAACACTTTTAAGCCTAAGTTCCATCGCTGTCAGGAAACCAGGTCCAGTTGAATACAAAATGGTGGCATCTCACAAAGACTTGGCTACTTCGGTACTTTTCTGAGAATTTAATAGACTAGAAATCAAATGTAATTCTGAAAAATAAACAGCATTTAGCAGTGGACAAAAATGTTCCAACCACAGTGCTCAGTGTTTCCAACCACAGTGCTCAGTGTTTCCGACTACAACGCTCAGTGTTTCCAACCACAGTGCTCAGTGTTTCCAACCACAGTGCTCAGTGTTTCCGACTACAACGCTCAGTGTTTCCAACCACAGTGCTCAGTGTTTCCAACTACAACGCTCAGTGTTTCCAACCACAGTGCCCAGTGTTTCCAACGACAGTGCTTAGTGTTTCCAACTACAACACCCTACTCGCTGTTCAATTATGTAATGATTGATGATGAAACTGGGCATTTCACGGTCAGTGTGTGTGGCCTAATCTGCCGTTGTATTCATAAAGTTCCACGAGAAGAAAATGGCGGCATCTCAAACAAGAGAACGAAAAGTTACCGTGGCGATTTTCAGAAACCCAAATAACAATCCAGTGCCTAAAAGAAGAAGCAATGAACAAGTTTGAGGATTTTAAAGATGCCTTTCACTAAAGGTGTAACGGTCATCGTTGCATGAAGAAGTGGACCAAAGCGCAGCGTGGTAAGTGTTAATGATTTATTAATAGAACTGAACACTGAATAACAAACACAACAACCGAAACAGTTCTATCTAGTGCAGACACAAGAACAGAAAACAACCACCCACAAGACACAGGTGGGAAAATGCTACCGAAGTATGGTTCCCAATCAGAGACAACGATAGACAGCTGTCTCTGATTGAGAACCACACCCGGCCAAACACACTGAAATAGAAAACATAGAACACAAAAACATAGAATGCCCACCCCAACTCACGGCCTAACCAAACCAAAATAGAGACATAAAAAGGTCAGGGCGTGACAAAAGGGCTTTCCCTCTACTTAAATAATGCATCTTAGCAGAGAAGAATGCAACCTTAGGTCCAGTAATCTCATGTTTGGATACTGCCACAAAACAGCCATATTCAGTGCCTTGCGAAAGTATTCGGCCCCCTTGAACTTTGCGACCTTTTGCCACATTTCAGGCTTCAAACATAAAGATATAAAACTGTATTTTTTTGTGAAGAATCAACAACAAGTGGGACACAATCATGAAGTGGAACGACATTTATTGGATATTTCAAACTTTTTTAACAAATCAAAAACTGAAAAATTGGGCGTGCAAAATTATTCAGCCCCCTTAAGTTAATACTTTGTAGCGCCACCTTTTGCTGCGATTACAGCTGTAAGTCGCTTGGGGTATGTCTCTATCAGTTTTGCACATCGAGAGACTGAATTTTTTTCCCATTCCTCCTTGCAAAACAGCTCGAGCTCAGTGAGGTTGGATGGAGAGCATTTGTGAACAGCAGTTTTCAGTTCTTTCCACAGATTCTCGATTGGATTCTGGTCTGGACTTTGACTTGGCCATTCTAACACCTGGATATGTTTATTTTTGAACCATTCCATTGTAGATTTTGCTTTATGTTTTGGATCATTGTCTTGTTGGAAGACAAATCTCCGTCCCAGTCTCAGGTCTTTTGCAGACTTTTGCAGACAGGTTTTCTTCCAGAATGGTCCTGTATTTGGCTTCATCCATCTTCCCATCAATTTTAACCATCTTCCCTGTCCCTGCTAAAGAAAAGCAGGCCCAAACCATGATGCTGCCATCACCATGTTTGACAGTGGGGATGGTGTGTTCAGGGAGATGAGCTGTGTTACTTTTACGCCAAACATAACGTTTTGCATTGTTGCCAAAAAGTTCAATTTTGGTTTCATCTGACCAGAGCACCTTCTTCCACATGTTTGGTGTGTCTCCCAGGTGGCTTGTGGCAAACTTTAAACGACACTTTTTATGGATATCTTTAAGAAATGGCTTTCTTCTTGCCACACTTCCATAAAGGCCAGATTTGTGCAATATACGACTGATTGTTGTCCTATGGACAGAGTCTCCCACCTCAGCTGTAGATCTCTGCAGTTCATCCAGAGTGATCATGGGCCTCTTGGCTGCATCTCTGATCAGTCTTCTCCTTGTATGAGCTGAAAGTTTAGAGGGACAGCCAGGCTTAGTAGATTTGCAGTGGTCTGATACTCCTTCCATTTCAATATTATCGCTTGCACAGTGCTCCTTGGGATGTTTAAAGCTTGGGAAATCTTTTTGTATCCAAATCCGGCTTTAAACTTCTTCACAACAGTATCTCGGACCTGCCTGGTGTGTTCCTTGTTCTTCATGATGCTCTCTGCGCTTTGACGGACCTCTGAGACTGTCACAGTGCAGGTGCATTTATACGGAGACTTGATTACACACAGGTGGATTGTATTTATCATCATTAGTCATTTAGGTCAACATTGGATCATTCAGAGATCCTCACTGAACTTCTGGAGAGAGTTTGCTGCACTGAAAGTAAAGGAGCTGAATAATTTTGCACGCCCAATTTTTCAGTTTTTGATTTGTTAAAAAAGTTTGAAATATCCAATAAATGTCGTTCCACTTCATGATTGTGTCCCACTTGTTGTTGATTCTTCACAAAAAAAATACAGTTTTATATCTTTATGTTTGAAGCCTGAAATGTGGCAAAAGGTCGCAAAGTTCAAGGGGGCCGAATACTTTCGCAAGGCACTGTATATATCACAGTGCAACATTAAAGAGTTATATTGTCTGTGCTTGGCTGTATGATACCAATGTGCTTGACTGTCTGTCTTTGTAGTCATTGGCAGGGCATTTCTCCTGAGAAGGGAATTCCTCATCTATTGTGTCCCCCCCGGCTACTAAACACATGGATTAAAGCTTTGTGTGTGTGTGTGTGTGTGTGTGCGTGCATGCGTGTGTGTGTGTGTGTGTGTGTGTGTGTGTGTGTGTGTGTGTGTGTGTGTGTGCGTGCGTGCGTGTGTGCGTGCGTGTGTGTGTGTGTGTGTGCATGTACAGTATATGTATGTGTGTCTGTGTGCATACATGCTTGCGTGTGTTTGGTTGGAGTCGGTGGGTAGTGGGTCTGGTATGCCAACTGGACCAGAGGATTATACCAGTAGAGACAGGATGGCAGCCCTAACCTAGTGGGAACACAAACACACACACACACACACACACACACACACACACACACACACACACACACACACACACACACACACACATACCAGAGGCCGGATGGCTGGTTGGGCCTATAGCCTAAAGTGACAACACAAAAACACAGGGGCTGGGGGGGACGGATGTGGCCTTTCACTAACAGTATCCTTGGAACTAAGCTGTTTATTTGTCCTGATGCAAAGTTTAGAGTCCACTGACCCAATAACCCTCCTGGTTATTTCAGTCGTAAACAAACCGGAAATTTGCGTCATGAAATCTTGAGTTGGACAGAGGTTATGTTACTATCTTTGGCAATAACAGTAGATTCTCTTACAGTTATCATGACCTGTTATTGTATGTGCATCCCAAACGGAACCCTACTACTCGTACTTCTGACCAGAGCACCATGGGGAGTAGTGCACTACTTCTGACCAGAGCACTATGGGGAGTAGTGCACTATGTAGGGAATAAGTTGCCATTTGGAACATAACCTTTGGGACATAACCATGACTGTGAAACTGATCTGCAGAGGTTTGAGTGCTCTGAGGGCTGTGTGGAAACACACACATGTGTGTACGTGTGCCTGCATGCAACCACTTCATTATGTGTGTGTGTGTGTGTGTGTGTGTGTGAGTATGCTTGCAAGGGTGTGCGTATGCGTGCCTGAGTGCTGGGGGTTCTCTACTTTACAGAATATGCTTCCCCAGAGGTCCACTACTTGTCGTCCTCTGTGTGAGGACATCCCCCTGTGTTCCCCATTCATTCCCCTGCCTTGTGTTCCCCATTTGTTCCTCTGCCTTGTCCCATTTGTTCCCCTGCCTTGTGTTCCCCATTCGTTCCCCTGCCATGTGTCCCCCATTCGTTCTCCTGCCTTCTGTTCCCCATTCGTTCTTTTGCCTTGTGTTCCCCATTTCTTCCCCTGCCTTGTGTTCCCCATTCGTTCCCCTGCCTTGTGTTCCCCATTCGTTCCCCTGCCTTGTGTTCCCCATTCGTTCCCATGCCTTGTGTTCCCCATTCTTTCCCCTGCCTTGTGTTCCCCATTCGTTCTCCTGCCTTCTGTTCCCCATTCTTTCCCCTGCCTTGTGTTCCCCATTCATTCTCCTGCCTTCTGTTCCCCATTCTTTCCCCTGCCTTGTGTTCCCCATTCGTTCTCCTGCCTTCTGTTCCCTATTCGTTCCCCTGCCTTGTGTTCCCCATTCTTTCTCCTGCCTTGTGTTCCCCATTCGTTCTCCTGCCTTCTGTTCCCTATTCGTTCCCCTGCCTTGTGTTCCCCATTCTTTCCCCTGCCTTGTGTTCCCCATTCGTTCTCCTGCCTTCTGTTCCCTATTCGTTCCCCTGCCTTGTGTTCCCCATTCTTTCTCCTGCATTCTGTTCCCCATTTGTTCCCCTGCCTTATGTTTCCCATTTGTTCTTTTGCCTTGTGTTCCCCATTCGCCTTGAGTCTCCCACCTCAGCTGTAGATCTCTGCAGTTCATCCAGAGTGATCATGGGCCTCTTGGCTGCATCTCTGATCAGTCTTCTCCTTGTATGAGCTGAAAGTTTAGAGGGACGGCCAGGCTTAGTAGATTTGCAGTGGTCTGATACTCCTTCCATTTCCTTATTTCCTCCTTCCCTGCCTTATGTTTCCCATTTGTTCTTTTGCCTTGTGTTCCCCATTCGTTATTTTGCCTTGTGTTCCCCATTTGTTCCCCTGCCTTGTGTTCCCCATTCGTTCTTTTGCCTTGTGTTCCCCATTCGTTCCCCTGCCTTGTGTTCCCCATTCGTTCCCTTGCCTTGAGTTCCCCATTCGTTCCCCTGCCTTTTGTTCTCCATTCCTCCCCTGCCTTGCGGTCCCGACGTTCCCACGCCTCGAGCGACGCTCTTTGACTCGGCAGCTAATGGCTAACGTAAACAGATCCTTCTACTGTGACAGGAAGTCACCCAAATGCTATGAACACGCACACACACACACACACACTCGGATCCCCATGGTCAGTGTTAACTATCTGATCAGAGTCTCTGCTTTATTTCACCAACCTCCTGCTGCAGCAGTTACTGTGGAGGCCTTTGAATCACTGGCTCCTGTCATACCATGGAACATGAAATGCTGTACAGTGATACAGTATACAGTATCTGGTCCTGTTTGACTTAGTTGGTTAAAACGGTACCAGAAAAGGTAATGAAAAAATGAAAAAATATATGCACTTACTGTACTGTAATTTTCTTTGGATAAAAGCATTTGCTAAGTGACATGTTCTACTATATTCCAAAGTTACCCTGTATGTACCAAACATTTTTTGTATTAAATCTAAGCCGCATGGGCACACTTCTTTATATCTAAGTGCTTATAGTGTCTTTTTGCTCTACGCAGGTACATATTAACTCTTTCTATAATGAAATGGGTGGATACGCAAGGCTCAGGACAGAGGATCTGGTGGACCGATACGGCCAGAGAGAGAGAGAGAACACCAGTTCAGCCAGTATGTGTAAATCAGGTACAAAACAACGTCTGTGCGGGTGACATCAATTCATTTTCTCAATGGAATATAAAGCTACTTTAGCTTACAGTACAACCGGTGTAAACATTTACCTTACTCACTATATATTTCTTTATCAATTCAGTGTCTAGGTACTTTCCCCACTGTATTCCCTTCAGATCTGGGTTCAAATACAATTTGAAGTCTTTAAAATATATATTTGTTGGGGGGGGGGGGGGGGGTTGGGGGGGGGGGGGTTGCTTTAGCCGGACTGGAGTGCCAGATGTTCCAAGACCTCGGCTAAGATCCATCAAACCCAGATACGATGTTTAAAATGATTTTGAATAGTATTTCAACCCAGGTCTATTCTTTGTGTGGGATGAGTATTTCCAATTAGTCTCTTCCATCAACTGTGTGACATATGAACAGTAAGATAATTTACCAACGAGGTGTCCACCAGTACTGTGTTCATATTCCATCAGGAGGACTTTTTAATCCTAATGGATTTCATGTTATCTTAGACGATGCACTAACATAACATTTCATACGGGGGGAGGGGGGGGGCTGGATACACATTTCATCAGCATCATGTAACTGATCCATCACAGGAGGTGATGAGGGTGGAGGGACATTTATACAGTAGTAGAGAGGATTTCTCTCAGGGCTCTCTTATCATCTCTTCTTGTCTCTTATCATCTCTTCTTGTCGCTTATCATCTCTTCTTGTCTCTTATCATCTCTTCTTGTCTCTTATCATCTCTTCTTGTCGCTTATCGTCTCTTCTTGTCGCTTATCATCTCTTCTTGTCTCTTATCATCTCTTCTTGTCTCTTATCATCTCTTCTTGTCGCTTATCGTCTCTTCTTGTCGCTTATCGTCTCTTCTTGTCGCTTATCATCTCTTCTTGTTTCTTATCATCTCCTCTTGTTTCTTATCCTCTCTTCTTGTCGCTTATCGTCTCTTCTTGTCGCTTATCGTCTCTTCTTGTCGCTTATCGTCTCTTCTTGTCGTTTATCGTCTCCTCTTGTCGCTTATCGTCTCTTCTTGTCGCTTATCATCTCTTCTTGTCGTTTATCGTCTCTTCTTGTCGCTTATCGTCTCTTCTTGTCTCTTATCATCTCTTCTTGTCGCTTATCGTCTCTTCTTGTCTCTTATCATCTCTTCTTGTCGCTTATCGTCTCTTCTTGTCGCTTATCGTCTCTTCTTGTCGCTTATCATCTCTTCTTGTCGCTTATCATCTCTTCTTGTTGCTTATCGTCTCTTCTTGTCGGTTATCGTCTCTTCTTGTCGCTTATCCTCTCTTCTTGTCTCTTAACATCTCTTCTTATCTCTTATCGTCTCTTCATTTCTCTTATTGTCTCTTTTCTTGTCTTTTATTTCCTGTTATCTTTTCTTCTCTCTTTGTTGTGTAGTCTCTTCTCTTCCCTCCGTTCCTCTTCCCTGCTCTCCTCTTCCCTCCTCTCCTCTTCTCCACTCTTCTCTCCTCTTCCCTCCTCTTTCCTCCTCTCCTCTTCCCTCTTCTCCTCTCCTCATCCCTCCTCTCCTCTTCCCTCCTCTCCTCTCCTCTCCTCTTCCTTCCTCTCCTCTTCCCTCCAATCATCTCCTCCACTCTTCTCTCATCTTCCATTCTCTTCTCTTCTCTCCTCTCCTCTCCTCTCCTCTCCTCTCCTCTCCTCTCCTCTCCTCTCCTCTCCTCTCCTCTCCTCTCCTCTCCTCTTCCATTCTCTTCCCTCCTCTTCCATTCTCTTCCCTCCTCTCCTCTCCTCATCCCTCCTCTTCCATCCTCTTCCCTCCTTTCCTCTTCCCTTCCCTCCTCTCCTCTTCCCTCCTCTTTTCTCCTCCACCCGTCTCTCCTCTTCCCTCCTCCACTCGTCTCTACTCTTCCCTCCTCTCCTCTTCCCTCCTCTTTCCTCCTCTCATCTCCTCTCCTCTTCCCTCCTCTTTCCTCCTCTCATCTCCTCTCCTCTTCCCTCTTCTCTTCTCCTCTCCTCATCCCTCCTCTCCTCTTCCCTCCTCTCCTCTCCTCTTCCTTCCTCTCCTCTCCTCTTCCCTCCTCTCCTCTCCTCCACTCTTCTCTCATCTTCCATTCGCTTCCCTCCTCTCCTCTCCTCTCCTCTCCTCTCCTCTCCTCTCCTCTCCTCTCCTCTCCTCTCCTCTCCTCTCCTCTCCTCTCCTGTCCTCTTCCATTCTCTTCCCTCCTCTCCTCTCCTCATCCCTCCTCTTCCATCCTCTTCCCTCCTTTCCTCTTCCCTCCCCTCCTCTCCTCTTCCCTCCTCTCCTCTCCTCCACCCGTCTCTCCTCTCCTCTCCTCCACCCGTCTCTCCCCTTCCCTCTTCCACTCGTCTCTCCTCTTCCCTCCTCTCCTCTTCCCTCTTCTCCTCTCCTCATCCCTCCTCTCCTCTTCCCTCTTCTCCTCTCCTCTTCCTTCCTCTCCTCTCCTCTCTTCTCCTCTCCTCTCCTCTCCTCTCCTCTCCTCTCCTCTCCTCTCCTCTCCTCTCCTCTCCTCTCCTCTCCTCTCCTCTCCTCTCCTCTCCTCTCCTCTCCTCTCCTCTCCTCTCCTCTCCTCTCCTCTCCTCTTCCATTCTCTTCCCTCCTCTCCTCTCCTCATCCCTCCTCTTCCATCCTCTTCCCTCCTATCCTCTTCCCTCCCCTCCTCTCCTCTCCCCTCCTCTCCTCTCCTCCACCCGTCTCTCCTCTCCTCTCCTCCACTCGTCTCTCCCCTTCCCTCCTCCACTCGTCTCTCCTCTTCCCTCCTCTCCTCTTTCCTCCTCTCCTCCACTTTTCCCCCTCTCCTCTTCCCTCCTCTCCTCTCCTCTCTTCTGCTCTCCTCTGCTCTCCTCTGCCCTTTCATCTCTTATCAACAAATATGGAGCAAGAGAGTCTCTGGAAACATGCCCAAACGCAGCTCGGGCCAAATGTCCAATCCTTGGAATGGGGCCAAGAAGTGCAACACCTGCCCCTCCCCCCTTTTCAACTTCCGTTCATGCAGTCTTCTTTAGTTCATTCACATACATTTTCAGGAGAGGAGAGATTAATCCATTTAGAGCGTGGATGATCTTTACTGCAGTACATGAATACAAATAACGATAAACCCTGTTGGAATAGTCAATGTAGTGGCGGGCCCAGCCCCCGAAGTGACTCTTTACATTGATGCAAGAATTAATTTCTGTTGTATTAGGAATTCTGCATTATCTCACCAACCTCTGACATCACTTTTATCAACACTCAATGTAAAAGGTTTTATTGGCTTCTTAGGAATTCAGCTTTCTTTGTGTTGCTCTCCAAATTCCCCATTCTCTCACACCTCTGTCATATAGAGGTGCAATTTGTCCTGTAGGTCTGATGATGTGATTGGAAGTTAACTCAACAGTATTCTATTGGTCAACAACTCAGATGCTCTAAAAGTGTTTCATCTTCTGTCTTCTTTGTTCCCGACCTGCTCCGATGGGATACTCCACCTCTAATCATGTTTAGATGATTAATGCCTTAATATCATGTATGTGAATCCTTCATTTTATAAAGACATTCCAGCTATTTGCTTTCAGTATCCCATGGTTTTTATCCTGTAACTCAACAATAGTCCTGGTTGCAGATTGTAAAATCATCTTTATGATGTTAGATAAATATTATAATAATATACTTTGTCATATTAATTGCACAGTCTTATCACAGGGCACATGTAAGGTATACATACATATTATAGTATATGAAATGCACTACATTATCAAAAGTATGTGGACATCTGCACGTCGAACATCTCATTCCAAAAATCATGGGTATTAATTTGGAGTTGGTCCCCCCTTTGCTGCTATAACAGCCTCCACTCTTCTGGGAAGGCTTTCCACTAGATGTTGGAACATTGCTGCGGGGACTTACTTCTATTCAGCCACAAGAGCATTAGTAAGGTCGGGCAATGATGTTGGGCGATTAGGCCTGGCTCGCAGTCAATGTTCCAATTCATCCCTAAGGTGTTCGATGGGGTTGAGGTCAGGGCTCTGTACAAGCCAGCCACGTTCTTCCACACCGACCTCGACCAACCATTTCTGTATGGACCTTGCTTGTGCATGTTGTAACAGGAAAGGGCCTTCCCCAAACTTGCCACAAAGCTGGAAGTACAGAATTATCTATAATGTCATTGTATTCTGTAGCGTTAAGATTTCCCTTCACTGGAACTAAGGGGCCTAGCCCGAACCATGAAAATCAGCCCCAGACCATTATTCCTCCTCCACCAAGCTTTACAGTTGGCACTATGCGTTGGGGTGGGTAGCGTTCTCCTGGCATCAGCCAAACCCAAATTAGTCATTTGGACCGCCAGATGGTGAAACGTGATTCATCACTCCAGAGAACGTTTCCACTGGGCCCAATGGCGGCGAGCTTTACACCACTTCAACCACCCTTGGCAATGGTCATGGTGATGTTAGGCTTGTGTGCGGCTGCTCGGCCCTAGAAACTATTTTCACCGTTCTTGTGCTGATGTTGCCTCCAGTGGCAGTTTGGAACTTGGTAGTGAGTGTTGCAACCAAAGACAGACGGTTTTTACTCACTTCAGCACTCGGTGGTCCCATTCTGTGAGCTTGTGTGGCCTACCACTTCGTGGCTGAGCCATTGTTGCTCCTAGACATTTCCCCTTCACAGCACTTACACTTGACCGGGGCAGCGCTAGCAGGGCAGAAATTTGACTAACTGACTTGTTGGAATGGTGGCATCCTATGGCTGTGCCACATTGAAAGTCACTAAGCTCTTCAATAAGGCCATTCACTGCCAATGTTTGTCGATGGAGATTGCATGGCTTTGTGCTCGATGTTATGCACCTCTCAGCAACAGGTGTGGCTGAAAAAGCAGAATCCACTAGTTCGAAGTGCTGTCCACAAACTTTTATATATATTGTGTATTTTACCCAACTTCATCAATAGCAAATTACATCAAAGTTTATTTCCCTTAAAGATATCTCCTTTATAACTCAAATCCACAGTTCCACAGACATGATGTTCTACTCTGCTGGGGTTCTGGTGTGAAGTGGGCGGCGAGGATTTAAATAGATCAGACACGCACGTACGTGCGTATGACTTGAGTGTTTGTGTGTGTGTGTGGTGCAGTATGCATGCTGCAGCAGTCAGATAAAAGTGGTTCTGTAGAAGCCTATGGTTCTGATGCTCAGGCAGATCTCTTGATGTGCAGCAAAACATGGATATGAAAGAAAGCACCCGCCGCTGAATTAGAATCAGTAGAATCAATAGAATCAGTAGAGTCAGTAGAATCAATAGAATCAATAGAATCAAAATAATCAGTAGAATCAATAGAATCGAAATAATCAGTAGAATCAATAGAATCAGTAATCAGTAGAATCAAAATAATCAGTAGAATCAATAGAATCAGTAGAATCAATAATCAGTAGAATCAATAGAATCAATAGAAGCAGTAGAAGCAGTAGAATAAATAGAATCAATAGAATAAGAAATCAGTAGAATCAATAGAATAAGAAATCAGTAGAATCAATAGAATCAGTAGAATCAGTAGAACCAATAGAATCAAAATAATCTGTAGAATCGTTAGAATCAGTAGAATCAATAGAATTCAGTAGAATCAATAGAATCGGTAGAATAAGTAGAATCAATAGAAACAATAGAATCAAAAGAATCAGTAGAATCTGTAGAATCAGTAAAATCATAAGAATCAGCTGCAAAGTTATCTGATAAGGGCTGGCTGGGGAAAGTTTGATAAACACACATGAACACGAAGTAGGAACACACATTCAAACACATGCACATACGCACGCACGCATGCACGCAAACACACACACACAAACACACACATACATGAACACACACACACACACACACACCCACAAACACACACATACATGAACACACACATGAACACACACACACACGCACACATACACACAAGAAGGGGGAAATAAATGGTGGAAAATATCAAACAGAGTCTCAGGACTAAAAGATCAGCAGGCTGCAATATTAATGTATATCAATTATTAAATACATTCTCTTCTGAACTCCTCTGAAGTTTGAGAAGGCACTGTTTTGAGTGTTTACCAAGGATACATCCCAAACGGCACCCTATTTTCTTCATAGTGCACTACTTTTGACTAGGGCAAGTTTAGATTTTTCTCACACAACATGGCATGTGGATGTTCGATGGATGTGGCAGGGCTTGCAAGCCATCATGGATTACAAAAGAAAACCCGCAAGAGAGCTGCCCTGGGCCTACCAGACAAGCTAAATGCCTTGTGTGCTAGTTTCGAGGCAGGAAACACTGAACCATGCATGAGAGCACCAGCTGTTCCAGACGACTGTGTAATCTCGCTCTTGGTAGCTGATGTGAGTAAGACCTTTAAAACTTCTTAGGGCTGCAATGCCGTTAACAGGATGATATGACAATCGCCAGTGAAAGTGCAGGGCGCCAAATTCAAAACAACTGAAATCTCCTAATTAAAATTCCTCAAACAAACATGTATTTTATACCGTTTTAAAGGCCATCTTGTTGTTAATCACACCACAGTGGCCGATTTCAAATAGGATTTACAGCGAAGCACCACAAACGATTATGTTAGGTCACCACCAAGGCAAAGAAAAACAAATTTTTCCAGCCAAAGAGAGGAGTCACAACAAGCACAAATAGAGATAAAATGAATCACTACATTTGATGATCTTCATCAGATGACACTCATAGGACTTCATGTTACACAATACATGTATGTTTTGTTTGATAAAGTTCATATTTATATGAAAAAATCTGAGTTTACATTGGCGCGTTACGTTCACTAGTTCCAAAAACATCCAGTGATTTTAGATAGCCACATCGATTCAACAGAAATACTCATCATAAATGTAGATGATAATATAAGTTATACACATGGAATTATAGATATACCTCTCCTTAATGCAACCGATTAAAAAAAAAAAAAAAGCAAACCATGCAATAATCTGAGACGGCGCTCAGAAAATAAATACAATTTTCCGCCATGTTGGAGTCAACAGAAACCATAAATCGCATTATAAATATTCCCTTATCTTTGATGATATTCATCAGAATGCACTCCCAGGAATCCTAGTTCCACAATAAATGCTTGATTTGTTCGATAATGTCCATTATTTATGTCCAAGTAGCTACTTTTGTTAGCGCGTTACGTACCCATATCCAAACGCTCATGCAGTTATATTATTTCATTTCATTTGCGATTTTCATGAATAGGAAACGTTGCGTTATAGTAAAGAGCTTGAGGCTATGATTACGCCCCCGGATACGGGATTGCTCGACGCTAGAGGTTAAACTCACAGACATCATTCAAACGGTTTTAGAAACTTCAGTGTGTTTCCTATCCAGTATTAATCATAATATGCATTTATTAGCAACTGAGACTGAGGAGCAGGCCGTTTACTCTGGGCACCTCTGGGCACTTTTCATCCAAACTACTCAATACTGCCCCTGCAGCCATAAGAAGTTAAACAGGTTAACATTCGCAAGGCCGCGTACTCAGAACACGTACTCAGAACGTGTGCTGACAAGCTGGCAAGTGTCTTCACGGACATTTTCAACCTATCCCAGACCGTTGTTTCAAGCAGACCACCATAGTCCACATGCCGAAGAATGCCAAGGTAACCTGCCTAAATTTGCATTGACCCCCTTATTTCCAATGACTCTCTTGAACAGGCTCGATGTATACTCACTGGACTATAACCACACACACACATACTACACTGACACTCCAACTCCTACCCCTGCACATTGACTTGGTACCCCTCTTGTTATTGTTATTTTATTGTTACAAATTTTATTTTATTTAGCACATAAGTAAGCTCGTAAGTAAGCATTTCACAAAAATGTTGTGAGATTATTTATTTTTGTTGATTAATTTGATTTGATTTGATTTAAATGACTATCACCCCAAAGTACTCTATTGCCATGAAGTGCTTTGAAAGGCTGGTCATGGCTCACATCAACACCATCATCCCAGACACCCCGAACCCATTTCAATTTGCATCCACAGATGACTCAATCTCTATTGCACTCCACACTGCCCTCACCCACCTGGACAAGAGTAATACCTATGTAAGAATGCTGTTTGTTGACTACAGCATTCAACACCGTAGTCCCCTCCAAGTTCATCACCAAGCTCAGGACTCTGGGACTGAACAACTCCATCTGGAACTGGATCCTGGACTTCCTGACGGAACGTCCCTAGGCGATGAGGGTAGGCAATAAAGCATTTTGCCAAGCTGACTATCAACACAGGGCTCCTCAGGGGTGTATGCTTAGTCCCCTACAGTACTCCCTGTTCACCCACGACTGTCTAGCCTCTCACGACTCATCAAGTTTGCTGACGACACAACGGTGGTAGGAATGATCACCGATGACGAATAGGCAGCCTATAGGGAGGAGGTCAGTGTGGTGCCTCCTCCCACTATTTTTTAAATAATTTTTGTCACATACATAGGATAGGTGCAGTAAAATGTGTCAGTTTTACAGGGCCAGCCATAGTGGTACAGTGTATCAGGAATAAACAAGGGTTAAGTGCCTTCATCAAGGGCACATTGACAGATTTTTTTTCATCTTGTCGACTCGTGTATTCAAATCAGCAAATTTTCGTTTACCGGCCAAACTCCCTAAGCGCTAGGCTACCTGCCACCCTTAAAAACAACCACTCCCTCAACGTCAGCAAGACAAAGAAGCTGATTGTGGACTACAGGGAACGGAGGGCCGAGTAAGCTCACATCCACATCAATGGAGCTGTAGTGGAGTGGGTCGAGAGCTTCAAGTTCCTCGTGTCCACATTACTAAGGAATTAACATGGTACACACCCATGCCTACTGTTTACTATCTACGTACTGTATCTACCTCAATTACCTTGTACACCTGCACATCGACTTGTATATAGGTTGTATATAAGTTCTCTTTACTCATTGTGTATATATTATTACTTGTATTCTTACGTATTTTACTCTTCTATTATTTATTTATTTTCATTCTATCTGCATTGTTAATTACTGTTAGTCCACACCTGCTGTTTGCAAAGCATGTGACAAATACAATTAGATTTAGATTTGTAGACACCTAACGGTACAAACTGCCTTTTTAATAGACTACCCCATCCCAGAGCATGTCAGGGCCGCTCTGAAAGGAGGAAGGACGGGACCAGAACAAAAGGAAGTGGCTCCCCCTCCGGGCAGGAAAGGGTTAAGCCTATTATAGAAGACCGATCAGGGGAGGGGGAACACTGCAATGCTCTGCAGTGGATAGAGAGGGGGGGGGGGGGGAGAAGGAGAGAGAGATAGAGAGAGAGAGGGGAGCAGAGAGAGAGAGGAGCAGAGAGAGAGAGGAGCAGAGAGAGATGGGAGCAGAGAGAGATAGGAGCAGAGAGAGAGAGAGAGACAGCGAGAGAGAGAGAGAGAGAGAGAGAGAGAGAGAGAGAGAGAGAGGGGAGCAGAGAGAGAGGAGCAGAGAGAGAGAGAGAGAGAGAGAGAGAGGGGAGCAGAGATAGAGAGAGAGATAGAGAGGGGGGGAGAAGGAGAGAGAGATAGAGAGAGAGAGAGAGAGCGAGAGAGAGGGGGGACCAGTGCAGAGAGAAAGGAGCAGAGAGAGAGAGAGAGAGAGACCGACAGAGAGAGAGAGTGTAGCAGAGACAGCGAGAGAGAGAGAGAGAGAGAGAGAGACAGACAGACAGACAGACAGACAGACAGACAGACAGACAGACAGACAGACAGACAGACAGACAGACAGAGAGAGAGAGTGTAGCAGAGACAGAGAGAGAGAGTGTAGCAGAGACAGAGAGAGAGAGTGTAGCAGAGACAGAGAGAGAGAGTGCAGCAGAGACAGAGAGAGAGAGAGCGAGAGAGAGAGGGAGAGAGAGAGAGAGAGAGAGATACTAGGAGCACGTCTGTTTTTATTTCACTCCACACAGTGAGGCTGGAGAGAGCTCATGCCACAGAGTTGATGAGGTGGATAGCTGCTTGTTCACACCACACCGTGTGTGCAGAGACAAAGAGAGGATGAAGACAAGAGAGAGCACGGGAAAATAAAAGAGCAGGATTTTTTTCTGTGGTTATTTTTTTTCTCTGTTGTCAAGAGAGACAGACAGACACGGGACGAGAGGAAAAGCAGAAAACCCTTACTGCATGGGACACCGACCTCGTTCTAATCCTGGGTTTACTTCTGCCTGGAAGTGAGGAGAAGTAATTGGTTGGAATCTAAGAGCTCAGGTGCTTTGGAGCTTGTAGGATTTCTATTGTACTGGACCAAGACAACAGTACAGGATCAAGACAACAGTACTGGATCAAGACAACAGTACTGGATCAAGACAACAGTACTGGACCAAGACAACAGTACTGGACCAAGACAACAGTACAGGATCAAGACAACAGTACTGGATCAAGACAACAGTACTGGATCAAGACAACAGTACTGGACCAAGACAACAGTACTGGACCAAGACAACAGTATTGGATCAAGACGGGACAGTACGGGCAGTGGACCAGCTCATCATCGTCTGTGTGTTTACTCAGCCTGGTGAGTAACCTTATGTTTCCGTTTTGATGGGACAGGGCACTAGTCAACGGTTCCATCTAAGGTGTGTTGCAGGAAAGTGTTTTTGATAGCTTGGGTAATTCGATACCAAATACCTCTCTAACACTAAGAAAATATTGGCAACTAGCAGGTGTTTTAATTGTGAATTACCTACACACATTATTGAATTACACACATAAATAAGAGTGTCCCACAGTAAGAGTCTCCCACAGCAAGAGTCTCCCTCTGTAAGAGTCTCCCTCTGTAAGAGTCTCCCACAGTAAGAGTCTCCCACTGTAAGAGTCTCCCACAGTAAGAGTCTCCCTCTGTAAGAGTCTCCCTCTGTAAGAGTGTCCCACAGCAAGAGTCTCCCTCTGTAAGAGTCTCCCACTGTAAGTCTCCCACAGTAAGAGTCTCCGACAGTAAGAGTCTCCCACTGTAAGAGTCTCCCACAGTAAGAATCTCCCACAGTAAGAGTCTCCCACTGTAAGAGTCTCCCACAGTAAGAGTCTCCCACAGTAAGAGTCTCCCACAGAAAGAGTCTCCCACAGTAAGTCTCCCACAGTAACAGTCTCCCACAGAAAGAGTCTCCATCTGTAAGAGTTTCCCACTGTAAGAGTCTCCCACAGAAAGTCTCCCACTGTAAGAGTCTCCCACATTAAGAGTCTTCCACAGTAAGAGTCTCCCACTGTAAGAGTCTCCCACAGTAAGAGTCTCCCACTGTAAGAGTCTCCCACAGTAAGAGTCTCCCACTGTAAGAGTCTCCCACAGTAAGAGTCTCCCACAGTAAGAGTCTCCCACAGTAAGAGTCTCCCAAAGAAAGAATCTCCCACAGTAAGAGTCTCCCAAAGAAAGAATCTCCCACAGAAAGAGTCACCCGTTTCTAAAATGTTTTTAGCATGTAGTTGACAGTTTATTCACTCTCAAACGCTCTACAATTTCTAAAAGATCCAATATGTTTTTGAATTTCTATGTGGGGTTTTTTGGAAGTGTGTTTGCATACTGCACTGTGTTTGCATACTGCACTGTGTTTGCATACTGCACTGTGTTTGCCCGTTGGTAGTCCTACTGCTCTTTCAATATTGACACAAGACAGTATTTCAAATGTTGGACACCATCAAAACACTGCAGGATCAATACACTACACTGCAGGATCAATACACTACAGTGCAGGATCAATACACTACACTGCAGGATCAATACACTACAGTGCAGGATCAATACACTACACTGCAGGATCAATACACTACACTGCAGGATCAATACACTACACTGCAGGATCAATACACTACACTTCTATCTTTACTGAAGCAGTTATCTATAATGTTTTACTTGTCTAATATCTACTAATAGTCGTGACCGAAAATATTGGCACCCTTTCT